>NW_016690207.1:5137898-5155125 GCF_001604755.1 Lepidothrix coronata | reverse complement strand
TTTTTTCCCTCTTTGGAATTTCATTGATGGGGAAGGAAAAGAAATGCAGATGTGCAGACAGATGGACTCTGGGATGAGTTTTGGGGTGAGAATATTGATTTTTTTTTTTTTTGGTGTGCCGAGAAAGGAAATTAATTTGTTTCTACCACAGGGATCAGTTGCACTGATTTTGGGGTGAGAATATTGATTTTTTTGGGTGTTTTTTCCCCGAGGAAAAGCACTATTTTAACTTTGCCATCGTGTGCCCTTGTGTAGATGGTGAAGGCGATCCAGGTGCTGCGCATCCACCTCCTGGAGCTGGAGAAGGTCAATGAGTTGTGCAAGGACTTTTGCAACCGCTACATCACCTGCCTCAAAACCAAGATGCACAGTGACAACCTACTCAGGAATGACCTGGGGGGGCCCTACTCCCCCAACCCCTCCTCCATCAGCCTCCACCCCCAGGTAACTCCTTAAGATTCCTCTCTACTCTCCATCGTTGCACCTTGGCCAAGTTGGGCCAACAAGGCTTCAGAGCTGCTCTGCAACAGTTGTGACCTCCTCAGAATCCATCCCCAATAATGAAAAAAATTGTTCATATATCAAGTGACGCTGTGGTTGATTTTTTCTTTATTTTAATTATTTTTGTGGCCTTTTTTTTTCGTGGGTTTGGCAGAGCTGCAACCCACAATGGTTGTGACTCTGCAGAAAGGAGAGTGGAGGACTTCTGCTAAACTCTAATGCTGCAGCAATGAAATGTGAGGGGAAGGAATATCAACAAGAAATCAGCATTTTTTTTCATGAAAAAATAGTAGTTATTGGCAGGAGGGGCAGAGACACCATAATTTTCTTCACTGCTTCTCTCTCCCTGTTTGTTTCAAGGCAGATCAACAGATTTTTGGGTCTCAGATAACCCTTTTTGGCTTCACTGCTCTTTTTTTGGGGCCTCAGCACATCTTACAGTTCTTCCCCAGCACGATCAACATTCCCTTTGCTTCTTTTTTGCATAACTTGGATTTTAGCTGGGAGAAGAGAACATTTGGTGCCTCAAGCATAGTGGAAGAGTCCAGGGAAATGTTCTATTTCTGAGAACTGCAAAAATATCAACTGAAGAGGCCAAACCAAGCTGCACCTTGGTGGCTTTTGGGGCAAAATAAGGGGTTGTAACTTTAATATTTGGAAAAGAACTTGCCCATGCTTTGGGGTTTTCACATGCATCTGCATTGCAGGGAATAAATTTTGGCTGGTTGCATCCCAAATAACTTGATATACTGTGTGTCTCTAGGGGATTTCTCTGTCTCAGACACTCAGTTTTTGGGGGTAGAAAAATGAGAAATTTAGGGGTTGTACAATCCCACCAGGAATAACTGCAGCCAACCCAAAATAACCCAGGCAGCTCCTGGGGTTCTCCCTAAAAAGGAGGCAGGTGGTGGGGGCTTTTTAGGGCTTTTCAGGGCATTTCAAGGTGATGGAAAGGAAAAATAAATAGCATTTTTAGTAGCCCAGCTCCGGGTGCTACAGAGTTTGAAGCTCCCAGCACTATGAAGGAAAAAACCCCCAGAAAAGTTCCATTTCTTATTTGGGTTCCCTGAAAGCACCAAACCCCTTAATCATTGATCTAAAAAACCCCATCCTCACTCTATTTTCTAATAATCTCTAGAAATGGACTTATTATCCCTTCGCCGCTTTATGGTAGCATTCCTTATGATCAAAATTAGCAAGACACTTGCATAAAAGAGAACAATAATTGCTCAACGAGCATCTCGTTTGTAATTTATTAGTTTCTATTATTGTGCATTGCCATGGCAACAGCTCACATCCCGGGTGATGAGAGAGATGTTAGATATGAGCCGACGAAGCTCCCGGTCCCAGCAAATGGAGATGCACGTTTTTTATCAGTAATTTTCATGAAAATAATAAGTGAGGGAGTTAATGAGATGGAAAGCCGTCCTGTGGCTATTGTGGTTTTTTTTTTTCCCCCCCCTCTCTCTCCTTTCCTCTTTTTTTTTTTTTTTTTTCCCCTCCAAAGTGTTGATCTAATTAGAATGCGTCGGTCAGGAAAAGTAATGAGGATTTAGCGCCTCACAAAGAGGTGGGGATCGTATCAGAAAATTAGCACAAGTCTTTGGGAAAATAATCAGGCCCATGGAGAGGTACCAAGCTGTCTCTGATTCCTGCAAACCCGGAGCCACTGACGTTTCCCTTCCGGGCAGGAATTGAAAGTTGAGGAATTCAAGTGAGGATTTGAAAGCAGTTGCTGACTAAATGGGAACACACCCAGGAAAGACCCAGCTGGAGGGGAGATGTTCACTCAACAGACTAAGGGGTTTTCAGCAGGCAACAGGAGTTGAAATATTCCCAGTGAGCCACTGTCTCATCTGGTCCTTGGATGAGGACGAGATGCTGTTGACAATACAATGGCAGATATTTTCTAAGTATCCAACTAAGAAACATCAACTTTAAACTCGTTGAGGATACTTGAGTTTGCGTGGAAAAGGCTTAAAAAACAGGGTGAAAATACTCTGTATCCCTCAGTTGAGTTTTAAGGGCTGAGGATGCTCCAGAGAGCTGGAAATTCATGGGATCAGTGTTTAAAAAATGGCAAGTGGGATGATATCTCTAATTATTGACCTATTTGTCTCGTGCTGAGGGAAGGTGCAAGAGTGAATGGGCCATTAATTTAGAATTTGAAAAAAAAAAAGTCTAAATAACAAAATATAATAAATATCAGTGAATGGGGTTTCTCAGCAAATAGGTTTTGTTGGGGTTTGGGAGGAGTGACAGTCATTTTGTAAGGAGATACACCAAGTTTGCCATGAAAGTGAAATATTTCGTGTTTTTTCCAAGTTTTTACCACAGGACAGCATGCTTAAAAAAATATGGATGCACAATAACAACCATGTCAAACAAAAATGGGAAAACAATGTCTGGAGCTGTCAAAATGTCATCACAGGACCATTGCTGTTGGATTTCCCTGGTGCATCCAAAAAGGCCCTTTGCTTGGTGTTATTTGTACTTTCTAACACTGAAAAGAGATGCAAGAATTTCTAGAATTGCAAAAAATGCTTGGAGATGATGGAATAAGAGAGAACACTCAAACAGGTGTTTTGACTCTTGTTTAAATCTTCTTATGTCACCGAGTCTAGAGAGGACTCCTGGTGTTGGCCAAGTTTGGGTGACAAGTTAGGGGCTTCCCCACCTTTCCTGAACCTTCATTACCTTACAGATGTTTTTCTACCCTGTTTTCTCCATTGCTTTCTCATTTTGTGCTCTGCTTTGTTTTGTGGAGGAGTTGTAGCCTCTGTGTCCTGCGAGTCCACCAGGAGATTCCCCTTCTGCCAATTTGGATGTTTTTTTTTCCCTTTACTTCATTTTTCTCCCTTGAGTCCATATCAGGCCATTTTTAACCCCCTCCCTTCATTTAATAATTATTTTTTTAGTTTTTCAGACAGGGATGGGACAGGGGAGGTGCTTCTTTCATGGTGGAGTCCTCCCTTAACCAATTTAACCCAATGCTTAAAGTCAGTCCAACTTCCCTTCGACATCAAGGGGTCATCACTGCTCTCCACTTGTAAGAAAAAACCCACCACAAAGCCAATCCCATCAGAGACCCCAGTGCTGCTGGGGGACGTTTAAATTGAACCCAAATTTTGCATTTTTCAGCTCTTGTTTCACATTGGCAGTGCTTAAACGGGCATTTTCAGGACAGCACTTCTGCTTCTCCAGTTCCTTCGCCGTAGAATCATGGAATGGTTTGAGTTGGAAGGGACCTTAAAGTTCATCTCATTCCAACCTCCTGCCATGGGCAGGGCCACCTTCCACTAGCCCAGGTTGCTGGTGGTTGGAGGCTGATGGGTTAGTGAACTCCATGCAGTGCTTCTCTATATAGATCTGAATTTATCCAAGTTTTCCCTGTGGACAGGCCTGGATTCCTCTGTTATTTAAAGCCAACTCTTTTCTCATCTCCATCCACCCATCCATTCATGAAGGGACCTTATGGATCACCTTACCATGGGTTTGTTTTCTCTCCAACTAATCCCAATTTCCCCCAGCACAAGTAATTTGCATAAAGTTAGGGTGAAGCACAAAAATAAATGTCTGTGTCGTAAAGCACAAGGGGAAGAGCAGCAGCTCAACAGCACTGAATTTTAGCACTTACTTACACTTGGGGACTTGGACATTTGCCTTATTGAAAAAAAGGATATTTTTTTGTGCCAGGTCATTTTCTTCACCGAAGTGACTTTTGATTTGGAGAAATCCTGTTTTGCCATTGGTCAGTGCTGAGATGTGGATCTGCAGAGACCCCTAGTGATGCATTTTTCTCACACTCAGGTTTCAAAATTGCCAAAAACGTTTCAGCCTGAGGGTGGTGAGGCCCTGGCCCAGGTTGCCCAGAGAAGCTGTGGCTGCCCCATCCCTGGAAGTGTCCAAGGCCAGGCTGGACAGGGCTTGGAAGAACCTGGGCTGGTGGAAGGTGTCCCTGCCCATGGCAGGGGGTTGGAATGAGATGGGCTTTAAGGTCCCTTCCCACCCAACCCATTCTAGAATTCCATGAACTTCTTTGAGTCTCAAAATATAAAATATTTTCCACTGCGGCAAAACTACCAAGTGTAATAGAATTTGGCTGACATTTGCAATCTGAGGCAATTAGTATGCAAAATATATTTTTTTAAATCTTCTTGGAGATATCTCTCTGTATTTATTTTAAGGCAGAGCCTCCACTTCCATTGGGTCCCCTTGGTTTCACAGTTCTGTTGCAGAAACACCGTGAATTTCTTTCATGTCTTTTTCTAATAATTACCAATATTCTGCCTTTTTGGACACCACTGAGATGGTGTTTTGGGAGAGCTGTCCTCTACACCACAAAAAAAATGCAATTTTTGTCATCCTAAAACCCTGTTGAAAATGGCTTTGACCTCTCTATCTGGAAACAGCAGTTTCTTTCTTCCAATTTTGTGATACTCCAAATGGTTTCTTACCAATGCACTTCCAAAAATGGTCTTCCAGATGCCCTTCTTTGGGAAGAATAGTGGAAAAACAAGGGAGACGAGGGAAGCTAGAGGTCTTCAGGCTGTTCCAAATCTCTGGTTGACCTTGGCTGTATCTGGCTGCTTTTTGAGGTTCTCCTGGACCACACTTGGTTTTCTATGACTATTTCCACCGTGTTTGTTAGCCAGATGCTTAGCAAGAGCCAAGTCCAAGTGTGTGCAAAAGAGACTGATTTTTACTCTCTGGATGCTGAGAAATCCTCAGTTTTCAAACTGAAAACCACGTCCCCCAAAAGGCTGGAGAAGGGGAAGGGACACTAAAAAAAAAAGTACAAGTATTTTATGGTCGTATTTGCTTTTTTTTAAATTAATTCAGCCCTGAGAAGGGCTGTCTGGGAATGAAAAAGTCACAGCAATTGCAGGCAAAATTCCAGATAAATAATATTCAGATCATCAACAGAGAGGACAAAAATAACATGTAGCAGAGACGTTGGGTCCAAAGTTTTGGGCTTGGCATGGCAGGGAAAATGCAGTAAGGGGGTTTTAGTGGCAAAAGCATGAAGTTTATTGAGAACCATTGCACAGGCCAAGTGGTGGTGACTGATAGGGAAAAAGCTGGATGACTGTGATGGGGAAAAGGAGGAAAAAGGAACAGACCTCACAATTTCCTCCCCCCAACAGTGGGAAATGCATCAGCGTGGACACAGAGTGCCCAAACTCCCTGTGGGAAAGTGCACCCAGGGCTTGATGGAAAATTAATTGGTTGGTGTGTTCAGATTCCCATCTCTGCAGTTCTGTTGAGTGGAGAAAAGGAGCTGCAGCTTCTGGTCTATCCTGATCCTTTTATTCCCTTTCATTTTTCCTTATGGGAACCAGTGGCTGCATAAAGAAGGTGAGTGTGGGGAAGATGCTAAGTGGGAGCCTGGCAGAGCATAAATCCTTATTTTTCCATCTCTTTCTTGTGACAAATCCCCTTTTTCTGCACTGGTAGATGACAGGAATATATAAAGAGCAGCGGGGCAAAGTTCTCGCGCGGGGACAAATATAACCTTTCGTGTTAAAATTCATGGGTTTCGTATATTTTTGTTTTTTCTCCCCCCCGCAGGAGATGCTGCAGAGCTCTCCAGCAGCCCTGCCACCCGCCTCCAACCCACCGCCGGGCATCGTGGTGCCGGCGGCCGCGCTGCCCCCGGGCAACCTGGCCATGAGCACCGGCAGTGGCTCGCCCGCCGTGCCAGGTAGGGGCCACGGGGAAGGCTGGGTGGGCAGGTAGGAGTTTGGGGGGGTTGTCTCAGTTTGGAGTTGGCTCCCCATCGAGTCCCCGAACCACACCGAACGTCACTCCCTACCACCACCCTCTTTCTGGGCAAAGGAGAGAGGGAAGGAAAATTAAAAAAAACAAACAACAGAGAACCCAGAGCAACAGAGTCAAAGCAATATATATATATTTACACTTATTTACAGTTATAAAAACACTATGTACATGTAAGAAAGAGAACCTCAAAAGTTCTCTGAAAAGAAACCCCCAAAGTCCCCGAACCACACAGAACGTCTCCCTCCACCACTCCCTCCTTTCTGGGCAAAGGAGAGAGGGAAGGAAAAGAAAAAAAACAAACAACAGAGAATCCAGAGCAACAGATCTGGAGCAGTATATATATATATATATTTACACTTATTTACAGTTGTAAAAACACTATGTACATATAAGGAAGAGAACCTCAACCCCCAAAGTCCCCGAACCACACTGAACGTCTCCCTCCACCACCACCCCCTTTCTGGGCAAAGGAGAGAGGGAAGGAAAAGAAAAAAACCAGAGAACCCAGAGCAACAGATTCAAAACAGTATATATATATATATATATTTATTTACACTTATGTACAGTTATAAAAACACTATATACATGTAAGAAAGAGAACCCCAACCCCCAAAGTCCCCGAACCACACCGAATGTCTCTCCCCCCCACCACCACCCCCTTTCTGGGCAAAGGAGAGAGGGAAGGGAAAGAAAAAAAAACCAAAAGAGAACCCAGAGCAACAGATTTGGAGCAGTATATATATATATTTACACTTATTTACAGTTATAAAAACACTAAATACATGTAAGAAAGAGAATCCCAACCCCCAAAACCAAAAACGGAGGGGAAAAAAACCCCAACAAACCAGATATATGCAGATATACACAGCTAATAGAGAGCTAGCAAACTAAGAGTATTAATGCTTCCCTTGAGAAAGCAGAAAGCCACTCCACCAAGATCTCTGCTCCTGGGTTTGGGAAAACAACAGACCACAGAAGGCCTCAGTCCCAGATAAGCAAGCAAGGACCTGCTGTTTTCAAGTCCAGTGGAAGAGAAGAGGGCGGACCCTCCTCCCTCCTTCTTATTTATACTCTTACTTACGTAAAAAATCAGTGTGCTGGTTTAAAGGTAAACCAGCAGGGGAAATGAATTCAACTCAAAAGAGAGATTATAAATCAGAATAACAATTTAATAAAATAATACAATAAGTACGATTATACAGACAAACAGTTGGTTTTAACCCACAAACCCCAAATGTATAACCCAGCACCCTGGGGCATGAACAGAGTGGTGTTCTTTGGGCCCCCTGAGTCCAAAGGAAAAGGAGAGGGGAAAACCTGTTGGTGAGAGTGCTGGTGCAGTCTGGTCAAGAGTGGTGATTGCAGTCTGGTTGAAAAGTGGTGGTTGCAGTCCAGTCGAGAGTGGTGGTTGCAGTCTGGTTGAGAGTGATGATCTGCAGTCTTCCTCTGGATCCCACGAGTGGTTAAAAAAGTCCCAAGACCCCAAGATTATATATCCTCCAGTTCAGGCAGGAATGCCCAGTGCCTCCCTCAGGGCGGGGAGTTCCACACTGGGTGTGAGGGCAGGAGCACCCTCCTGTCTCCCAGGCCTCTGAACACCCAGTTTACAGCCTGAGGAGTCAGGGCTCCTCTGGGCAGAGGGTGTAAATGGTCTATTGAGAACAGTTTCTGGGCAATGGCATGGAAGGCTCTGGAATACCCAGTTTTGGGTTACACCCATCCAGTGATGAACTGGTCCCAGCTGTTCTAACCAGGACAATGGGATGGAATACTGGGACATGACCACTTCCCTGGTTTCCACCTGGTTACCAGGAAGGCCTAAGCTAAGAACCACCCCCAGGGTTCGGTGCCCTCACGAGTGTTCCTTTGCACAGGTGGAGCCCTGTACCAGCCCGTGACCATGGTGACGTCGCAGGGCCAGGTCCTCGCCCAAGCCATCGCCCCCGGTGCCCTGCAGATCCCCAACGCCCAGGTGAGACCTTCCCACCCCAAATCCCCCTGGCACCCAGCGCCTGGCACTGCAGCAGGCACAGTCCCCCCGGTTTCTCCACGAATTCACAGAATATGCTGAGTTGGAATTCAACCCTGGGAGTATCCTAAATTTTTAATTAGCAAGAAGCGTTGATTAAATCCATCTGCCAAGAGCCCTTGGGGTGCCTAATGAATTATGGCAATGATCTAAGTTGTTACAGCAACACTTATATTATTGTTATTGAATACTGCAATATATAATATGTAACAATGCACGTAATATTGCATTGTGCAATATAATAATAATATAAAACAATATCTGATATAATGTATAATAGAACATATTCCTTTCTATTCTATATGCTATATTATATATTGTAAATTATATATTCTATATTAATTGTATACTATATATTCTATATTAATTGTATACTATATATTATAGGGTAGAATGGGATGGGAAAGGATAGGATGGGATAGGATAGGATAGATGTTATTGCTGATATATTATATCAGCAGTATTGATATATATTGTGATCTGGGATCACTGGCATTGCCTGTCCAGTACTGCAATCACAGCTTGTGAGAAAGGCTCTTTTTTTTTTCCTTGCTTCCTGGATTTGGGGATATTTTTTAACCATTTGCTCTGGTTTTAGTCCAGTTTTGGTTTTGTTTTTTGATTATTTTTTTTTGGCATTGCGGTGAACTACGCAGGGTTTCCCTGCGTTCTTGCAATAAGACAACGAGTTCTTCCTAACCTCCATTCCCCAGGAATCTGGGGGGGGAAAAAACCCCACCCATTCCTGCTGTGCTGCTTCCCAGGGGCAGAGCAGCAAAAATCCGCCCCCATTTTTTCTGAGATGCTCCATTTTCGTTGCAGGAGCCTCTTGCAGAACAATCAATAAACGGCACTTTGGAAAGGGGTGGCACCTCCCTGCCAGGTTTTATTGCCTGTGCAATGCTTTAAAAAAATTTCCTTCTTTAATATCTCCCCATCACAGGTTTAAATCTTGCAGCAAAACCCTCTGTGGTGGGAAAAACACGAGCACAGGGAATTTTGGGGCAGGGAGAGAGCCCTGGACAAGCACCTCCGGATGCTCTTCCTGTGCTGCCAGCATAATTTATTCAGCTGGAGCCCAGGGGAATCACAGGGACCTGCTGGCCTGATGTTTAATTCATCCAGGAGAAGTGTTTTGATGAAGAGGTGGAAGAAAAAAAAATCTCTTTTTAACTCAAGTGCTCAGATTTCCGTTCGGTTCCTGCCTCCTCATTAAAACTTCTCTTGCAGCAAGATGCTTAGTTTTAATTTTGGGGGAGGGAAAAAGCAAATTTTGGCTCAATGGACATCTTCCTCCTCGTGGTGGGAAAGAGCATCTTTCTTGTGGTGGGAATTCCCCTGGATTTGCAAGGGGTTAGTGAGTGACAGGGTTTTAACTTTCAGTTGAGAAAATCATCTTCTTATGAGGTTTGGGTTTATTTTCCACTGATTTTTTGAGGTAAAAGTGTTTTCCTCTTAAATCACACGTTGAAATTGGTTGTGGCTTCACCACCACAGTCCCCAACCATGCCATTGTCCCTTGCAAAGCATTAACAAAAAAGTGGAGATAAAAAAATACAGATCCTGGGAGAAAATGTGCATTTAATGCACATTATATTGTGCAATGTAATAATAATATAAAACAATATCTGATATAATGTATAATAAAACATATTCCATTCTATTCTATATGCTATATTATATATTGTAAATTATATATTCTGTATTAGTTGTGTACTGTATATTATAGGATATATAGGATTTAATGCACATTTGGTGGAGGGAGAAATGGGTTTTAGATACTCTCTGTAAGTGCTGGTTTTTTTTGCACTTATCCCACCCCCAATCTGGGTTGGCTTTGCTCATTTCTTTGTTGGTTTTGCTCATTTTTCGGGGTGGTTTTGCTCATTTTTCGGGGTGGTTTTGCTCATTTTTTGGGGTGGTTTTGCTCATTTTTTGGGTCGGTTTTGCTCATTTTTTGGGTTGCCAGTTGCCACTTCCCACCAATTCTCTCCCCATCCCTCTCCCCTGGCAGGTGAACCTGGATCTCACCTCCCTCCTTGACGGTGAGGACAAGAAGTCCAAGAACAAACGGGGCGTCCTGCCCAAACACGCCACCAACATCATGCGCTCATGGCTCTTCCAGCATCTCATGGTGAGCACCACGGTGGCCAAAACACCCTGCAAGCTGGGGGGAAAAAAAAGGAAAAAAAGCCCCAAAATGTTCAGTTCCAGGTGGTGGTTTGTCTGAATCTGTATTCGGAGGCACAAAGTGGCTTTGCTTGTGTTTTGGTAGTATTTTGGGCATGACTTCACTGAGCAAAATATTCCCTCAAGGCATGAAGAAGGGAACAAAACTAAAAGGGGACTTCCCTGAACTTTTGCAGATGGATAATAGAGTGGTTTTCTGCAGTTAACAGCTCCAGAATACCCTTTCCTAGCAGGCTGAAATGTGAAAGCTGCCCCATAGGTAGGGCTGTGGCACATCAGCAATCAGTCAAAATGCAGAATTACAAAATCACCCCATATTTGGGGATTGGAGATGGAGGTAGGCTTAGATGCAACCTCAATATTTTCATGCAAGAAGAATTCTCTCCCCTCAGCAGGGCTGGGAGAAAGGCAAAATGCTAAAAATCCCTTTTTCCTGCATCATTCAGCCAAGAAATCACTTGGAAACTGGTTGCAAAGACTTGCTCTCTGGGAAGGTGGGAGATCCCCAAGGCATCAGCAAGATGCTGCAGGAAACAGCAGCTCCAAGGAGCAACTTGTGGAAAAACCTCAGCCAGGGTGTGGAGCAGCAGCAGGTTGGGGAACTTCCCAGCCTTTTTTTTTGTTTTTTTTTTAAATGGGAAATTTTGGATTTACTGGATTGAGGACAGGAGTGTCGCAGCTTTGGGCTGCCATCCCCAGCTGGGTCATTTCTGGAGGGCAGAGCTGCAGGTTTGCCAACACAAAAAGGATTTAGAAGACCAGAAGCTGAGAAGCCATTTCCTGCCAGGTGCCAGGAGAACCCCATGGTTTGAGATTTCCAAAGCAGGATTGAAAAATCTAAAAGACATTCTCCAGCTGGGGGGTGTTGGACCTTTGCTCTCAGCTTGGTCAGAAGAAACTTGGGCTTCTCCATTGGATTTCTCCATCTGGCATCATGGATAATGTGGTTTTTACCAAATAGCATCAATGCTCATCATCTTATTGGATGCACCAGCAGGAAGAAAGAATGCTGGGAATAATAGCCAAAAAAATGGGGATAATTCTGCCAAAAAAGGAGCCTTTTTTAACCACTGAGGCTCTGGTGGGACGTGAGTCTCCAATGTGCACTGACTTGGGGTGGTTTTGTCAAGGAAATCCCACTGTTTTGGGGGTGACAGCTGGAAAACAAATCACTGCAATCAACACTGGCACTGGCTGGAGGCTCCAAAAAATGGGGCTGGTTTGATAGTTTCATTTTTGGGGTTGGAAAGGAGGATTTCAGCACGGCTGGGAGGAGGTTGCTGAAGCTTTGAGTGCTGGTGGTCTCCCAGTGCAGATGTCTCAGAGTGTTTTATTGGTGCCTCTGACAATAAGTGTTGTGGGTCTCGGGCTTTGGAGCCCAAATCCCACCTTTACCAACAACAGTCGTTAGAAAACTGCTAAAATTTAAAAAAAAAAAAAAAAAAAAGGAACATTTTTCTTGAAGGAAAAACCTTTGATGGAAAGCCTTGGAAAAGCCCTCAGGACACCAGGGAAATCTTGATGCTTTTGGATGCCATCCTTCAACCATGCATCTTGCCAATGCAAGAACCCACCAAATTTAGGGTGGGGAAATAAAAAAAAAAACAAAACAACAAAAAAGGCAGGTTTTCTTTATATTTTTCACTCAGACCTGGTGGTTTGCATGCAGGGATGTCATCTTGCTGCCCCATCCCTCTTTTTTTCCAGCACCCCTACCCCACAGAGGACGAGAAGAGGCAAATTGCTGCCCAAACCAACCTGACCCTCTTGCAAGTCAACAACTGGTGAGTGCAGTGGTGGCCTGCTTGTTGTCTAATTTAGTACTTTTTTCCACACTATTTTGGTGCTGTGGACTGCTTTTTGGGGGGTAACTTGGGTGTTAGGGCCGATTTTTGGGGTGTCCTATGTAGGGCCAAGAGTTGGACTCAGTGATCCTCCATGACCCTGATAAGTCCCTCCCAACTCGGCCTAATCTACAATTCTGTGATTTCTGGGAGACAAGGTCAGTTGTGTTCAGTGCAGCGTTGCTTTGTGAGGTCTCAGTGCCCTCTCCTGGCAAATCCAGTGTGTGGCACCTTCCCACTCAGCTGGAAAAATCAACGCAGTGGTATAAAGGAATAGAATCAACCCCCCCAGATTTCTGAACCTTCTGGAAAGGTTTTATATCACAACTCATTGCTTTGCCACGATGTCTGTTGTTTTAACTCAGTGTAAGGACTCACGTTTACTCCAGTGTTCTCCCTTTTCCTTGGAAAGGTTCATAAATGCCCGGAGGCGCATCCTGCAGCCCATGCTCGATGCCAGCAACCCGGATCCTGCCCCCAAAGCCAAGAAAATCAAATCTCAGCACCGGCCCACGCAGAGGTTCTGGCCCAACTCCATCGCTGCCGGGGTCCTGCAGCAGCAGGGTGGCAATTCAGGGACAAATCCTGACGGTAAGGACAGAGCCCAGTGCCCCCTGCCCTTCCAGGAGGGAGTGGCCATGCATTAAGTGATGGCCTTAATTAGTAATTAAGGAGTTCTAAAGCCCTTTATCACACTGTGGGGAAAAACGTGTGGCCCACGCAAGAAGTTCCTTCCAGTTGGCCGTGGCAAGGCACTGGCAATGGGGCACTGCCATCCCCTTGGCACAGGAACAGCCCTCAGCAACCACCCACTTGGGATTTGGGATGTTTCCTGAGGTGCTGGGAAGGGGGAAAAGGGGGAAATAGGGAGAGGGGAGGGGAGGGGAGGAGAGGGGAGGAGAGGAGAGGAGAGATGGAGAGATGGAGAGATGGAATGAGAAGGCAGATGAGACTAAATGGGAAGAGAGAAGATGAAGAGAATAGATAATGAAAATGAAAGAATTAAGGTCAGGTGACAGATGAGACAAGGTGGGAAGAGGGATGAACAGAGAACAGACGAGGAAAATGAAGGGGAGAGAAGAGGAAGAGGTGAAGAGAGCAGAGATGAGCATAGACCAGGCAAGATGAGGAGATGAAGAGAAGGAAATGTGGGAATTAAGAGAAGATGAAGACAAGATCTGCCCAACCAATTTGGGCATCTACTTGCTCAGAAGTGAAGGCCTTTTGTCATTTAACAATGATACATTAGCTGGAAAAATTAAAGGTTGGACACTGGGGAGTGACTGGTGCAGATGGGACACTCTACAGGGTGCTCTCTGAGCTTTTCACTTGGTTTATTCCTGGTTTATGCACTTTTTTGTCCTTTCTGTATTAGCTGGGGAATCCTTATTTCTTTATTTTTTTACACTTCAGGCTCGCTCAGCATGGACAACCTCCAACCCCTCTCATCAGCCACAGCCACCATGGCCATGCAGCAGGCCATGCTGGCAGCCCACGAGGACTCCCTGGACGGCACCGAGGAAGAGGAGGAGGATGAGGAGGACGAGGACGAGATGGAGGAGGAGGAGGAAGAGGAGGAAGAGCTCGAGGAAGAGCCCGGTGGCCTCCCAGCAGCACCCGGCGCTGACCTTGGCTTGGACCACAGTGACTCGCTGGAATAGCTCCTCCTGCACCCTCCCCAAATCACTTCACACCACCGGACACAAGATTCCCCCCCCTCCCCCTTCAAAATGCCAAAAACAAAAAAAGGCAAGAACAAAAACCAATTCGGGAGAGAAAAGCAAACTGGCGGCGCCGGCGGCTGCCCCGGCTGCCCCCGGGAGCGCGGGCACCACCCTGCCGGCGCCTGGAAGTGAAGGACACATGTTTACAAAAGGCACATATTGTGGCCAAAATTAATCTTTTATTTCAGGTTTTTTGGTTTTTGGTTTTTTTTCTTTTTCTTTTTCTTTTGTTTTTCCCCCTTTAATTTTTTTGGCAAGCCAGAAGCGTTTTTAGGGAACGGCGTTTTCCCCGCGCGACGCTCCGGTGCCGCCGGGCGAGGGCGGGTTTCCCACCGCGGGTTTTCCACCCCCCCCCCCGTCCATCCCTTGGATTTCTTGGCGCGAAGGAAAACCACACCGACCCCGGGACTTGATGCTTTTTGGGTTTTTCCCCCCCAAAAAGGTTATTCACAGGCATAAATATCAGCACGGAGGGGGAAGAAAAACAACCGGCGAGTGCAAGTTCTGCTGGATCTGAGGAGGGTTTGGTGCTCAACCCTCTGGATTGCCCAAACCTCCCCACTTTGCCCCCGATGCTGCGGCTGTTTGGTGACTCCGGACACAACTTTCTGGAAAAGGGAGGAAGTTCCTCCAAATCCTTTAATTTATGTGCTAAAAACCCGTCGAATCTGGAAAAAAAACCACCCCAACTCGCCCCATTCTCGTCCTTAAGGGACGCAGAGTTGGGGCAAAGGCTGCCAGGAGTGAAACTTTTCCAAGGAGCTTTGGCACTGATTCAGGAAAAAAAATGGGAAAAAAGATGAGTTTAAAAAAAAATGCAAGATTTCACCCAGAATTGAACGGCGACCCCCTCCCCCCCAAGGATTCGCATGGGTGGAAGGAATCTCAGTGGTTTCTCCCTGGAATTGTCCCTCCACGTGGGAAAATGGTGGAGTTTTAGCACCATGGGGGGGAGGGCAACTGCCAAAAACCCTGAATTTGGTTGGTTTTTTTTAATTTTTCAATGCTAACAAGAAGGTGTATTTCGCCTTAAAACGTGGCATGGGAAGAAACGCAAAAGCAAACCAGGGCAAAAATAAAGGAATTTTCTTCTGCAGGTTCCTGCTCTAAACATGGGATTCTATCAGAGGGATAATTCTCTTTGTGGCTTTTTGCCCATATTGTCCTTTTTTTTTTTTTTTTTTTTTTTTTTTGGCTCTTGGAGGGTTGATAAAGAAACCCAAACAGGAGCCAGGGAAAAAAACACGAGTGATGCAATAGGCAGAAAAGCCTATTTTTCAATACTGATCTGGCGTGAATGTAATCTGTAATTTCATAAAGGATTCATTGTAATTTAGTATTAATTCCTGGCCATTTATTATAAAGTGCTACGAGATGAGGGGTTGCAGCTGTATTTTCTTGGCAGCTTCTTCCTGTGAGCAGAGAAGATCCAAAATGCTGGAATAACTTCCCCACCAAATGGGTGAATGGACCCAAATTGGTAGTTATGTGGAGAAAATTGGATTTATACTTCCATAAGTGACAGTCCCCCAAAAATGAGAGATGCCCCTCCACCCCAAATGAGCTCCAACGGGATTTTGCCCACAAATTAATTATATCCCCCCCCAAATCAGTGGTGGTTATCCCAAAATGAGCTAAGTTCTCCAAAAATGAGTGATTCTCTTCCCTAAAATGTCACACACAACCCCAAAATGGGTGATGCTCAGCCCCAGAATGAGTTATGGTCTCCAAAAATGAGGGATGCTCAAAACCCAGCAGTGACCCAAAAGGGGCAAATCTCCCCCTGAAATGAGTGATTCTCCCCAAAAAATGAGTGCTCACCCCAGAATGTGTGATGTTCACCCCAAAATGAGTTGTACTGTCCCAAAGAGAATGATTCTCCCCCCCAAAAAAGTGATGCTTCCCAAAGAGGAGTGACCCACCCCAGAATGGGTGATGCTGCCCCAAAATGTTGCTGTGCTTTCTAAAACTGAGGGATGTGCCCCAAAATTTCAGGTGTTTCCCCAGCCCTCCCAGCAAAAAGTAGCATTTTCCATAAATGAATGAAGCTCTCCCCAAAAGAGGGATGCTTCTCCAAAATGAAGGGATTTTTTTTGAAGTGGGGCCCAAACGTGATCTTCTCAAAACCACAATGTTTCCCCCAAATGAACAATTCTCCCCCAAAATGAGCAATAATCCCCCAAATAAGTGACATGCCCCCAAAACTGGTGATCCTCCTGGAAATGAGTGACTCTCTTAAATAAGTGCCTTCCCCCAAAATGACTGAATTTGCCCCAAAATGAACGACAACTCTCCAAAAATGAGCAATGACCCCCCAAATTAGGGACTCTACCCAAAAATGAGCGAGAAACCCAAAACAGAGCAATTTTCTCCGAAACAGAAGCCCCCCTCATTCCCTAACCAAGCCATTGCTAATTAATGTGTTGATATTCTGGGGGGAAAAAAGGTGATTTTTGCACAATTTTGAGCAGAAAATGGGGCTGCGGAAAAGTAAAAAGAAAAAAAAAGGGGGGGAAAAAATCCCTGAGAATGGAATTTCACTGAGTTGAATCTCACCCCTGGGATGCCAGCAGCTGCAGCCACCTCTGAGCACCCAGCAGCTCGTTAGCCAGAAATCTGCATATTTTACAGATTCCAGAATATTCATGAGCACTGCAGCAAAGTCCAGGTTGGGATTTTTTTGCTTAAAACCTGCATTTTTCCTATCAAAAAGTTGCAAAGCGCCGCCGTCGGGAGCAGAGGGGACACAGACACCGGAGGCCAGTTGCCTAATTAATGTAAGGAATCCTTTATTCCCAGCTGTGCAAAGGGAGGAGTGCAGGGGGGGGGCCACGGGCGACCCGTTTTCCTCGGGTTTGGCCCCGTTTTGGGGGGCGCCGGGGTGGGGGTGCGAGGGCAGCGCCGCGTCAGGTCGGGCAGAGCACTGCAAAGAGAGAGACAGAGAGAGAGGGAGGCCTGGGGGGCACCCCACGGGGGCACTGCAGGCACAGGGAGGCCTGAGCGGGCACAGGGATGCACAAGGATGAACAGGGATGCACAAGGATGCATAAGGATGCACAGGGATGCACAAGGATGCAGGAGGATGGACAGGGAGTGCACAGGAGGATGGACAGGAGTGTGCCTAAGGATGGGTGCACAGGGACAGATGAGTGTGCATG
>NW_016690207.1:5134462-5137583 GCF_001604755.1 Lepidothrix coronata | reverse complement strand
GGATGCACAGGGATGCAGGAGGATGCACAGGGATGCAGGAGGATGCACAGGGATGCAGAAGTGTCCGCAGGGATGCACAAGTGTGCACAGGGATGCAGGAGGATGTGTGCACAGGGACAGATGAGTGTGCATGGGGA
Source organism: Lepidothrix coronata (assembly GCF_001604755.1). Classification (NCBI taxonomy): domain Eukaryota; kingdom Metazoa; phylum Chordata; class Aves; order Passeriformes; family Pipridae; genus Lepidothrix; species Lepidothrix coronata. The sequence goes on along the minus strand of NW_016690207.1, from coordinate 5,137,446 downwards.
TGTACCAGGATACATGAGGTTGCACAAAGGTGCACAGGGATGCACAAGGATGAATGAGGATGCACAGGGATGCACGAGGATGCATGAGGATGCACGAGGATGCATGAGGATGCACAGGGATGCAGGAGCATGCACAGGGATGCAGGAGTGTGTACGAGGATGCATGAGAATGCAGAGGGATGCAGAAGTGTGCACTGTAATGCACAAGTGTGCACAGGGATGCCCAAGGATGCAGGAGGATGGACAGGGATGCAGGAGTGTGCGTGGGGATGCCTGAGGATGTGTGCACAGGGACAGACAATTGTGCATGGAATGCAAGAGGATGCACAAGTGTGCACAGGGAGTCAGGAGGATGCACAGTGTGTGAGCACGTGAAATGCTACACGAGGGTGCACAGTGACACCCAGGCTGGCACTGGGCTGCACAGGGGTGCACAAGAGTGCCCAGGAGTGCCTGGGGGCTGCATAAGGACACACGAATGTGCACAGGGACACCTGAGGGGTGCACAAGGGTGCATGAGTGTGCTCATGTGCACGAGGACTCAGGAGGCTGCGTGAGGGATGGACAGGAGGTGTGTGGCAGAGGCACAGGGATGCCTGAGGATGCTCAGGAAGATGAATGGGGGTGCCTGAGGGAGGCAGGAGGGCTGCCCCATGGGGCATGAGGGCTGAGAGGGGCTGCCCAGGGAGTGGTGAAGTGGCTTGGAGGAAGCAGATGGGCCCCAGGATGGTGCAGGGAGGTGCACGGGGACCTCCACCCACAAAACCTAAACAAAGACTGCCTGAGGGATGTGCAGGAGATGCACCCAGGATTCCTGAAGGAATGGAGGAGGCACAAAGGATGCACTGGAGATGCAGGAGGAATGCACACAGGATGGAGCCAGGATTTTCCGAGGATGCATGGAGGGTGCATGGGAAATGTGTAAGGGATGCATGAAGTTGCATGAGGGATGGGCAAAGGATGCACAAAGGACATGAGGGAGAGGCAGGAGGATGCAGGAGGATGCAGAAGGGATCCATGTGGAAGCAGAGAGGCACAAGGGCTGCACAGGAACTGCACACAAGGAGTGCCCAGGGCAGGCAGGAGGGGAGCAGGTACCTTTGAGGATGTAATCCGTGAGCAGTGTGGGCACCTTCTCATTCCCCTCCTTCATGGCAAACAGGACTGTGAGGGGGAATGGAGCTGTGAGCCCACCCCTACTGCCCCCCAAATGTCACTTTCCCCCCCCAAAATAGCCCCACAGTCGCCACAGAATTTCCCACAATGCAGCAGGTCTGGAAGCATCCAAAGAAAAGCACTTTCACCCCCAATTAGCCAATCCATGGCAACGCAGAACAAGCGATTTAGCCCCAAATCAGGGCTGCTATAAGGTGCATAAATCAGAGGGGAGGTATTGGCTGCAAACCAGTTGTGCTGCAGTGATGCAAAACAGGTATTTCCCCTCCAAAATAGGTTTGTTGCAATGATGATGCAACACAGGTGGTAGCACCTCAATTTGCCCCAGCTGCAACAATGCAAAAAAAGGGGGGATCGTCCCCCAAACTGACTGTGCTGCAACAATACCCCAAATCACAGCTGCTGCAGCAATGCAAATGTGCCTTTATGTCCCAAAACCACCCAATTCTGCCCCAAAATGCCAGCTCCAAGGAATACTCACTGTTGGTGAGCATCTGCAGGTCCTCGACGGAGGGCGGTGAGCCCTTCTTCTCGTAGGGAATCACCGTGTTCAGGTACTGCAAAAACAAAAGCCACCCCCAAAAACCACCCAGATGGCACAAAACTGCCTGGTTTTTGCACTGCTTTGAGACAAATCCCACCCCAAATTCGTGGAGAAATAGAGTATTTCTGCGATATTCCTGCGATTTTGGGGAGTAGTGAATAAATTGGGTGCTTCCAACTCCACCCAAATGCAACCCTGATCAGGGAGGACTTTTTGGGGTGAAACCCAATGATTTTTGCAGGATGGATTAGCGGGGTGTATGGGATGGAGCAGCGCTGTAAAACTTAAAATCATTTTAAAAAGGGCTGGGGGATGCAAGGAAATGGGGAATGTGGGGAGGGGGAGTGAAAGGGAACAAATTTGGGCAATTTTGGGGTGGGGGAGGAAAGGGCACCTGCTTCTCGTTGGCGGCAGGACCAAAAGTCTGGCGCAGGCCGGAGTGCAGGATGCTGGAGATGCCCTCCATGCTGAAGCGCTGGGGACACGTGTCACCCTGTCACCTCGCGGGGACAGCGGCATCACCCGCGGCACCTCCCCTGGCACTGACATTCCCCAAGCTCCCTGACTCCCATCCACATCCCTCCTTTTTCCCGGTCCCAGATCCCACTCCACCTATGTCCCCATGTCCCCCTGTCCCCTTGCCCTGTCACCACATGCCCCCTCCTACCATGTTCCTCTGTCCCCACATCCCTGTCCCCCCATGGAGCTGCTCTCTGCTCCCACATCCAAACCCTGCCCATGTCCCTCTGTTCCATATCCCTCCCATCCCCCTGCTCCATATCCCCTCATCCCCCTGTTCCGTGTCACCCTATCCCACGTCCTCCCTATTCCCCTACTCCATGTCCCCCCCACCCCTGGCCCATGTCCCCACGTCCCTCTGCCCCATCCTGTCACCATTTCCATCCCCACATTTCCCTGTCCCATGCACCCCCATCCCATCACATCCCTCATCCCCCCACTCCATGTCTCTCTGCCCAAGCCTGTCACCATTCCCATCCCCACCTTACCCTGTCCCATTCCACCCATCCCACCTCAACCCTCATCCCTCTGCCCCCATGTCCCTCTGCCCCATCCTGTCACCATTTCCATCCCCACATTCCCCTATCCCATGCACCCTCATCCCATCACATCCCTCATCCCTCCATTCCATGTCCCTCTGTCCAAGCCTGTCACCATTCCCACCCTCACTTTACCCTATCCCATCCTATCCCATCCCATCCCATCCCATCCCATCCCATCCCATCCCATCCCATCCCATCCCATC
>NW_016690207.1:5131783-5134065 GCF_001604755.1 Lepidothrix coronata | reverse complement strand
CATCCCCACATTCCCCCCCCGCCACCTCCTTCCCTGCCCGGCCCCGATGCCCCCAGCCCTGTCCCCACGGCCGCCGTGTCCCCGCACCTTGCGGGGCATGTGGTTCCCGCGGTCGGGACGCCCCCCTTGCAGGCTCAGCCCCTTGTCCCGGCGGCGGCGCCGGGCGGCCTCTCGCTGCTCCCGCTGCTCGCCCTGCACGGCCAGCAGGGCCCCGATGAACGCCGTCTTCACCTCCTTCTCGAAGGCCAGCTCGTCCCGCCGTGCCAGCTGTGCCACCAGCTCCGCCGACAGCGCCCGGCTCGCCGCCTCCGCCCGGCCCGCCGCCGCCGCCAGCTCCCGCGCCGACAGCCGGCCCAGCCCTGCGCCGGGGCCGCGTTAGAGACGGGCACGTGCCCAAGGGACATCCCAGAACGGGTTGGGTTGGAAGGGGCATTGAGATCTATCGCGTTGCAACCCCCACCACCACCACGGACAGGGACACCTTCCACTAGCCCAGGTTGCTCCAAGCCCCCTCCAACCCAGCCTTGGACACTTCCAGGGATGGGGCAGCCACAGCTTCTCTGGGCAACCTGTGCCAGGGTGTCCCCACCCTCACAGGGAAGAATTCCTTCCCAATATCCCATCTAACCCTTCCCTCCGGCAGTAGGAAGCCATCACCCCTTATCCTCCAGGCCTTTGTCCCAAGTCCCTCTCCAGCTCTCCTGAAGCCCCTTTAGGCACTGGAAAGGGCTCTCAGGTCTCCCTGGAGCCTTCTCTTCCCCAGGTGAACCCCCCCAGCTCTCCCAGCCTGCACCAGAGGTGCTCCAGCCCTCAGAACACCTCCGTGGCTTCCTGTGGACTTGGTGCAGTGACACACACGATGAAAGCAGGGAAATGCCCGGTGCAATCAGTGAAGTGCACACGGCAACCATTAAAGTGCATCTCGTGCTGAGCGAGATGTGCTCTGCATTTCCTGAGCCACCAAGAAATAAATCTATTGTGCAATTACCGATTAATGCCGTGCCCAGAGCAGCTACAGAGCTGCCTGGCACTGTTAGTGACATACAAGGTGCACTGGGGGACATTCACAGTGACGTGCATGGTGCCATTAGTGACATGTATGGTGTGATTAGGGACATGCATGGTGTGACTAGTGACATGTGTGGTGTGATAAAGGGGCTCTGTAATTAGGGGAATGAGCAGAGCAATTAGTGAAATGCCTGGGGGGATCAGTGACACACCCTGTGCCACCAGGGACAAATCTCATGCGCGTGGTGCACTCCGTGTGGAACGCGAAGGCTCCTGGCGAACCCTGAGCCACATCCCTCTGTTCTTCAGTTTTTGCCAAGAGCCCCTCTGGCCAAGCCCTGGAGCAAGCCAGCACTGAGGCCTGGGAAGACTCAGTTGTCCAATTTGGTTGGAATTGTCCCCCAAAAGTGACTGGCCTGGGCTTTGCTGGCCGTACCTTCGTGGGAGCAGTTGTTGTTGAGGGCAGGGGAGAAAGCCCGCAGCTCCCGCAGCAGGATGGGCTCTGTGCCCCCGCCACCACCTTCGCCTTCAGCATCAGCCTCAGTTTCCTCCTCCTCGTCCTCCTCCTCCTCTTCCTCCTCACCCTCGGGGTCAGCCTCAGGGTCAGGCGAACTCTGCATCAGCTCCTCCAGCTCCTCGATGACCTGCAGGGCATCAGTGTCCTCCATCCGCACCTGTATCCGACCTCCACCTTGTATCTGCTCCCTGCATCCCACAGCTGCAGCCTGCACTTGCATCCCTGTCCTCCACCTGCACCCTGCATCCCTGTCCTGCACCCACATCTGCAACCTGCTCCCTTCATCCTGCCCCTGCATCCTCTGACTCCATTTCCACCCTGCCTCTGCATTCTCCATCCTTATCAGCACCTGCATCCTCCATCTGCAAACTGCTCCATCTGCATCCTCCCTTCTTATTGACATTGAGCATCCTGCACCTGCATCCTCCATCCTCCTCTTCACCCTCCAGCTGCATCCTGCTCCCTCCATCCTGCACCCACACTTGCATTTACGTTCATCTGTACCTCGGGTCCTCCATTTGCATCCTGCATCTGCATCCCACATTCCCATCTGCACCCAAATCCCACATGCCATGGGCACTCTGGGCCTGCATCCCCACCTAAATTTGCATCCTGCTCCCTGCACCTCCCTCCTCCTCCTGCATCCTGGATCCTGTACTTGCACCTGCATCTGCATCCTCTGTCCAGCCTCCACACCCTGCAGCTGCCTCCGCATCCTCCTCCCCACATCTGCATCCTGCACTCCACACCCTGCAGC
>NW_016690207.1:5121078-5131162 GCF_001604755.1 Lepidothrix coronata | reverse complement strand
TGCACCTGCACCCTGCACCTGGCACCTGCACCCTGCACCTACACCCCACATCTGCATCCTGCATCCCACACCTGCACCCTGCACCTGGCACCTGCACCCTGCACCCCACATCCACATCCTGCCTCTGCACCAGCATCCTGGAGCTGCAACCCACCTCTGCCCCCCTACCCCTTTCATTCTTCCCATGCCACCCACTTTATCCAGCACCCCCATCCCACGTTCCCATCTGCACCCAAATCCCGTGTCAGCACCCACCACCTGCACTTCCCTTTACATCCACATTCCACATCCTCATCCCAAGATAATGGGATTTGGCCTTTCCTTGTGCTTTCAGCACATGGCCATGGGGCTGGGGGGGGTTAAAGGACACGCAGGGATCCAGGTGCCCAGGGGGTGGGGGTACCTGCTCAGCTGTCAGCAGCGGCTCCTCGTTGATGCCCGAGTCCTGCTCACTCCTCTCAGTGAGCTCCTCCTCCTCCTCCTCCTCCTCCTCCTTCCCACCGAGCTGCAGGAGACACAGGCTGGGCAGCCTTGGGGGCACCACAGGCCCGGCCCAGCACGGACACAGGCATGGCCCTGGCCCAGGGAGAGGCACCAGGCAACTGTGGCTCAGGGGGACAGGCTGCACGGGGGGTGGCATGAGGAGACACCGGATTGAGGGTGTTGGATGCAGATGCTGGGTGGGGATGTTGGTGGGAGGACGTTGGACAGAGGCACTGGATGGAGATGGATGATGTGGCATGGGGAAGTGTTGGACAGGGATGTTGGATGGGGCTTTGAACAGAGCCCCTGGAGACAGAGACGATGAACAGGGAAGCACTGGAGGGGGAGGTGTTGCAAGGAGATGTATAGAGATGTTGGATAGGGAGACACTGGGTGGAGAGTTGTTGGGTGGAGACACTGGACTAGGAAGAAGGCAGGGAGAAGTACAGGTCTGTTGGATGGAGCTGCTGGATGGAGAGATGTTTTATATATGTAAATATATTGGGTGAGGAGGTGCTGGATATGCTGGATGGAGACCCTGGGGATGTTGAATGGGGAGATGAGGGATGGTGAAGCTGAATGGTCTGATGGAGACACTGGGTGAGGACAGGGAGATGGCAGAGGGGACCTCTGAATAGGGAAGGGATGGATGGAGATGCTGAATGGAGATGTCAGACAACAAGGCGTCTTCTTTATTGCCACCTTTCAGTCTTTTTCACCTTTTCAGAAGCAAATAACCTGAGAAAGTCTCTTCCCCCTTCAGCCACGGGCTGTGTTAAATCCAAACGGGTTAAATTCCGTGGATTCTGGGGCGTTTTTACAACCCCAAAAGCAGCAACTGAGAGCACAAACTCACCACAACAATGAAACCACTGTTTTCTACCCCCAAAAATACCCCACCCCATCCCTGACGCGGGGACAAACCGGCAAATCCCAGATTGTCAAACCAAACACTTCATCTTGCCCGTTTCAGTGTGATTTGACCCTAAAATGTGGACACTCGCTGCATCGGTGCTGCAGCACCCCAAAACTACCATTTTTGGGTAGTTTGCAGTGCCCTGATGGTCATTAAGCCTGAGGAGAGGGGGGTTCTGGGGAGCCAAGGGGGGGCCACAGCCGTACCTGGGGGTTGGTGCCGTCGGGGGCCTCAGTGCCAGGGAGCCATGGCCGGGGGGAGCTCCGGGGGGCAAAGCCATCAGTGAGAGCATCCCAGACCCTGCAGGGAGGGGGGTGGTGAGTGGCAATTCCCAAAATGCTGCCTCTCAGCGAGCTGTCTCAAAAATGGCACGCCGAGACGCCTCGGAACATCCCAAAATGCAGCCCCACAAACAACCTGAAACGCCCTACAAAAATCCCAAAACACCACTGAGACGCCTGAAACATCCCAGAACACCCCAAATGATACCCTAGAAGCCCCCAAATGCTGCCCTAGAAGACCTCAAAGCTTCTCAAAATAGCACCATGAAATATTGCCCTGAAATACCCCAAAGCACCCCAAAATGCTGCCCCAGCACCTGAGATGCCCCCAAATGTCATTTTGAAATGCTGCCATCAAAACACTGCCAAAAGGCCACTGTAATGTTCCAAAATGTCTCCACATGTCCCAAAAGACCACCAAAAAACATCATCATGACTCCCTGAAGTGGCCGAAAGCACCATCCTAAAACACTGCCCCAAAAATCTCTGAAAGGCCCCAAACCACCTCAAAATGCTGCCCTGGAACACCCCAAAATGTCCCCAGATGTTCTCCAGAAATACCCCAAAATGCCCCTAAAGGTCCCAAAGCTCCAAAATGCCACCCTGAAGTGCTCCAACTACCCAAAAAAGACCCCCGAATTACCCCAAAATATCCCTTTTGAACACCTGGAAATACCCTAAAATGCTTTCCTGAAATACTGACCAAAATGCTCCAAAATGCTGTTCCAGAACACACTGAAGCATCTCAAAATGCTGTCCCAAAACTCCACCCCAAAAAGCTTCCCAATGCCTCCAAATACTGCCCTGACATCCTAAAACACCCCAAAATGCTGCCTTGACACGTTGCCCAGAAACCCCTTAAAAAGCCTCAAAAAGCTGCCCAGCTTTTTGAAATACCCCAAAATGCTGCCATGATGCTCCAGAACACCCCTCAATTGTCCAGCACCCCAAAACGTCCTGCCCTGCAGGGCTGGACCAATTTTACCCCAATAAAGTTGCATGGGGGAGGGGGAACAGAGGGGAAAAAAACAAAGCCAGGGGAAAATGGGGAGAAACATGGGAAAAAATGTTTAAAGAGTCCGAAAAAGTGAAAAGGAGAAAAAAGGGGGAAAGTGGAGAAAAGGGAGGGAAGGGGGGTAAAAAGGGAAAAAATTGTATTAAATGTGAAAAAAAGTGAAAAAAGGGGGGGAAGGGGAGAATAGAAAGAGAAGGAAAAAGGAAGAGAGGGGAAAAGGGGGGGAAGGAAGAAAGGGAAAAGGGAAAAACAGAGGAGAAAAGAGAAAAAAGGCGTAAAAAAGATGGAGAAAAAGGGTAAAAAGGGAGAAAAGGAGGAAAAATGGGAGAAAGGAAATTTGGGTAAAAGAGGGGAAATGGAAAAAAATGAAAAAGAGGGAAAAGAAGGAAATAGGGGGAAAATGGAGAAAGATGAGAAAAAGGGGAGAAAGGGAAAGAGGGGGAAATAGGGAATAGGGAGAGGAGGAAAAGGGTCAAAAGAGGGAAAAAAGGAAAACTGGGAGAAAAAGAAAATGGGCAAAAAGAGTAAATGTAAGAAAAAAGAGGGAATGAGGTGAAAAATAGGGGAAAAGTGGAGAACTGGAGGAGGAACAGAGAAAATGGGAGAAAAGAGCAGAAAACAGTGGGTTTGGTCCAACATGGTACCACATCCTAATTCCCTGAAAATCACCCCAAACCCCCCTGCCCCCTTCCCAGCCCGAAACCTGCTCATTTTTGGGGATTTATCTTATTTCCCTCCTCACCAGAGCTGAATTCCCCTTGAAATTAAAGATTTCACCAATTAACACACAAAACCGCACACGGCAAACCCCCACACTGCTATTTTTTAACAAAAAAAAGCAGCAAACCAGCAGTTATCCCCCCAAATTTGCCTTTTCCCCCCTGCTCTTAAAGGGCCAGCACCCCCACCAGGGCCAAGCCCGGAGCAGCAGTAATTTCTGGGTTAATTATGGCCAGAAATGGTTAATAATTGGGGAAATCCAGCGCCTGTAAGGCCCCGGCCCCTCCTCCACCCCGCACACAGGGCTCATTCAAGGAGGAAGAATAAAAAAAAAAAAAAAAAAAAAGCCCTGTTTTGCCCAAAGTGACCCAAAAAAAGAGACAATAAACGGCACAAAGCGGCGACAGCGCGGCCGCCCCGGCGCGGGGCCAAGCTGCGTTTTGCTCTGAAAAACCATCGATTCGGCCAATTGCGAAAATCTGTTCGGCCTCAGCTGCTTTCGGGGACAAAAAGCCAACAAGACAAAACAAAAGAAAAAAAAAATCAACGGATTTGGGGCTTTTTTGGGGGGTTTAAAACAACCCCCTTTGCACGGTGGGAATAAGGATTAGTAGTCGTGGTCTGGGGAATAATCTCAATTAAACACACACCAAAAATCCTCAAGAAATGTGAGAGTGTGTGAACATCATGGGGGAAAAAAAAAACCCATGGATTTGGGGGAAAAAAGCTCGTGGATTTGGGGGAAAAAAAGCTCATGGATTTGGGGAAAAAAAGCTCATGGATTTGGGGAAAAAAAGGTCATGGATTTGGGGAAAAAAAGCTCATATGGATCTGGGGAAAAAAAAGCCCAGGGATTTGAGGAAGGAGAGGCATTTTGCAACAAAGCAAGGTTTTTAATGAAATTGTAGAATTTACCACAAAAGGCACAATGTTTATTGGGGGGCCTGGGGGGAGTTCGACCCCAAACTGGCTGTCCCCTGGCGAGGTACAGAGGAGGTGGCTAAGCTTTACTCACACCTTACTCAAGGTTTATGCTCAACCCCCCGGGCTCTCCTGGCATAGAAGGAGCCATGACCCCCCGGGACATGCTGTGCCACCTCTCAGGATGCTGCTCCAGGGATCCCACACAGCTACTCCAAAGATCCTACATGGCCACTCCAAGCTGCTGCACGATCATGCCGCAGTCCAGGCACTGACTTGCGTGTGGTGAGAGCTCAGAAACATGCAAGGAGGTGCAAGAGGTCCCAGAGGGGTGTTAGTCGTAAGATACTACACCGCTACTCCCAAGTGCTACATGATCACGTTGCAATAGGTGAGCTGGACTGGGTGCTGTGGGAAGGGGGTGTGTGGATCATGACCATGCAAGGAGGCACGCAGGCCCAATCATATGGCCTACTCATACAATCCTACACAGCTACTCACAGGATACCCCACAGCTACTCCATGGCGCCCCATGGCTATACCACGGCGCAAGGGCCGAGGTGCATGTGGGCTGTACCTTGCTAGAGAGGCGGCCTGCGGACCCCAAAGACACCCTTTTCCATGGGATATTACAGTGCTATTCCCGACATGGAGCACGACCATGCCCTCGATGCAGGGGCTGCTCAGAGAGGGGCACAAGGAGGCACGCTGGCTTTGAGAGGGCTTACTCACAGGTTACCACACCGCTGCTTTCATGCCTTGCACGGCCGTGCTGCAGTGCTGGGAGCCAGTTTGCACTGCAGGGGGGGTGTCAGGGGTACGTGTCCCCAGAGCAGGGGGGCCTTACTCACTCCTCATCCTGCAGGCGCTCCTCCTCCTCCTGCGCCTGGAGGTGCCCCCGCACCGGGGCCAGGCCCTCGGTGGTGGCGTCGTAGTTGCGGAAGCAGACGGTGAGCTTCTCGTCGAACTCCTGCACCAGGTCCTCCATCGACTTGAAGCTCATCATCTCGGCCGAGAAGCTCTCCAGCTCCGCCAGCGCGGGGTCCGCGGGGCGCTGCAGGGTCCCCCCATCGTCCCCGGGCCCCTCCTCGAACTCCTCCTCCAGGCTCACCAAGGGCGCCTCCATCCTCCTCAACACCGATGTGCCGCCTTAGCTGCGGGGAGAGGGTGCCCATGAGGCACCAGGCTACTAACAGGTTACACCCCCAGGCTCCCCGTTCCCTTTGCTGCTGCTCTGCTGACTGAAACCCTACTGCCAGGGCTCTTACACAACCAACAGTCTCTCTGCAGTATCCTAGTAGTATCCTAACAGGATCTTAGTACTGCCTTCATAGAAATATGCTGACATCCTGAATCATTCTAGCAGCAATTTACTAGTAGCAACAAAGTGCTGACAGTGGTCCAAGTAGCTTAGTGCTACTCTGATAGTATGTAAAAAACATCATAACATTACCTTTGTCCCTGAAGTGATAGTATCTTACTGGTATCCTTATACTGTATCACTACCATCTTAGCAGTGACTCAAAGTATCATACTAGTATCAGTAATGGGCTGACAGTATCCCAAAAGTTTGAGTGTTGCTCTGAGAGCAACTATCTTACCACAAGTATCTCACCACTATCTTTTCTAGTGCCCTTGTATTGGGAGTTTCCTGCTGATATTCTACTTGCATCCTGAGAGCATCCTACTGAAAAATGAGTAGTCTTGATAGCACCTTAGTAGCTTTGTGATAATATCCTGGTAGTATCACAGTAGTAGTCTGATACTATCTTAGTAGTATCCTAGGAATGGCCCTGTAGTATCTTAGTAGTGCCTTACTAGCATTGGGAAAGGATCTCAGCAGCAGCTTTGGAGTACCCAGACAGTATCCTGACAACATTCATAGCAGCATCCTGATAATAGCTTTTTGCTACACCTAGAGTATCCCAGTAGCAGCCACTGAGTAGCTCAGCATTGCCCTGATGTACCATCACAGGCAGGAATATCCTGATGCTATGTCAGGACCATCCCAACAGCATCCTGGTTCCAGACTTCACAGTGCCCTGACAGTACCATAGCATATAAATTACTAAGGAGTGCCCTGATAGGATCCTATTAGTGGTGTAATGGCATACAGCTATTATCTTCAGAGTGTCCTGGGAGTATCTTGGTAGTGCAAAGTCATACCCAGATATTATCTTTCTTCCATGTAACTACACTGAAAGCAACTTAAACATATCCTGAGAGTAACTGGATGGTGTGTGAGCTGCTCCAGTGGCACCTTCATACGAGTATTTCAGTATCAGTCCTGGAAATATCCTAGTGGTGTCCTGATAGAATCCTGGTAGTGCCCTGACAGTACCTCAGCAGAGTTCTCACAGCAGCCACAAAGCAGCCACACAGTATCCTGAGAGTATCTTAGTGCCACCCTGTAAGTTCTTTACTACAGCCTGCAAGTAACGTGTCCACATTCCACTAAACTCAAGATAGCACCTTAGCAGCATCCCAGCAGCATCTCAGCTGTGTCTAGATAGTAGTTCACTATGTCAGTAACTCAGAAGGTCACTGAGGATATCCCAGTAGTATCTGAGCAGCAGCTTCTTAGGAAGCAAATAGTAACCTAGTAGTAAGGCAGGAATAGCCCAGTAAAGGCATCACTACACCTCCCTGGGGATGGGAGCAGAAATGTCACAGCTCTGGGAGGAAGCCCGGCCAGACCAGGGCTTTGAGTAGCACCCACTCACACCCACATGCTCCCACACCCACGTGCAGCACACCCACACAGCCCTGGGCACACGTGTGCTCCACGGCGTGGGCAAGAGCCTGCAATGCCTGCAGCACGTGCCCACACACACCTGGGCACACCTGAATGCACACACACCATGCAGGTGTGCACACCTGCATCCACACACACCCTGTGCACACCTGAATGCACACAAACCATGCACACCTGAATGCATACACGCTATGCAGGTGTGCACACCTGAATCCACACACACCTGTGCACACCTGAATCCACATACATACACTGTGCACTCCTGAATGCACACACACTCTGTGCACACCTGAATGCACACAAACCATGCAGGTGTGCACACCTGCATCCACACACACCCTGTGCACACCTGTGCACACCTGAATCCACACACACACACACTGTCCATGTGTGCACACCTGCATCCCCACACACACTGTGCACCTGTACACACCCCGTGCACACCTGTGCACACCTGAATGCACACACACTATGCAGGTATGCACACCTGCATCCACACACACCCTGGGCACACCTGAATGCACACACACTATGCAGGTGTGCACATCTGCATCCACACACACACACCGTGAACTGCTGTGCGTGTGTGTGTGTGTGTGTGTGTGTGTGCATGTCCCCACTTGCACCAGAGACCCCCTCCCTCTCCTGCACCACCCACGGACACCTGGCTCCAGGCCCCACAAACACCAGCACCCCAACTTCATGCACACACCCGTGCACACGTGTGCCTGCTCGTGCACATACCTGCACACACACGTGTGCACACACCTCACACCTGTGCACACACACAAGCCTGCAGCCGCACACACACACACCTGCACATGCACACACCTGCACACACACACTCCTACACCTGCACATGGACACACACACACACACAATCTGCACACACACACCCCTGCACACCTGCATTCCCACACTGTGCAGGTGTGCACACCTGCATCCACATACACACACTGTGCACCTCTACACACCTGTGCGCACATGGACACACACACACACACACACACACACGCCTGTGCACATACACATCCCTACACTTGCACATGGACACACACACACACACACAGCCCTANAGGTGTGCACACCTGCATCCACACATACCCTGTGCACACCTGTGCACACCTGAATCCACACCCACTATGCAGGTGTGCACACCTGCATCCACACACACACGCTGTGAACTGCTGTGCACGTGTGTGCGTGTGTGTGTGTGTGTCCGTCCTCCCACTTGCACCACAGACCCCCTCCCACTCCTGCACCACCCATGGACACCTGGCTCCAGGCCCCACAAACACCAGCACCCCAACTTCATGCACACACCCGTGCACACGTGTGCCTGCTCGTGCACACACCTGCACACACATGTGTGCACACACCTCACACCTGTGCACACACACAAGCCTGCAGCCGCACACACACACCCCTTCACATGCACACACACTTGCACATACACACTTGCACACGTACACCCATCTGCAACTGCACACACGCCTGCACATGCACACACCTGCACACACACACTCCTACACCTGCACATGGACACACACACACACACAGTCTGCACACACACACCCCTGCACACCTGCATCCCCACACACACTGTGCAGGTGTGCACACCTGCATCCACATACACACACTGTGCACCTCTACACACCTGTGCACACCTGAACCCGCACAAACACACCCTGTGTACACCTGAATCCACACACACTATGTGACCCCCCCACACACAAACCTGCACCCCCCCACACACACCCCTGCACATGGGCACACACACACACGCCTGTGCACACACACACCCCTACACTTGCACATGGATACACACACACCTGTGCACACACACACCCCTACACCTGCACACACACCCCCTGTGCGCACATACCTGCACATACAAACACGTGCACATGCACACACAGAGCTGAACACATGCACACACACACACTGCCCTGCACGCACACACACAGAAACACACACACCTGCACATGGATGCAGACACACAGACACACACGTTTGCGTGCACACACATCCCCGAGTGCACACATTCTTGCACTACACACATGCACATGCACACACACACAGCTGAACACATGCACACCCCTTTGCACACACACAGACAACCCCTGCACACACAACCCCTGCACACATACACCCCCCTGCACACACACACACAACCCCTGTACACACAACCCTTGCACATACACACACATGCACACACACACAGCTGAACACATGCACACCCCTCTGCACACACACACAACCCCTGCACACGCATACACAGTTGAACACATGCACAACCCCTGCACACAGACCCCCCTGCACATACACACACATGCACACACACACACAGAGCTGAACACACTCCCCCATACACCCACACCCCCCCTGCAAACACCCACAACGTTGCACACACGCACACATCCCTGCACACGCACACACATCCCTGCACACACACACATCTCTGCACACACACACACATCCCTGCACACACACACACATCCCTGCACACACACACATCCCTGCACACGCACACACATCCCTGCACACGCACATCCCTGCACACACACACATCCCTGCACACACACACACATCCCTGAACACACACACACATCCCTGCACACGCACACACATCCCTGCACACGCACACATCCCTGCACACACATCCCTGCACACACACACACATCCCTGAACACACACACACATCCCTGAACACACACGCACATCCCTGCACACGCACACATCCCTGCACACACATCCCTGCACACACACACATCCCTGCACACGCACACACATTCCTGCACACGCACACACATCCCTGCACACGCACACACATCCCTGCACACGCACACATGCCTGCACACGCACACACATCCCTGCACACGCACACACATCCCTGCACACGCACACATGCCTGCACACGCACACACATCCCTGCACACGCACACACATCCCTGCACACGCACACATGCCTGCACACGCACACACATCCCTGC
>NW_016690207.1:5102252-5120921 GCF_001604755.1 Lepidothrix coronata | reverse complement strand
CCCCGACAGCATCACCCCGCACCCCCCAAAACCCCTCACCCCTCGCTGTACCCCCCGGGCCCCCCCAGCCCCGCACCCACCTGCGGCCCCGCATCCTCCGCTCCGCGCCGGGGGGGGGCGGTGGGGGGTGCACCGCGCACGCGCTGGTGACGTCACCGGGATGCGGGTGGTGGTCAAGGGAGCCCTGACGTCATCTGACATCCCGGGGGGGGGTCCAGCCTTTTTCCCGTTCCCAACATCTGGCTGACCCCCCCGCCGCGGCCATCCAGCCATTTATACACGCGGGGCTGCGCGGGTCGAGAGGGCGCCGGGGGAGAAATGGGGAAAAAAAACCAACTGAAAACGTGGAAATGAAAATAGGCATTTATAAATAGGAAAACAAAAGATGAGATAGAGGTGAAATCGCAGATGCAAAAATTTTTTCCCTTACAAAACAAAAATTTTAAAGATTTATAGAATAAAAACGAAAATAGAAGTCTATTTATAAAATGAAAATAAAAAACCCCCTTTTTCCTCTCAAAAATTACAATAATAATTGCAAGAAAAATGAGTCGCTTTTCCTAATAAATTTTTTTTTCAGCTTTAATTTTTAAAGTGTGTTAATTATGAACAATTTAAACAATTTTTTTAGGGGAATGCTGTCATGCATGCTGGCTTTTTTTTTTTTTTTTTTTTTTTAAATCTGGACTTGCAGCCCAGTGGAACATTTGGGTTCAAACTCAGTTTCTCTGATCCCAGGTTTAGGATTAGTTTCCCTGATACTGGGTTTAAGGGATGGCCTTTCAGCAGGGGGATGCAGGGGGAGGATAGACACCACCACCTGTGCTCACTGGCTCTTTCTCCAGGCTGGTTTTCCATGCAGCAGGACAGGAGAAGGGTTTCCCTGCTGGCACGTGGCTTCAGGTTGCTCATATTAAGGAAAAAAACCTCAAAAGAAGCTGTGAAATGGTTGTTGTTAAGTTTAGTGAGATTTTGCCAAGTCCTGGCTGGAGCGTTGCGTGCTTTGGCACAGCGCTGAAGAAATCCTGGAATCCCAGAATGGTTTGGGCTGGAAGGGACCTTAAAGCTCATCTTGTTCTTAGAGCTTGGAGTGACTTGGTCCAAGCACCGTCCAACTTGGCCTTGAAGACTTCCAGAGATGGAGCAGCCACAGCTTCTCTGGGCAACCTGTGCCAGGGCCTCCCCACCCTCACAGCCAAGGATTTCTTCCCAATATCCCATCTACCCCTGCCCTCTGTTATTGGGAAGATATTCCCTTTGTCCTGTGCCTCCAGGCCCTTGCCCCACGCCCCGCTGGAGCTCAGGGGCTGAAAGCTTGTGGGTGACAACGGGGGACCTGACCAAAAAAGGGCACCGTGTGGCTGGGGTCTGCTCCAGCTGCCAGACCGTGGCAGCCAGACAAGACCTTTCGCTCCAGCTCCAGGATCATCGTGCTCCAGGCTCTCACCCCGACGCGAGGTTCCAATCAGCCGTATCTCTGCTGGGAGAGCCGCACTTTGGTGTGAAATGCCGGCAGTTTGGGAGCACGGCTGTGAATGATCTTGGATGGAACAGTGACGGAGGACAGGGAGCGGCTTGGTGGAGCCTGCAGCCCGGCCCGGGGAGGCGACCGGGGCAGGAGGGTCCGGGATGAGGAGGACACCCCCCGGAGCAGGAGGGTCCGGGATGAGGAGGACACCCCCGGGGCAGGCGCTGGGCGCCTCCCCATCTCGTCGGAGCTCCACTGAGCTGCTCTGGCCCCCCTGGCAGTCCCCCCTGGGGATCCGTGCCCGGGAAGCCTCGTCCATCAGCGCTGTGGGACACCCGCGTGTGCCCCGGGGCGCAGGGACCGCCGAGAGCCGGGAGCTGCAGGAGGAGAAAGAAGCGTCTGGGAAAGGCTCCCGGCAGCGTCGAAAGCGAGATCCCCAGGCAGTGCGGGGCCCGCAGGGCGCTGTTTCCCCGCTTCTGTGTCCTGTGTCCTCCCATTTCCCTCCTCTTTCCATTCCCTTTCCCACACCGCTGCGTTTTCTCTCTTCTCCCCTCTACCTGCTTTTTCCATCTCTCTGGAACCAGCCCCCTGTCCCCGACTCCCAGGTGCTTCCTCTCTCTGCCTGTAACTCTTTTCTCATTCTCCATCTCTCTCTGTCCAGCTCCCAGCTGCCATTTTTGCATTCCTCCCTGCCTGTCTCTGTAGCCCCTCGGTATTTCTGCTTTGTCTCTCTCTGTCTGGCATCTTGTCACCGTTATCAAGGTCTTCTCTCTGGACCCTGTAGTGTGTCACGAGGGCATTTCTTTCTCCATCTTTCTTGATCCCTGTCTCTCACTTTGAATTCCTCTCTCTCTGCCCTGTCACCCGTAGCCCTTGGCTGTGCAAAGAGAAGACCCTGAGCCTGGTCGAGCTGTCTGTCAGCGCTTGACACACGTGGCCTTGGAGCGGTGAAGATGGTTCCAAGGTGAGGTGGTTGTTGTCTCAAAATCTCCTGCGGCACCTCAGGGAAGCGTTTCTCCCGGGCTTTGCAGGCCCTCTGTGGGCAGCTCTTGGAATTGGAGGAGCATTTGAGGTGAGCTGCGCGGTGGCGAGGAGGAGGTGGTGGGGGCTGGTGATTTCTCACAAATGCAGCGGTAGTTTTCTCTCTCTGAACATCTTCAGGCTTGCTGCAGTGACCGACACTGGAATCGATGCCCTCTGAAAGCTCCATCGAGGGACCGAGGACAGAAAACACGGAGGCAAAGTGGAGAAACTTGGAAATAAAGGGGGAAAACTTGGAAGAGAAGAAGCTGAAATAAAAGGGAAACTGGGAAATAAAAAGTGGAAAGCCTTGGAAATAAACTGGAGAACTTGGAAATAAAAAGAGGAAACTGAGAAAGAAATCGGAACTCTAGAAAATAAAGGGGAAAAGATGGGGAAAAAAGCATAAAAATTGGAAATAAAAGGGGAAATGGGTACTGGAGGGAGAACACTGGGAAATGAAGGGCAAAAATGGGAAACGGAGGGTGAAAACTATGCAGTAATGGGCAAAACTTCATAGGGAAAATAAAGTGCAAAATCTTGGAAACAAAGTGGAAAAGTTTGCTAACAATGTCAAAAAACTTGGTATGAAGAGCAAACCCAGGAAAGCTGCTTCCTCACCTGAAGGGGCTGCTGGAAGGCACGAGGAGCCCTGACTTCCCTGGGGTCACAGCCCCTTTCCCAGTAGAAATGGGGATGGAAACGCTGGAGGTTTCCCTCTCCTCAGGGACCAGGGAGATGATATCTTGCAAACATCAAACAGATGGGGGATGCGCTTAAGCTCAAGCCCAAATACTAAATAATCCCATTTCACAGTCTCATGGCACGTTCTATCGTGGGGAAAAAAAGGAGTTTTATTTAAAATAAGAGATAAAAGAGCTCAGTCTCCTGTTTTGGCTCCTGGCTCTGGCAGCTTTTGCTGTGCCACAGCTCAACTCCCCCAGCCTTGGGTGCCAGGGCGCTGCTGTGCCGGGGGGCTGCTGCTCCAGGGTGCTGGTGGGGGTGGGATGACCTGGCAGCAGAGTGTGGGAGGGCGGTGGGCACGTGGGCCAGTGGCACCAGTGGCAGCAGCACCGACACCGGCTGGCCCTGGGGGCTCCCCAGGACACAGGAGGGTGGGCCAGGGAACGGCTGCTTCCCCTGTGGGACGATCCCCTGCGGCACCTGGATGGGGTGAAAAACAACCCAAAGGGTGAAAACACGTTTTTAACCCCCCAAACTGCATGAGTTCAGCATGGATGAGGGAGGGACCTTCCTGTCCGGCCACCAGCGGGCACGAGGAAGCACAAAGAGGGCGGGATTTGAGGATCTTCCAGGTTTTTCCAACCTTAAGGACTCCAGGATTCAAAAAGCTAGAGCTGCCTCCCTTAGGGTCTGAACCCCAGAAATGGGCCCATGTACCCCCAAAATGCAAACCAGGGGGAGCTTGAAGATTGAACTAAATCAAAGTTCAAAGGACTGGGCCTTTCGCCCCTGTTCCTCTTCCCCCTTCCCAGGTGAAAGAACTAAAGGAAAAGAAACAGAACTGAAACAATAGAATTAAAAGAAATAGAATTAAAAGAAATAGAATTAAGTGACATAGCGAAATTAAAATAAATGTAAATTAAAAAAATGTAAATAGGACTAAAACAACTAAAAAAATAAAGCTAAAAATGGAGAGCTTCAAACCCCAGAACTACAAAAGCCTGTCTGGGAGGTGCAGTGAACGTGGAGGTAGGTGCTGGTCCCTGACCCCCTGGGCCACTTGACTGAGGGGCTGCACTTGCCTGCTGGAGGAACACGACCTGCTGCGCTGGCTGGGCCATCACCTGCTGGCCCCACACCTGGCTGGGCCCCATGGCCAGAGTCCCACCGGGGCCCTGGAGGCCGGAGAAGGGCCCGGGGTGCTGCTGGAAGGGCTGGATATTTCCCTTCTGGTGGGGGTGGCCGGTGGGGGGCTGCAGCCCCCGGACATCAGCGGGGCAGAGCTGCAGGGTGCTGCTCAAAGCCACCTGGGGCTGGAACCTGCCCAGGTCCTGCTTGGCCTCCGCCTCCAGCAGCTGCTCGGTGATGCCCGCTGCCCACAGGCACTGCTGGAGCAGGTCACAGGGCGGCCCCACCACGGCGGCCCCGCTGTCCCACTGCCATGCCAGGCTGGCATCCTGTGGCACTGCCAGGCCCGTGCTGGCCGTGGGCTGGCTCAGCTCTGCGCTCAGGAGGCTGCCGGAGGATTCCCAGAGCTGGGAAATAGATGAAAAACACGCTGAGGACGTTGAAAAACAACGGGAGAGAAAGGAAAGGCTCTCCAAGGAGAAATTATAAAAAGACCTACCCCAGCACCTGCAAAAAAGGAACTGGCTGCATCCTTTGTGCTGTCCAGGACGGCACCACTGTCAGTCTGGAATTACAAACATCGGATTTACTTTGTTTAGACACAGAATGAAAAAAAGAATGGGGCGAAAAAACGAGGGTGCAGTGGTGAGGAGCAGCCCCAGAAAGCGCCGAGCTCTTCCCAGCAGTGGGGCAGTGGCTCTCCCTGTTCCCAGTTTTGGCTCAAAACACCACAAAATCCCAGATGGCTGCACCGCTTAAGTGGTGGCAGAAGCTCAAAACTAAAAAGATCCTGACCTTGGGAGAAGTTTGATGTAAAAAACCCTCAGTTTTTATGAAAAAACCAGGATGTTTGTGTTTTGGAGAGGTAGCTGAGTTGTCACCTTTCTGGATCCAGGCAAAAAGCTGTTCACGACCTGAGGATCACTGCAAAAATACAGGAAAAGGTTTAGGAGACAGCACCAGCACCTAACTAACAAATTAATGCTAGTAAATGTTATAACTAATGATGGACACCCATTTGTGGTTCAATAATGATGTTTTATGACCGAGAGGAGAATCCCTGCTGGGGATGGATGGGGATGGAATCCCCTTTCTCACCCCAAAATCATGGGACTTACCAAAACACATCTGACAGGCCCCAGCTGTCTTCATCATCTGTATCAACTGCAAAGAACAGAGAGAGAAGGTTATGTTGGGAGAGCAGGGGGATGGTGATGATGGTGGTGACCAGAGCAGAGGACACCTGAAGAGGAGGCTCCACTACTCCAAGGGGTGTCAACCCCCCAACAGGAACCTTGCAAAGTTCCAGGGGGGTTCCTGATCCACCCACCTGGTGGATTTCACTCCCAGTTCTCCCAGCCAGAGCTCAGGTTTCACCCTGAAACCCAAACCAGCAGGCTTTTGGTTCATTGTCACCTCACCACAGGGGCCTGCTGACCCTTGCTGGCTGCACCTGGCATGGGACAATCCCGGTTCCTCAACGCCAGGAGCACCTGGAGCCAGATCCTGTCATGGCTTGGCAGGAACTCATCTTTAACACAACTTATTTATGCACTTTTATCCCTAAAATTCCACTGAGCAAAGCGGATTTGGAAGGAATTGAGGATTTTCTGACAATAACCTGTGATCAGCCACAGGCTGCCTCCTCCCAAACCCCTGTGGATGAGCACGTCTGGGAAACTCTGTGATTTTGGGGTTGGTTTTGGGTGTTTCCCCTCTTTTTCCTCAGATCTGGGCAGGATTTGGAGGTGTGGCAGTACAAAACTACTAATAAAAATCAAGGGAAAAAATTACCTCTAGTCTGCTACCTCGATAAACTCTAAAGATAAAAATATCTTCAACTCTCACACCCAAAAATGATATATAGGAAGATTTTCCTCCTTGGCTTTCTCCGGCTGGGGGTGGTGTATGTGGAGTAAGATGTTTTTCAGCTCCCTGGAGCTTGAGGAGCTAATTAAAGCCGGTGATTACAGCAACGAGGGACAGCAGCCCCCACAAGAAGACCCTGGGGGGTGCTCTGTGGGGGTGCAGGAATCACCATCAGGCAGCACGAGGGTAAAATGCCCTTAAAATCAGACTCAAACTATTCCCCATTATTTTTGGTGGTTCCAAAGCAGCGCAGTTCTCACTGATTAAGGAGCAGGAGTGACAGCCAGAGTCCGAAAATTATCTTTACAATAAGCCCCTAAAGGGGTTGGAATTTTCCCCGTAAATATGGATATTTGATATTCCATTAAATAAAAGTGCTCACTTGGACCTGGAGGGATCAGGGAGAATAAGATGCTCCACGGGCGGCACCTGGCCATGTCTGAGGGCAGAATTCCCTTGCTGGCACCAGGTTATTCCCAAGGGCCACGTCACTGGGGACTGGGCATGACTGAGGGCCACCTGGAATTGTTGGCAACCAGTCTTGTGACCGAGGCCAACGTTCTTTGTTGGTGTTTGGGGGCCACCTTCTGTTGCCGTGGGAGAGGAACGGGAAGGATTCTGTGAGCCCTGGCTGTGATGTCACGACAGTGTCGCTGATAAAATGTGTTCAAAGTCCATCAAAAGTCGGAGTACAAGAGACATGATGTACGTTCCCTGTTGTTGAGGCAGAACAAAACCAAAAGACACCAATAATACCCCATAGGGTGATGAAATGCTGCCCCAAACGGCCCCTTCTCACCCCTTTCTAACCCAAAGAATGGGTTTGGGTTGGTTTGAGTCAAAACAGCAACCCCCTGGTCCACCAGTGAGCATCCCTCATCCAGCAGCTTCCCTGCAGGGAGTCCAGTGTCCTTCCTCCTCCTCCAGGACCCAGAATTCACCAGCTTTTGATTCATTTTTACCCCTAAAACCATACTTGGTCCTTACAAATGAGTCTTCCTTTGGCTCTTAAAAGCGGGACTTTATACCCTGGATATTAGTTCTCTGCACCTTCAAAATGAGGCTTTGGACACGAAGAACTTGAGGCTTTGAGGAGTTTACACCCTAAAATGATGCTTTGGACCCTAACACATTCTCCTGGGAGGTGGGTTTCAAAGTGTCCTGGTGTCCATGACTTCCAGCTGCCAGAGGGCTGGGCTGTGGTGGCCACAGGGCCAACAACATGCGTGGCCCTGAGGGGAAAATGTGCAGGACCTGTGACTGGTGATTGTGACCTCACCTGCCTCCTTGGCATCCTGAGGAGTGGGCCAGCAAAAGCTAGTTGGGCCTGAGCTGGCCACTGGGATAACTTGGCTCCTTCCATTGCTACTTGCATGCTTGCCTGTTTCCAAGCATTTTTCGTCCTTGGCAGCAGCTAGAAACACCAGCTTTTGACAGCTGGAGGTGCTTTGTGGGTCACATTTGGGGGTTTTTTAAATAATTTTGCTGAGCTACAATTACTTCCTTTTCCAAGAGATGGTTGGAACTGATCTGATCTTCCTGGAAGAGGTCCTGACATCCTCTGTCATCCCAAGCTTTTCCCTCTGTACCTGAGGGGGCGATGGCCTCAAGAGGGAACAACTTCTTTGAGTAATGGTTTCACCAGCAGGCTTGGACTTTGTGGATGCCCTTGGACAACGGACATGGCTGTGGCTCCATCCCCACTGACAACCTGCAGTGAATTCTGAGGCGTTTCCTGAGAGCAGCCAGACTGATCCAGGCGTCGCTTGTTTTCATCATATTACAGTCAGGAAAAGGTAAAATCTGATAATCCAAGGCTCTAGAGGGACAGGAAGGTAGTTTGTGGCCCAGAAATCAGTTTGCTGGACTTTTAGCACAGTAAGCAGGGGAACAGACTTTCCAGAACTTCTTTCCAGAACTGTTTCCCTACCAGCTGATGTCAACAGGGTGTTAGGCTTCCCCTGATGTTTTTGGGTTGGTGGTTAGAGCTGTTGGCCTTGGTGTCCTGTAGAGAACTCAGCATTTGAATATGTTTTTGAGCAACAATATTCACACACAGAATCACCGAATTAATTAGGTTAGAAAAGACCTCTGAGGTCATCGAGTCCAACCTTTGACTGAACACCACCTTGTCACCCAGACCATGGCACTGATGCCACATCCAGGCTTCTCTCAAACACCTCCAAGGATGGTGGCTCCACCACCTCCCTGGGCAGCCCATTCCAATATATAACCACTCCTTCTGTGAAGAAATTCCTTCTGATGTCCAACCTGAACCTCCCCTGGGACATCTTAAGGCTATGTCCTCTTGTCCTATTGGTGATTGCCTGGGAAAAAAGGCCAACCCCCACCTGGCTACAACCTCCTTTCAGGTGGTTGTAAAGAGTGACAAGGTCACCCCCGAGCTTCCTTTTCTCCAGGGTAAACAACCCCAACTCCCTCAGCTGCTCCTCATAGGACTTACCCTCTAGACCCTTCCCCAGCTTCGTTGCCCTTCTCTGGACACTCTCCAGTCCCTCAATGTCTTTCCTGATTGAGGGGCCCAGAACTGGACACAGCACTCGAGGTGCCAAGTACAGAGGGACAATCACTTCCCTGGCCATGCTGGCCACACTGTTCCTCATACAGGTCAAGGTACCATTGGCCTTCCTGGCCACCTGGGCACACACTGGCTCAGGTTTAGCTGCTGTTGACCAGCACCCCCAGGTCCTTCTCCACTGGGCCCATTGCCAATCACTCTGCCCCTGGAGTGGTTGGAAACCCAGACTAGAGCACTGCATGGGGTTGTTTTGGCTGAAGTGTAGGACCTGGCACTTGGTCTTGTTGAACCTCATGCTGTTGGTCTCATCCCAGCCTGTCCAGATCCCTCTGCAGATCCTTCCTGTGACCAGATTGACACTCAAACCCAATCTGGTGTTGTCCATGAATTTACTGAGGGTATACTTGATACCCTCATCCAGATCATCAGCAAAGATATTAAACAGGACTGGGTCCAACACTGATCCCTGGGGGACACAACCAATGACCAGATGCCTTCCAAATGTAGCCCCATTCCCCATGGCCTGGCCATCACCCGGGGCAGAGTGCACCCCTTACCTCTTGTCTCACCTCTTTTCAAATGTCGCCTGCAGTCATTGCCAAGGAAATGACTCCACCAGAAAGGATCCTCTTTCCCCCGGAGAACATTTGCATGGACTGGCTGCACACGCGGAGACCTGGGCCGGGACTCCGCAACCGGGGCAGCACCTGCTACGTCAACGTCATCCTGCAGTGCCTGACCTACACCCCCCCTCTGGCCAATTACCTGCTCTCTCGCCAGCACAGCCAGTCCTGTGAGTACCTTTAGGAGTGCCTCCTTGTAAATCCCAAGAATTCCCAGAACCTGGAATTGGATTTACGAGAAAGAGCAGCGGCCCTTCTTTGTCAGCTTGTGTTCCTTGAGGGCTCAAACTAAAAGCTGCTTGTCACAGAATTATAGAATCAACTAGGTTGGAAAAGACCCCCGAGATCATCAAGTCCAACCCTTGATCCAACCCCGCCGTGGTTCCCAGCCCATGGCACTGATGCCACATCCAGTCTCACCTTAAACACCTCCAGGGATGGTGACTCCACCCCCTCCCTGGGCAGCCCATTCCAATGGCTGATCCCTCTCTCTGGAAAGAATTTCTTCCTAATGTCCAACCTAACCCTCCCCTGGCACAGCTCAAGGCCCTCTTGTCCTACTGCTGGTTCCTGGGAGAAGAGCCCGACCCCCACCTGGCTCCCCCCTCCTGTCAGGGAGTTGCAGAGAGTGAGGAGGTCTCCCCTGAGCCTCCTCTTCTCCAGGCTGAGCCCCCCCAGCTCCCTCAGCCTCTCCTCACAGCACTTGTGCTCCAGTCCCTTCCCCAGCCTCGTTGCCCTTCTCTGGACCTGCTCCAGCCCCTCCATGTCCTTCCTGCACTGAGGGGCCCAGAACTGGACACAGCACTCCAGGGGTGGCCTCACCAGCGCTCAGTCCAGGGGAAGAATCCCTTCCCTGCTCCTGCTGCCACACTCTTCCTGAGCCAGGCCAGGATCCATTGGCCTTCTTGGTCACCTGGGCACACTACTGGCTCATTGTCCTATCAAGGTGCTTTCATGTTCAGAAAGGCACCTCTTTTGAGCCCTGGGTCTCTGTCCCACCTTGTTAAACCCTCTTTGCTTCTTGCACTTCAGCCTCCCTCTGAAGAGCATTTTCTGTGCACTTAAATGTCATGGGCTTCTCAGGACATTGGCACCCTGAGAGGAGTAGAGAGTCCTTAGAACTTCAAGACCTCCATAAGGTTTTCCACCGCTTGGGATTGTTTTGCTAACCCAAGAAACTTCCTCCCCAGGTGATCAGCAAGACTTCTGCATGATGTGCATCATGGAAGACCACGTTCGGAAGATCATGTATTCCTTGGCCAACGCCGTCCTGCCTAGGGCTGTCCTCAAGAGCCTCAGATGTAAGCAACTTCAGGTGCTTTGACAGGCTTTGTCCCCTTCTTGCAGGGTGGAACTACTAACTTCTTTCTTAGTCATAGGAGAATTTAAGCCTGACGTAGCAGGAGATGCCTACGAGTTCTTCTGCTGTGCTCTCCATGCCATGCAGGACGCTTGTCTGCCTGGAAGCACAGTGTAAGCACAAGCAAATTCCCTTTTCTATGTTCCTGAACCTGTTGAACTCCTTGAAGCACTTCTATCAAGGAAAACTTAAACCCAGGGGTTTCAAATCTGAACTTCTGGAGGAGGTAACTCTCTGCCTTGCCATTTATTTCCAGCTTGGACGTCTCTTCTCAAACAACTACCCTCATCTACCAAATATTTGGGGGCTTTCTGAGATCCAGAGGTATGTTTCCACAACTATGGCTCTCCTTGGCCCTTTCTGTGTCCTTCTGTCTGTCTGTGACAAGCAGCTGGTCCTGTGACTGGTGCAGGAAGTCCCACGGGCATAAACCATCACCGCCAATTAACTTCACCCAGCATTTTGATTTTCCTTCCAGTCACGTGCTTGAGATGCCAAGCAGTTTCTGATTCCTACAAGGCCTTCCTGGAAGTCCTTTTGAAAATCAAAGTAAGAGGGTTTGCAATTATGCTTCGAGGGGTCTGGAGGCCCCTGTTGTAGCTTTCCAGAACCAAAGCATTTGTCTTAAAAACCTCTATTGCAAGCACAGGGGATCTTGGTGGTGGGTGGGAAGGGGAATGAACAGTGTCCTCCTGCAGAGGCTGTGGCACTGCTCACCCATGGTGCTGGCTTTAAGCTGAACCAGCAGTGTTATCCCCTCTGCACCCTTGACATACTCTCCTTCTCCCTCCTTTGCCCTCCCTCAGCAGCTTTCTGGTTGCCAGGCTCAGGGGTTGGATCAGTTTTCACTGCTGGTGCCCTGGCACACCATCAGTAGCTGAACTGAGCAGTGGCACAGAGAGGGAGCTCTTGATGGCCCCAGGAACCCCTGGGACACAAAGGAAATGTTCAGCATCACACTTCCCTTTCTACCTCCTCCTGGACAGTGCTTGCAGACAGTGGGTCTGCTCAGCATCAACAGCCTGGGTCTTGGGTGAAGGCATTTCCTGCAGCTCAGCAGCTCCTTTCTCACTTGTCCAGGCAGCCTCATCCCTCACTGCGATCCTGGAGAACTTTGTGAAACCCAAGCTGCTGAATGGGAAGCAGTGCATGAAATGCAGCAAGTAAGATGATCTCTAACAATATTTTAAAACCAGATCCTGCAGGAGGGGCTGCATGTCATCAAGCAGAAACAGCTTCTCATAGAGCTTTAATGCACAATAATGAGACATAGACTTTTTTAATATGGCCTTATAGCCTGGAATAGCCTTAAGGAAGTGCCAGGATGTGTGAGACAGGAAAGGTTGTCTGGCCCTCCTGGGGCAAGATCAGGTGCATTTTGGCGCTTGGCTCTGTGCTTGGGTTCAAGGTACAGGAAGAAGATGATCGCCTCCAAGAAGATCACAATCCATCACGCGCCCCGGGTCCTCACGCTGTGCCTGGGAAGGGTTGATGTTCGGAGCAGCAGGAAAATCAGCGAGGTGTGTACGCAACTAGAGGGCAACTTCCTCTTCCTGGAGCAGGAGATTCCCCAAAGCAGTACCCTTTGTCACAAGCTGCTCCTGTTGGGCTTTCCGTGTTCCCTTCTGGGGAGAGGAGACTTCCTGTGGGAAGACCAGCCTGGACTCTGCTCTAGCAGAGCTGCTTTGGCAGGAGAACAGTTTCCTGCCACCCAAACCATTCCATGCTGGAGGCTATTTCAGCTAGCTCAGGGTCATTGCTGAGCCCTCTTGGTTTCTCTGTAGGTTGTGGAGTACCCTGAGTGCTTGGATCTTCAGCCATACATGTCTGAGGAAGCTGAAGAGCCCCTCCTTTACTCCTTGTACTCCGTCGTGGTGCACAGCGGTGAAACCTGTCTTGCCGGGCACTTCTTCTGCTACACAAAGGCAAGGAGCAACTTCCCTCCCGACAGGGAAAAATGTGTGCTGGGAAGACAAACGTTCCCAGCAGTGCTTTGGGGGAGTTTCTCCTTCGGGGCTGGACTGGGTTTGTGTTGGTGTACCAACTGTTCCGCAGTTTTCTGCGGAGAAATCCTGCGGTTCCCCTCCAGACACGGGTGCCTTCCTTTGCAGGCCAGTGATGGGCTGTGGTACAAGATGGACGATGAGACTATGGATGACTGTGACATCCACACAGTTCTGGGCCAGCAAGCCTACCTGCTCTTCTATATCAGGTAAGAACCAGGGTCACACGAGTTCAGAATATGTTTCCTTTTCCTGGCTTTCCTGTTTGTCTTCTCCTCCTCCTGAGTGTTTCTGCCACAGGAGACAACTCCTCCCTGTGTCCTTCAGTGCTGTTAGTTCTGAAGTACCCTTTCTCTTCCTTTGCTGGACATTAGGCTGCTGCCCTGTGTAAGCTGCCCTGCCTGCTTTCTGAAGCTGGCTAATGCAGAGAAGAGGACTTAAGGGGCCTCCAGGAAAGATGGGGAGGGACATTTTATCAGGGAGTGTAGTGACAGGACAAGGGGTAATGATTTCAAAGTGAAAGAGGGAAGATTTAGATTAGATATAAGGAAGAAATTCTTCCCTGTGAGGGTGGGGAGGCCCTGGCACAGGTTGCCCAGAGAAGCTGTGGCTGCCCCATCCCTGGAAGTGTCCAAGGCCAGGTTGGACAGGGCTTGGAGCAACCTGGGATAGTGGAAGGGGGGTAGAACGAGATGAGCTTTAGGGTCCCTCCCAACCCAAACCATTCTGGGATTCTGGGATTCTGTGAAATGGAGGCCTTAGGGGGTACAAAGAGGAGGATTTGCTCTGGGGGCAGACCTGGGGGGGAGACCCCAGCTGAATTTCCCATGGGTGACCTTGGTGAAGCCGTAGAAACGACTCCAAGGAAATTACTGAGTCCCAGATGAGTCTGCAAGAAATTCCCTAAACAGAGATCACTCTTTTTATCTTCAGGTGCCCTGATTTGAACACGGAAGAAATGGCAGCTTCTTCATCAGCAGCACCCTATGCCCATTCCTTCCTCAGTCAGAGTGGGGGCAGCAGCAAGCAGGTGGATTCTGCAGGACCACAGGATCTGCCTGGGAGGATTAAGGTGACACACAGCCAGAGGAATGATGCCAGGGAGAGGAACAGGAGCAGATCCCCACGGTGGGGCAATGTTCACTACAGCTGGTTCATGAACAGCGCCAACTATGACAGCTCAACGGGGAAGAGGAAGAGAACTAATCTTCCAGATTTTGTTAACGCTTCCAGGGATGACACAGCTCCAGGACCCTCCAACAGGAGCTGCCATTGGGCTCCTGCACACAGGGGTGCTCAGGAACAACTCCTGCCAAGACGGAGAGAGCAGGGCAGATCCTTACAGATCCGGAGCTATGGTCTCCCCAGACGACCTCTGGAGGTCAGGGAATACCCTCAGGCAGAAAGGAGGAGGAGGAGCCAACAGGAACCATTTGTAACCAACAGGCAGAGAAGTCACAGCCAGAATTAAACCCCTTGTTAGCCTTGCACGAATAATTGACAGCACGTCTCCTTCTCTCTAGGTTCGGGGGCAGTGAGGGATGGTTGTGTGATGGGATTTTGAAAGCTGTGAGCTTGCAGGAACCCACCTGGCAATCTCTTCTTTGTAAAAATGGAGCTCAGTCACTCAAAGGGACACGGGCAGGACGAGCCAGCAGTGACCAGGATTGGAGCAGGCTGGATGGCCGGGCCCCAGGGGTGCTGCTCAGTGGCACCAAGTCCAGTGCAGAGCCAGGAACAAGCACTGTCTCCCAGGAATCAGCACTGGGCCCCATCCTGTTTAATGTTTTCCATAACTAATGGTCTGGATGCTGGGGCAGATGACACCAAACTGGGAAGGGGGGTGCTGAGGCCAGGACTTTATGCTGTCATGTTTCCTCCACTCTGTTCTGCTCCCTGTCCTGCTTTTCCTCTTTGCAGTCCCTCTGTCCTGCTTCCTGCCCCCATTTTTTCTGTCTTTATTTCTCTGTCCTGCTGCTTGCACCATAAAGTGTAAGAACCCCGTTTTTTCAGTTGCTTTCTAACACTAAGTGTTGGTAAAGAAAGAGGAAGAGAGGATAAAAGACTTTCTTTTTTGAGATTAACATATTCCCATAGAGTGCCCACCTTTGTGTGGTGAAGGTTTCCTACCTAAACATGATTTTACTGGGCTGGGAGGCTGTACTGGAGTAGCAGAGGGAAGAAGCAGAGTCTTTCAAAGTAATAAAGCTGCAGCAAAACTAACAGGAAAAGCTCATTTCTTGCTAAATACTGCCTGACAAAAGTGGTAGCAAGTAAAGGCACTCGTGGATGGCTTTTTAAAGCAGTATTCATACAGAGCTTTTGATAAGGATTTCTGAGAAGGAAGACCTGAGTGCCTGTGCTTCAAGGCTGAGGGCTGCAAGCCAAACCATTAAATTTATTTGGACAAGCATTTGCACCCCGTGTCTCACCAGCACTTCCCCATTCTTGTGGATGAAACCCCAGCTGGGAAACCAGGCTGGTGCTGGGAGAAAGGTGTCCTGCACTGGAAGGCAGGTCTCTGCAGCTCCTCTCACAGCTCTGTGCATTCCACCCCGACAGAAACAGCCAAAACAGGCAAGAACTCGCTGCTTTTTGGCAAAAATATATCTTTTATCCATTCACAAAACAATCCTCTTTTAATGTGCAGTATCCCTGGCACTGGTAACAGCGATACCCAAACGGTGTGGGCTGAGAGGAGTCCAGCAAAATCCAGTTGTCACATGAAGAGGCACAGTCAGCCAGAGAGCAGCTGGGGCACGTGGGCAGAGGTGAGGGCCCCGTGACCATGTGTCTGGACATCTGGGCGAGCTGTGCTGCAAAGACCACCGGGGATGGGCTGGAGCTCTCGGTGTTGGCTTGTCCCGGTGCTTCTCTGGTTCTCTGGGTCCTTCTGTACAAGTGGGTTTCAGAAAAGACCCCTCAGTGACATGAACTAGGGGGACAGTGGAAGGATCACACCATGGAAATCTCAGCAGGGCGCTGCCAGCAGCTGCCTTGGCAAGCCAGCACAGCCTAACTGCAAATACTTCATTGCCAACAGCAGCAGTGAATAACTCTGGGAAAAAGCCAACTCACGTGTCTCTCCTGCTCAGCAGTGACAGGACTATGCCCAGTACCACTATCCCAAGCAGCAGCACACCCAGGGCTGCTGCAGTGCCTAGGATGTAGAACTTGCTCAGTTCCCCATGACCAGCCTTTTCCCCAGCACCTGGCCCTGCAGGATGAGAGACAACACCACAACATCACCGTGCTCTGCCCTAGGGGTGATCTCACAGTGTGCTCCACCTGCCCGAGGGGTTTGTTCTCAGAGCTGGGTGCTTCTGGCTCTGGAGGGGACAAGAAGGATCCCTCAAAGTTCTCATGGAGAAGAGGCTGCTGTGTGTTGGGGACCCACAGCTCCTCCAAGGAGACACTGCAGGGGTGCAGCAGAAATGCCCCAGCTCTCCCAGGCTGACATCCCCCGAGCACTCACCTCCAGGAGGCCCCTGAGGCTGAGCAGGCGTGTTGGCTCCTTGTATTGCCTCTCTGCCTGAGACTGGCATCTGCAAGGTTTCCTTCTGCTCTGTCTCCATCTCTAGAAAAGAACAAGGGGACAGTTTAATTAGAAGTAATCGTTCCTCATCAGGAACACGGTGCCACGTCCTGGGCACTTTGGCAAGTGGCAGTGGGGAGCTTGCTGTCCCCCACAGAACAGGAAAACCAGAACCAAGCTTTCTGAAATGCAACCAGAAATGGAGAGCCCGTTGGAAATTACATAACTTTTACAATATTTGGGTTTAATATACGGTTTTAATGAAACCTTTTAATTAGGTATTTTAATAAGCTGTGTTAGGCCTTAAATCACTTTTAGTCAGCATATAGCAAAAATGTTGTCATAAGCACCTTCTGTGAGAACACAGCTTGGGAAAGTACTAAAACTGTGAGTTTTGTTAAACTTTGATATGCTTCAAGGAACAAAGTCTGAGAGAGAAAGATGTGTTGTTGAAGTTGGACATCTGGAATGAACTACATGGACATTTTGCAAAAACCAGCAGCTAAAGAAAAGAATTAACGAAGAATTCAATAGAAGTGCTGGATTCCTTCCCTACTGGAGGAAAAAGATACTAAACAGACTAAAGATGTGGACTTAATTAGCATAGAAAGTGAAAAATTAATATCCAATAGAAGGTAGAATAATAACTAATGAAAGTGAATTATGTAATTAAGAACCAATGAACATTAATTTCTTTGTTTGTCAGAAGTGTCTAAATGGGTGAAAAAGTGATGTATTGGTGTCTGTATGGAGGCAGAAATGCCTGCAGAATCAGGACCTACACGACTTCCAACATTAGGAAAGGGCAGCCAAGATTTCTTGGGATGTCCTTCATGCCTTGAGGCTGCTCTGTGCATGAGCTGAACACGAATTCAGCACACACCTGTTCCCAACACCTGGATACCCAGCACAAAGCAGCTCTGGCCAGTCATAGAATCACAGAATCAACTGGGTTGGAAAAGACCCCAGAGATCATCAAGTCCAACCCTTAATCCAACCCCACCGTGGTTCCCAGCCCATGGCACTGATGCCACATCCAGTCTCACCTTCAACACCTCCAGGGACGGGAACTCCACCCCCTCCCTGGGCAGCCCATTCCAATGGCTGAGCACCCTCTCTGGAAAGAATTTCTTCCTAATATTCAGCCTAAACCTCCCCTGGCACAGCTCAAGGCCCTCTTGTCCTACTGCTGGTTCCTGGGAGAAGAGACCAACCCCCACCTGGCTCCCCCCTCCTGTCAGGGAGTTGCAGAGAGTGAGGGGGTCTCCCCTGAGCCTCCTCTTCTCCAGGCTGAGCCCCCCCAGCTCCCTCAGCCTCTCCTCACAGCACTTGTGCTCCAGTCCCTTCCCCAGCCTCGCTGCTCTTCTCTGGACCTGCTCCAGCCCCTCCATGTCCTTCCTGAGCTACAGCAGCCGCTGACCCTGGTACTCAGCTGGAAGCACAGCTGGGAGCAGACTGTGCTGGATCATCTCTGTGGCTCAGCAGCTCACACAAGGTGTGGAATCGAGTGTCCCTGCAGTGAGGCTCTGACAGATCCCTCCCTGCTGCCCAGGCTCCAGCGTGTCCCTACAGGAAGCTAAAAGCTCAGCTTCTCAAGTCCCACAGTTCACAGAGTGAGATATACTGACCTGATGTGGCCTTCTCCAAGTTTTTCAGGGCCTCTTTTGGAACTTCAGGAGTCCTCTGGAAATCCTTCCTTGTTTTAACTTTATACAAGGACACTAAGGAGAAGTATGAAGGTACATTTCACATGAAGAACACATTGAAAAGGAATTATTATTCTGTGAAGTCTAAAGAGATTGACTACTCACCCCTGGGATACCAGCTGGGAATCAGCATGGGAACCATCTGAGGAGCTGGAAGAGCCCTCCCTCTGGCCACATCTATAACCAAACACCCATGAGAAGTTACCATCACATGTTCTGCTCTACACTGTCATACCTGTCACGTAATGACAGGGCATGCACGGGTGGATCTGTGTTCTCACACTGCAGGGGCACTTGGCTGACCTCGGGACTTTGAGCTGGCAGCTCCCAAGGGAAGCAAAAAGCCACGGCACACACACAGACGTGACCTGTCTGTGGGCCAGCCCTGGAACCCAGCCAGGAGGCTGGACAACCATCACCAAGTGCTGGATAACTCAGTGTCAAGTTTCTGGCCTGGCACTGCCACTCCACACCTCTCTGCTCGTTGGGAACTCCCTCCCTGAAGCAGCTGCAGCCCCTCCTCACCTCCCAGTGCTGTGTCTGCCCCACTGCCCACACTGCTCTGTCTGCCTGGCTCACTGCTGCCAGCCCCAGGCTGGTGCTGGCCACTGCCTGCCTACCTGCTCCCTGCCTGCCTAACCTGCTCCCTGCCTGCCTACCTGCTCCCTGCCTGCCTAACCTGCTCCCTGCCTGCCTACCTGCTCCCTGCCTGCCTAACCTGCTCCCTGCCTGCC
>NW_016690207.1:5067687-5101452 GCF_001604755.1 Lepidothrix coronata | reverse complement strand
CCTGCCTACCTGCTCCCTGCCTGCCTAACCTGCTCCCTGCCTGCCTACCTGCTCCCTGCCCTCGGACTGGAGCAGTCTGGGCGTCCTGGGCTTGCAGGGCCAACAGAAAGAGGAGGAGGCAGTGGGTGAGGACCATGACCCCCCGTGCTCACACACACTGTGTCAGTGCTGCTCACAGCTGGCACGGAACAGCTCCTCAAAGCAGGGCTCTGTGACCTCACATCAGAGCCACCCCATGACCCCACCAGGACCTACCCACTGCCAGGGCTCCCCAGAGTGCTCCCATGGCCTGTGAATTCCTGAATCTGCCCACTGATGAATTCCCCTGTTCTGCATGAGCATGGCAGAAGCAGAAGTGGAGAAGGGTGGAAAAGCTCATTTCTTGCTAAATGCTGCCTGACAAAAGTAGTAGCAAGTAAAGGCACTTGCAGATGGCTTTTTTTTGCAGTGTCCATATGGAGATTTTGATATGGAAGGAAGCAAAGGAGGACCCCAGTGCCCTTGCTTCAAGGCTGAGACCTGCAAGCCAAATCATTACATTGACACATTACATTGGTCCATACTATCTATTTGGGATAATGCAGAGAGGAGCCTTGTCTCCCATCCAGATTCGTGTGATCTAAGGGAGCATTTCAGCAAACCATTTCCAGCTTTGTCACCCCCTTTGCTTGGGGACAATAAAATGTATCAAAAACCCATTTGATGCCCTCCTTCCTGGCCCAGTTTTGTACCACCACACTGGTGAAATGTGATCCGTTGTTACTTTGTACAGTCTGGGACAGGGAGACTGGAAAACCAATCACAGAGTCCTGAAACAATCTCTTTGGCTCTGTACTCTCACATAGTTTCAATCTCGCAGAGATCCTGTACCTAAGCTAACTGTATCAAGTGTAAATATTGGTCACAAAAGGTGCCTGCTCAGCCAGCTGTTGCTGTCTCCACATTTAACTCTCATCCTTTAAAAAGCAACACCCTCCCTGGGGTTTAGCACTTGCCTGCTCAGCTTGCATGTACCATCCTATTCTTTCACTCTTGCAGAGCACAGCTTCAGAACTTAATATGTGCAGAAATTGCTCCCATGCCAAAGGTGCTGGAACAAAAAGGTTTGCAGCTTATAAACTGCATATAAAAGCTTATAAACTCCATATAGACACGCACGGGTCTGTGTGCTCAGCCCTGGGTCCCCTCACACACCTTTGGTCTCACAGCATCCCGCTACAAAACTAAAAATGTCCAGCAGCTGGTCCCGTGGAAAAGGTTCTGGAAGGAAAAGCCAGTGCTGGGATTCACTTCTCTTTTGCAGCCCAGAAACTGCACAGACAACAAGGAGTTGATTGGTTTTCCTTCACACGTACGTGCAGGGTCACGTTCTTTCAGCCTCGAAGAGCCAGGATCCCAAACGAAACCCTTACAGTAAGTGATCCCACAATGATGGTGCCAAAAAGCTCTTGGCGTTTTTCTGCCTGCGCCCCTTCACCGCTCATCAAACCACCACGCGATGGCGGTGTGGACCTGCAAAAAAAGTCAATGTCCCAGAACGAAAGCAGCGAAAGCAGCCGAAGCGCAGATCCAAGCTGAAAACGTCAGATCCGAGCTGAAAACGTCACTCCCCTCAGGACTGGAAGGTTTGGCTGACCTTCCCCTTCAGTGTGCAAACTCTTATTTGCACCACGCTCGAGAGGCAACACGAAGTCCTTCCCTGTTATATGTACTAATACGTTTTGTCACTCTGGCAGAATCCAGCTACAGAATTGAAAACATGCAGCAGAACCAGAGCTGACAGAAGTGCCGGGTGAGAAAGCAGTGCTGGCTCCACCTTCCACTGCCCTCGTTGAACTGCACCACACCCCCCGGTATCTGCACTTTCCTTCTCAGCTCTCTGTGCCATCATAACTGACCCATCTCTGTACCATCCAAAACTGAACCCCACCACTAACTGCTCAGACACTGAAGTGAGCAGCACAGAAAGCTCAACAGCTTGCCTTTTGCATTCTCACTCTAGCAGTTCAACAGCTCTAGCCAATAGCATTCAATCCTAGAAGCACTTAAATTCACCAGGACACTCTCGAAACGGCCCAATGTGTGAATCCAAAAGTGATTTCCTTGCCAAAGAGAGGAACTGTGACCCCATCTCAAAAGAAATGCAATCCCCGCCTCCAAAATAGAAAACATCCAGGGATTATTCCCACTCAGAGGTTGCAGAACACTGTTACCTGCCATTGCCTCCCCAAGGCAGTATATCATCTGCACACCCACACTGGGGATAGCTGCTTACCTTGCCAAAATTTCAGAAGACCAGCTGACAAATTGAATACGTTGGGAGGTTGCTCCCACACCAAAGCTGCCAGATAGAAAAACTTGCTTTCCCTTCCATTCCCTGGGCACCCAGTTCTTTGCAGCACAAGCCCTGGGACTATGTACTTTTGTTCTTAAGAAGAGCACTGTTATCCCTGTTCAGAAGGTGAACCCCAAAATTTGGTTACCACCTCGATAATTGCAATTGTCGTGGGATTGCTCCCACACAAAATGTGCCAGGATGGAAAGCTGCTCCTGGTGCTGTGGCCTATCACCTGCACCTGAAGCACTGGGCCTGCCTGCCTTCCTTCCCATGGGAAAGCACCGGGACACACTTCCAGGAGCCCAGAACTGAGAGTCAGATACCATCTCCGACACTGCATATTCCAAGAATTGCTCCTACACACAAGTGGCCAGGACAGAATTGTCCTGCTGGATTTTACCTCCCCATGGTGCCTTATCATCTGCTCCACAAACAGGGGGGCCACATCCTTGACTTCTCCCCCCCAAAAAAGGCACTCTAATTCACTTCCTGAACCCCACCCTAGATATTTGGAGAGGAAGGAAAGTGCAGTTGAGGAGTAGGCAAGGCAAGGAAGAGGAAAGGAAAGCCAGAGCAGGGGAGGGGTATGCAAGGCCAGGCAAGGCAAGGAAGGGCAAAAAAAGGCAAGGGAGGGGCATGCAAAGAAAGGCAAGGCAGAGGTATGCAAGGAAAGGCAAGTGAAAAGTGGGGCAGGCAAGATATGATAAGGCCAGGAAAGAAGGGGGGAAGGCAAGTGCAGGTGGGGGATTGATATGAAAGGTAATGCAAGGCAAGGGAGGGGTAGGCAAGGCATGGCAAGTGAGATGTAGGCAGTGAAAGGCAAGGCAAGACAGGTGTAGGCAAATCAAGGGAAAGCAAGGCAGGCTAGGCAAGGCAAGGCAAGGCAAGGCAAGACCAGTGAGAGGAAGGCAGGGCAAGGCATGGCACAGGGGGTGATAGGCATGACAAGACAAGGAGTGGCAAGGAAGCAGAAGAAAGTCAAGGCAAGGCAGGGCAAGGCAAGACAAGGCAAGGAAAGGGAGTGGAAGGCAGGGCAAGTCATGAGAGGGGTAGACAAGGCAAGGCAATGCAGGGGCAGGCAAGGCCAGGCTAGGGAGGTGCATGTAAGGAAAGGCAAGGTTGGGGTAGGCAAAGCAAGGTAAGTGAAGTACTGAGGCCTGAGCAGGAGGCCCTGAGCCAAAGCTGACCTCTAGATGAACCTTCCAACCTAACGTTATATTTATCTGTGTGTCTGCTCATTAGCAAAAAATATGTAGTTTGTGAGTAAAATAGGTAGTATGGTAAGACTACACCTGTGTGTCTGCTCATTAACAAAATATGTGTGCTTATTAGTAGGATAGATTAGCATCTGCTCATTAGTGAATAATGCTTAGAAGGGCATAGCAGGTGTATGTAAGAAGTGATAAGGAAAAGGCAAAGGTGAAGGCAAAGGTGATGGCACAGTTTTTACAACCCCCCAAGGGAAAAATGCAGGGACCCCCCAGGACCAAAGGGAAGGGGGGTACCACCAGGATCTAACAGGAATATGCCTTCCTGAGAGGGAGGGGGTCAGCCAAGCCAGGGATTGTCAAGGAATCAATGTGCCATTTGTAAGAAAGAAGGACATTGGGAGAGAGAATGTCTGCAGACAATGGACCCTTGTGAGGAAGAAGGCCACCAGCTGATGGAGATGGATTGTTGGGGGTGTCAGGGGCTCCCATTATACCAGGGACCCACCACACTGGAGCCCTTGATAACATGCAGAAGTACACTTAGTGTACAGGGGCCTCTTGGTCTACTTTTAATTTTATGCCAAAGGGGAGACAATGGTCAAAAGGATGGTTAACAATTCAAGGAGTGAACAGGAAAGACGAGTGGGTGTGCCTCACCCAACCACTGTTAATGGATGTGGGAGATAAATATGACATGCATGAATTTTTATTTGGTCCTAATTGTGATTGTAATCTGCTAGGGAGAGATTTGATGGCTAAGGTAGGAATGCAAATTAACATTATTAAGAATGACAAAGAGCCTGATACTGTTGTAGCCCTGTGCAGGCTCTCTGATAAAGCCTGTGCTGAAATAGAACCCAGAAGTGTGAGCAGTCCCAGGGAAATATGGAGAATCAGACACAGAACCTCTTCAAATAACTTTAAAACAACCAAGTCAAGTGGTTTCTAAACCTACCTCATGGGATGGTAAAAAGGGTTACATCCTGTCATCAAATCTCTGCAGGTCTTTTGGAGTCATGCATGGCACTCCTATCTTGCCAGTCATGAAATCAGATGGGATGTACAGAATGGTACAAGATTTGAGGATAACAAATGAAATTATTAAACCAAGGTATCCCACAGTCCCAGATCCTTACACTGCCCTAAAGCAGATTCCCCCTCTTGCATCACTATTACTCAGTACTTCATTTAAAGGATGCTTTTTGCTCACTTACAGAAGATAGTCAACAGGATTTTGCCTTTGACTGGAAGCAAGAGGAAGAAGGGAAAATGATAAAGCAACAATTGACATGGATGATATAAGGAGGCACCAGTCCTGTCTGGGCAAACCTTGCAAAAAATATTGACAGAGTTCATTCCTCCCCCAGGAGTTTGGTTATTGCAGCGTGTGGGCAATTTGCTCCTATCAGGAGAACAGGAGGAAGTGGTAAGAGAAGCCACTGTGAAATTACTTAATTCTCTTGCTAAAAAGGGGCTTAAGGCATCTTAAAAGAAGGCACAAAGGGTGGAGAAAAAGGTTAAATATTTGGGCCATACTTTAACTGAAGGCTTGAGATGTATTGACCCAGAAAGGGTCCAGGGAATTTTAGAAGCACCATTACCTGAAACTAAAAAGGAACTGTGGCAGCTTTTAGGGCTGATAGGATGCTGCAGAAGCTGCACAGAGGATTTTTCTGTTGTAGCCAGGCCTCTGTATGACTTTTAACACAAGACAGCCCCAATGTTGTAGGATGGACATCAGAAGGGGAGCAGGGCTTTAAAGCATTCAAAAGCAGGCCTGAGTGTGCCCAGGGGTCTGAGGAGGAGGAAAATTTCCTGTAAGTCCCCGTTTTGAGGACAGTTTCCTACGTGGGAAGTAACTCCAGGAGTGGTTCCTCTTATTGTGTTTCAGATGCAGAAGGGGTGTGCCAAGGTCTTGGAGCAGGCAGCTCCATCTGGGGGCTGCCATCACCCTCTTCCTCTCACAGCAAAGCAGAAGCAGCTTGATGAGATGGACAGGGAGGGTGGGGTGATCTAAATTGCACCCTTGATCACTCCCTAGAGTGAAACTGGGGCTGTTTCCCGTGTTGCTGTGTTGTTTTGGAGGATGAGTATCTTCTGAGTCCAGCACCACGGTGGGGTCTGCCCCAACCTCTGCAAATAAATTAACATTATTAAGAATGACAAATGCTAATGCTGTTGTGGCCCTGTGTAGGCTCTCTGATAAAGCCCATGCTGAAATAGACCCAAAAGTGTGGGCAGTCCTGGGAAAATATGGAAAATCAGACAGGACTTAGGATTTAAAGTAGGAACTGGGAGATCCAGAGTGGCTGACATTCACACCTGCCTCTTCTGTGAAGCTTTTGGGATGATTTTCTCTGCTTGAGCTCCGACACACGAGCTCCAAAGCATCTCCAGCAAAGCCCTGGAGGGTTGTTTATAAGGTCCTTTAGGTGCCTATGTTGAGTACAGGTGTTTAACAAGTAATTGCAGAGCCACCTTCTAGTTACATCACTCCTTGCCTGGGTATTAGAGGGGACTGGCTCCTTATATTTGATTTTTTTTGTGGTTTTTTTCCCTTGTTTTGTGCCTCCTTGGGAAGCAGGGTTATTAATAAGGAGACAGTCTGTACAGTGTCTGGAACAAAAAGGCCATGGTGGGACCCTTGTTGCTATAAAAATGTTGTAATTTGGAAGGTTCTTTGCCTCCTAAGTGAACCTTTAAGTGAACAAGTGTGTTGTTGCTTTTTTGTGATGCTCTGCCAGTTCTGAGCTTGGCTTTGTGCTCACTGTCCTGTGATGTGGATTTTGAAGGGACTCTTGGGCACTGGGAGCTGTTCCTCCCATAAATATCCTGAAGCCAGGAGTCTTTCTGCAAGGGTTGATAGCTCTGATCTGCCTGGGTGATTTAATAGTGCAACTCTGTGTCTGCCAGGGAGATCAGGGGAGTTGTTCTAAGATGGGAACTGGGCTGACAAGTAACAGGACATGAGGAAACAGCCTCGAGTTGTGCCAGGGGAGGTTTAGGTTGGATTTCAGGGAAAATTTCTTTATGGAAATGGTGGTCCAGCCCTGGCACAGCTGCCCAGGGCAGCGGTGGAGTCACCATCCCTGGAGGGATTGAAAAGCTGTGCAGATGTGGCACTTGGGGACACGGGTTAGTGGTGCCCTTGGCAGTGCTGGGGGAAACAGCTGGCTCCATCTAGGAGGGCTTTTTCAACCTAAATGATTCCATGAGTTTCCTATGGAAATCCATCAGGGCAAGAAGTGAAGAACCTTTGCAGCCAGTCCTGACCCTGGGGGGATCTTGGGGTATAATCAAGTTGTGTCAGTTTGGGATCAGTCCTGTGCTGGAGAGCTGGGAAGGGGCAGGATGGGTGATTCTTGTGCTTTCCAGGTTTGAGTTCCCCTTAGAGGATTCCTGGTGTCCCAGGATTTGAACATGGATAATCACTGCATCCAAGCTTGTCAGCTGCACTATGATGACCTTGCAGACACGAACCACACAGGGATCACACTTTATCCTTCATGTCCCTGAAAACCCTCCACACAGTCTGTGCCCTTCTGGGAAAAGCAACACCCCTGCTGAATCCCACACTTGTGTTGATTAACACACTCCAGACTCATAAATCGAAGCAAGTGGATCTGGGGAAAGAACTTTCCTGCCTCCAGTAAAACTTGCCTCTAAATTATTTAACAAGCTGCTTAAGCAACTCAGCCATTTTGCATGGAATTTGTCAAGGCTCCATCAGCTCTACCCAGCACAATGTGACAGCCATACTTTTATTATGAGCAAGCGCATTCATCTCGGAATGGTGCTATTTGTTTTCCTCCCTTGCTTTTATGGTGTTTAAAAGCATGTATCTTCTCCTGAAAATCAATAACTAAAGCTATGAATAATAAAAAACACTGCAGTGAATGGCTCGGAGAGATCCTAGGGATGGAAGTTGCAGCAGTAATGACTCTGTTTGCTATCCATTAAATATGGGAACTTGGAAGAATTATGCAGATTATAATAGCTGTATCAACATAAGTATGTTTTGCTGATAGACTTTCCTGATTGGATCCACGGGATATAAGCCTGCTAATCCCTTGTGCAGAGGACCTGATTATATGAGAGTGCTGTGCAGATTTGCTGATAGGAAGTTAAGAAACAATTAAAAAAACGTTGGCCGGTGTGTGGGGTCTCTCAAAACCTCTCTGTTTTGGTTTGTGTTTGAAGCAAATGTGGGTTTTCCCCTGTGTTCGGTGGAAGCCCAGAACCCAACTCCAAGCCCTGGTGTAAGTGTGGATGGTTTATGTGCAATTTGCCCCCTGCTGAGCTTTAAAGTCAGAGTGCTTTGCACTGGGACTGCTCAGCCTGATGCTGGAGCAGCAATTTGGGGCTGGGAGGGGACCTCCATCAGTGCATGTGTGGTTGTAGCCTTGGAAATGCTCATCCAAGTGACCAACTCCTAATTGCACCTGGATGTTGGATGCTGTGATGGACCCCTCCTTGCCTCCAGGTGCCCAGTGATCCGGCTGAAGCTCATAAGGGAGCTGCAAGGTGGGGGAAAGAACAAAAACAACCCACCCTGTAATTAAAATAATCAGTTTGCTGCGCACTTGGCACAAGGTTAAACGTCACTGCAGTTCTGTGGGTAGAATTCTGCATGTTAAATCTGCTTATTAATATCACCTTGTTAATAGAGTGTGTCACCTCAGGAGGTGACAAGTGTGCTCTCAGGAGGTGACAGCGTGCTCTCCTAAATGACAATATGCTCCACAAAACTTCCTTCTCTCGTTTTTTATGATGCTCCAGCACTTGTAAAGTTGGGGAAGCTGAGACTGTGCCCCAGGGAACTGATGGATCCTCCTTGCATGGCTTGGCTTTCACTGGTGAGGCACCTCAAGTGCTGTGTCAAGTTTTGGGCCCATCATGACGAGAAAGACATTGGAGGGCTGGAACATGTCCAGGGAAGGGAACGGAGCTGGGAAGGGGCTGGAGCACCAGAGGCAGCTGAGGGAGCTGGGGGGGCTCATCCTGGAGAAAAGGAGGCTCAGGGGGGACCTTCTGGCTCTGCAACTCCCTGACAGGAGGGGGGAGCTGGGGAGGGTCGGGCTCTGCTCCCAGGGAACAAGGGACAGGAGGAGAGGGAACGGCCTCCAGCTGTGCCAGAGGAGGTTTAGGTTGGATATTGGGAAAATTTCTTCCTAGAACGGGTAGTTAAGCACTGGAACTATCCAGGAAGGTGTTGGAGTCCCCATCCCTGGAGGTACCCAAGGAAGGCCTGGCCGTGGCACTCAGTGCTCTGGGCTGGGGGACAACATGGAGACAGGGCACAGGGTGGGCTCGGTGATCTTGGAGGTCTTTTCCAGCCTAAATGACTCTGTGATTCTGTGAGGATTTACTGCTGTTCTGTAATGCCCTGAGCCAGCTGAACCGTTTCCATCCTCCGCGGGAGGCACAGCCATGTGGAACGTGTCGAAATCCCTCATCCGTGCGCCCGCCGAGTCTCCTTGGGCCTGTCAGTCCTTGTTCTGCCGGGGGCTGTTTGGTCCTGAGCTCCTGGGGCCTGACAGACACCTTGGCTCCCCTTTGCCTCCTGCATCAGTGTCTGCAGAGACTCTGGCAGTCGCCGAAACGAGTGGGAAGGAGGTCGCTGTGTGTTAGGACTCAGCAGAAAAAGATCCCCCAGTCAGCAGAGATGAATAGAAAATTTGAGAATTTTTTTTCTTTTTTTTTTTTTTTTGAGAGATGAAAGCACCTTTCCACCAGAATATCTTCCAGCATCTCTGCTCCACGCTGAGGGATTGCCTGGCAGGGAGGGGGAGCACTGAAGTTTTGGTATCTCAGCAAAGACTCGTGTGATCTGTGAACTGATGAGTCTGTGACAGTGTTTTCTGCAAAACTCCTTGGGTTTTTTTGGAGAAATCAGCCCTGGGATGGATGGCTTCAGCTGTCCCTCGGTGTGGGGGAGGTTTGCAGTCAGCAGTATTAACAGGAGTGAGATTTTTGTCCTTGTAGCTGTCTCCTGGCTTGAATTTTGTCTCAAAAAAGAGTATGGCCGAAAAAAAAAAAAAAAGAGAGAAATTTATGGCTTGATGGCGCTTCAGGATGCA
This sequence comes from Lepidothrix coronata, assembly GCF_001604755.1. Lineage (NCBI taxonomy): Eukaryota > Metazoa > Chordata > Aves > Passeriformes > Pipridae > Lepidothrix > Lepidothrix coronata. Next base: position 5,091,823 of record NW_016690207.1, on the reverse strand, counting down.
CAGGACAAACTTTTATAGCTTGAATTCCATCTGGGGTGTGAATGCACTTAATTCTGATTCCCAGGCTGGTGGGGGAATGCCAATGAAGGTGCTGCATCCATATCACATAACATCAGCCATAGGCTTGGCCTTGACTTTTCCATACAGCAAACTGGAAGAGCAACGCTGTGGATTGGGTTGGATGAGGAATTCATTACCCACAGTGGTTATTTTGTGCTCGGGGAACCCATTCTGCTGGATGCCACAAAGCCATTGCCTCATGCAGCAGCCTTCCCTCCGCCAACCAGCGTCTCATTAGCAAATAAAATTGTTATTTTCGGGCAAATGCTGCAAGTTAATGCGATGTGAGCACCACCAAACCCCAAACGCGAGTGGGGGGAGCCGCAGTGATGAATGTCATGCGAAACTCAGAGGCACTAATTGAAGGTGGTTTCAACAGAATATTCAATTAATGCTCTGTGCGTCGCAGACAGTCTGGAAAAGGCGCTGTTTCCTCCCGAGGATCTGTGTTACTGTGCAACAAACAGATGAAAATGAACCGTTTTACGGCCTCCTAATTGAAAGTCGATGCGCCGGGTTTTATTAAAATTTTCATGGTGGGGGGAACTGGATGCCTCAAGGGCCCAGTAATGGGATGAAGAAGCTCCCTCTCCTCTGCTGCCTCACATCCAGCCCCGGGCAGAAGCGACTGGGAAGAGATGCCTGAGATGTCCCTGGTGGGATCTGCGGCCTCGGCGTCTCTTCTCGTGCTCGCAGAGCCGTTTTATCTGTGTCCGCCGCACCCTCGAGAGCACCCTGGAAACGTTTCTTTGTGGGGACTCCTGGGTGAGGAGATGGGAAATGCTTTTTTCCCGTCTTTTCTGGGGGTAAAAAGCTCGGCTTCTTCGGGTTTTGAGGCTTTTGTCCTCTTTCTTGCTGATGTGGTGCCACGCACTGGGGAGCTGAAGCTTATTAGCAGGAGGATGGAGCAGAAGCCCCGTCATCTCTCCAGGGCAGACTGTCCCTGGGGTTGGTAGGAATGAAATAATTAAATGGGGAATAAAATAATTAAATGAACATTTTTCTAATTGTTTCCTCCTGTCATCCTGCTCTGCTGCATTTCCCAGCCAGTGCTGGCTGAGGGTGAGCTCTTGAGGACATGGCTGAGGGTGATTTGTTCCCTTCCTCCATCATTTTACCAGCCCCTCTCTCTCCTGACTTTTCAATTCCCAAAGGTTATTGGCAGGGAGTTGCTATATATTAAAGCAAAATGCCCAGTGTTGTTGTTTCTGGGTGCTGGGAAGCAGCAAAAGGAAGATGTTTTCCATGCAGCTTCCAACAATCTCTGTGTTTGATGCATGGAAGTTGTTATCTGAGCCCTTCTGTGGTGTTTCATCTGACTATTAATTTATGCCCTTGCATCCAATGATGATTTAGCTACTTTAAAGCCTTATTTATGATGAGTTCCTCTCCCCATTTTGCCATGGTGATGTTGTTGTGACAATGGGAATTTACAGTTCTTCCCGACATGAGCCTGTAAACCAACCTGCTGGATATTTTTGTATTCCTACAGGCCTAATTTGTAACATAAAGCACTTAATAATTGTTATTAATGAACCTGCTGTGGTTGGTCTATAGACCCAGCTGGAAATCACATCTGCTGGCAGATCTGCAGCAAATTCTTCCGAGTTGAGGGAGGTGTGAGCAGCCAATGTGGTGCCCGAGGATCCACAGGAGCTGTGCTTGGGATGTGTTTTTTGGGGGAGAATCGTGGAAATCTTAAAATCCAAACGGCTGCTGGGTGAGGGAGGAACATCAGAACAAAGAGGATTAAAAAACCCAGCTGCTGGTTTCTTAGGGACAGGGCTGTTGGGACAATTACATCCATGCTGAAAACAATTGCCAAGGACTTCAGTAAACATCCTTAGGGATTTTCAGACCCATTCCTCACTTGAAGGAAAAGCAGCCAAGCTTTTTACAGCCAGTCAGTGATTTCTGACTAGTTCCAGGCTTGGATATCCAACCTGGGATGGAAAGATAATGGATGCTTCTCATTTTTGCCCACCTCTCCCACTGGGTTGTGTGACCTTGAGAGAGGTGTTTAATCTTCACTCCTGGCTGGAATGAGGTGATGTTGTATTCCTTTGGGTTGTGGCCAAAACGGTGTGAAGATAACAGGCAGCACAAGCTTTATTGGTAATATCTTTGATTAAACCTAGAAAATCTCATTCCTGGTAGTCCCTCTTATTTATAGAGTCACAGAACACCCTGAGCTGGAAGGGACCCAGAAGGAGCATCAGGTTTGAGGATATTCACTAACTTGGGATAGCAAACTCAGCTCTGAGTGGAGGCACCTTCATCACAAATGGCAAATTAGAATAGTTTTTGGAAGTGCACAGATGCTTTCAAGGCATGATGTCAGTAATTAGATGACTTCAGAGGGTTTAATCACCGAGCATCCCCCAGCTAAGCCCTCCTTTCCCAATCCACATTCCCTGTGCCTTGACCACGGCGTCGGGAACGAGGTAATTCTTTGAAGTATCACGAGCGGGGTCTTCGAGGGGAGGATATTTTGCATAATTGGTTTCTGACAAGGCCTAAAATACTATTTAGAGTTACATGGCTGAGTGTTAATTTATGCCCACGCTGCTCGGTGTAACTTTGTTACAGGGAATTGTTATTTATGATGCGAGCTCGGCTCCGTCGTGGGGGGGGATAATGGAGATGTATCGCTCCTTGTGGCAAGAAGCTATAAAAGAAATGGGGAGATGTTTCTCTGCAGTTATGGACTTAATTTTTTAATGTGAGCTATGAGAGTGATGTGATCTGGCAGTCAATAGGAAGCAGGATGGCAGAGGGGTTTTATTTTTATTTATTTATTTTTTTTTTTTGGTGGGGGGGAAGAATAACTTCCTTCTGGAAGATGTTTTTTTTTTAGCTCCTGCTGAGCCTCATCACTTCTCCTGGCATTTGAAGTGACTTGAAATCAAAATAGTGGGTATTGGCTTGTCACTTCTTTGTTTCTCTTAAATATCATTCTCACATTTAATTAAAGCTTAAATCATGTACAAATTTAATCCTGTATATTTAATATGATAAGGAAAAGGTGAAACAAATTGTGTTTTGCTGTCAGTTTGATGCTTCTTGACTATTTCAAGCATTTCCACTTGATGGAAAGGGTGACTTTATTCTCATCCAAGGCATGAATTTTGAAATACAAAGAAAACATATTTTTATGCCCTTCCACCAGCAAAATTCTGTCTTCAGCTGAGAGTTTTGGTGACGGTGGCTTTGATTTGAATGGGAGCAAAATACTGCATTTCCAAACTCCTTTAAAACATTACAGACAGGGACATATCTTGGGTTTGCATTACCTTAGTTATGTCTTTATTGCAAAAGCACAGCAGGGAAACAATTGAGGGAAAACAAGTCTGAGGTTAAAGTTGTTTTGAAACAATGCAAATACCGGATTTGAGGAGTATCAAAGCAGGATGATTCAAAGTTGTCAGATGTGATTTTTTTTTTTCCCCCTCTCTACTGTGAAATGAAATTTCTGCAGGAAAAAACCCTGAGTCTGCAGAGCTCTTCCCTTCCAACAAATCTCCTTTCTCTGACGGGAAGCGGTTCCATCCCAGCCTTTTCCAGTCAGACCTGCGACTTACCCTTTTCCTGGGCCAGATTTATTCCTTCTCTCAACATGTTTCCTTGTAATCGAGGCGGCCCCAAAGCTCTGGGAAAGGAATCAAAACAGCTCCGGGTACTTCAAAGGGTGGAAGTCACTCCAGCACATCGTGTTAGATGTCCTGCGACAACTAATCCAGCGTGTGATGTGACCCCTTCCCAGGTGTCCCTGCCTCTCTCAAAGACCTTGAAAAGAGCCCTGATAGACTGAACTCAACTCCTGCTTAAATCACCTGCCTGTGGTACCGTCCCTGTGAAAATGCAGGGGACTGGGGGATCTGAAAGACGCCCGAGGCAGATGAAATGAGAAACAAGGGGAAAGCAAACAGCACACGTGGGCAGGGGGCGTGTGAGTGAGATGGAGAGGAAAGGCTTTACTGCAAACAGTAAAAGCCAATCTGAAGCCATCAGGGTGGACATAAAACCAACAATTCACTGACAGCCCGTGGCAGTAAATAATGGGTGAGCTCATCTAAGGATGAGGAGCAGTGGTGTGGGCAGAGGCAGCTCAGGGTGGGGAGGAAAGAGGTTTGGGTGAGCAAAAGGGTCCATGTGCTGCTGGAGGAGGGTTTACAGGCTAAATATGTGCAAAACATTTCTCCAGCATGGGGAAGAGGAGACAATGCTGTCTGCAGCCTGCTCGTGAGGGCTGTACTGATCTGATCTCTGTGACAGGGACAGGACCCGAGGGAAGGGCTGGAGCTGGGTCAGGGGAGGTTCTGTTGAATATTAGGAAGAGGTTCTTCCCCCAGAGGCTGGTTGGGCACTGCCCAGGCTCCCCAGGGCAGTGGGCACAGCACCAAGGTTGCCAGAGCTCCAGGAGGGTTTGGGCAACGCTCTCAGGGACAGGGTTGGAATGTTGGTGTGTCTGTGCAGGGCCAGGGGTTGGACTCTGATCCTTGTGGGTCCCTTCCAAATCATGATACTCTGAGTTCATAAAAGGCGGATCATCAGCTTCATGGGACAGCCTGGAGAGTGCAGTGAAACTGCTGGTTCTTGGCTTCCCTGTATTTTCATAATTTCCTGGGAGCTACTCACAGGAGTAAAACCAGATCTGTGTTTTAGTGCATTGAGATTTAGAGTAACACCCGTAAGAAATGGCAGGATTCTATTGTTTAGTCTTTAAATCTCACCCCTAAGTGATGCACAGGATGCTTGTTAATATTCTCTTGGAAGGCTGCTCCCGATGATTCTTCACTTTTCACATTGCATTTAAAAATTTTTCTTTAACAGCCATCGCTTAAAATCTTCTTTGCAATTATGGTTGTTAAAAAAAACCCCACCACAACTTAAAATCCCCAAGGTCAAAGCAGTCTCTTCTTTATATGGCTCACAATAAATTACTTGAAGTCTATTCATAGCATAGGGAAGACCTTTTTATGTAGAAAGGATCATTATAGAGTTGCCAGGTCGTTAATTACATTGGGTTCTTCTACTTGCTATGTGAGTAATTTCCATGAAGCAGCGAAGATCCTGGTGAGAGATAATGCAGTAAAAAGTGTATTAAAATGCTCCAAATGTCCTTTTGCTCATATCTGTACATCAGTCAGAACGACAACCGATTCCAAAAGGGCACTGCCAATTTAAATCAATAAACTTTTACTGGTGTGACTGTGACCCGTAGAGATATTTGAAGCCGGGGCAGGGGGCTGGTAGCACACTTGTTGTTGATGCTCAGAGGTATTCAAGTTTAATAGACACTCCAGACAGTCCCATCCTGGCTGTCTGTCGTTTTGGTGCAATTCCAGAGTCACTCCATAGCAGGCAAGGGAGGGATGCAGGTGCAAGAGCAGGATCTGGCCCTCGGTGCCTTATTTACCAGCCCCACCACCTGCTTGAGGAGATAAAGCAGCTGCTATCTTTGCAGCTTGAAATGTGACATTCAGCCAGTGATGTGCCTCGTCCCCTCAGCACTCGAGATGCTTGTTGATTTTTCTTAAATGTCACAAGAGTTTTTAAGCCTGATTGGAATTGGGCTGCCAAGCTCGGGCGGCAGCGCCGTCGCCTCCCTCACGTCTCTCCCACCGGGTCCTGTTGGGCTGTGGTGGTCTATTAAAATGTTGATCTGGGGGGGAAATTAGCCCTTTTTTACCTGCAGGGAGAGATTTTTGCTGTGGTTTGCCTCCCTGAACTCTATTCCTTTCCATAGGCATTGGTGTGGGGCTGGGCTGTTCTCACCCTGTTCTCCTTCTGTCCCATGATGGCCAGAGCTGACCAGTAGATAAGTGCAACATGGCTTTTTCTAAGGTGCTTTTACTTATAAGGGTGGCCAAAATAAATTATTTTCAAGGGAAAACTCAACCCCTTTTCTCGATATTTTTCTCCCTAAGCTCCATCAGAGCAATTCCAGTGCATTCCCTTTCAAGCTGAGACATGCTCCTTGTCCTCCACTCGCCTTGGAGATGATGGCATCACTTGGTGGTGACGGCATCAGGAGGAAGAGGAGGTTTCATCTTCCAAACCTGCTTTCCAGAGGGATCCCTCATGGGGGGAAATAGCCAAGGAAAAGCCCTTGGAAGCTGTCAGGTCTGTCTCTGCCTGCTCTCTGTTCAGGTTGGTGTCTCTGGAAGCTGTGCAGGAGGACAGGCTGTCAGGAGGAGACTAATTCTGGTTGGAATAAGAAAGAGGTAGCAGCTCATCCAAGCAGATCCTGAAGGCTGTGTCAGTCCATGAAGCTGTGAGGTGAATCCATTCTGGATTTGGCTCCCATGAGAAGGGCTGTGTAAGGTGGTTTTGGATAAACCCAGGCAGGTCTCCTCCTGCCTCCATCAGGGCTGAGCAAGGTGGTTTGTGTCTGGGAAGGCAACTCATGCTCTCCCAAGGTCTCTGAGCCCCAGTGGTTTGCCAAACCCTCATTAGTAGTCCTATGAACCTGGAGGAGAAACTTTGTCTACATGGAAAGGACCATTGTCATCATCAACGTGGCTCTTCAGGAGAGTTGATGCTTCGGATTATTGAGGTCTTGAAAACATGGAGCTGACCAGCTGCTCTAAATCAGCATTACTCTGTCGCCTTAAAGCTTTCAACTACTCCTTTCCACTACTCCTTAAAGCTGGATATCATCTCAAAGCTGGAAGTCATCCCAAGGCTGGAAAACAGGGGGTTTTTTTAAAGCTGTGGAGAGAGAAGTGTCCAAGGCCAGGTTGGACAGAGCCTGGAACAATCTGGTCTAGTGGAAGGTGTCCCTGCCCATGGCAGGTGATGGCACAAGATGGGCTTTGAGGTCCCTTCCCACCCAAACCCCCTTGGGATCCTTTGACGTGTGGGTTGTGAGGAAGAGGAGGAGGAAACAGCACAATTTGCAGCCACAGCGTCCCGGGCACTGCTCTTGTGCAGGTCGAGGAGCATTTCCAGCAGCTCCAAGGGCCTGACAGGAGCTCTGTCCCCCCTTTTTCAAAGGGACAGGGTGGTCATGGGGCAGGACAAACATGCTGTGTCTGATCATGAGCTCAAAGCCTTCGCTACCAAACCTTGAGCTCTCTGCAGCCTAATTACAACTTGCCTGGTGCATTGGCTACGATGAGCAATGAAGATACAATCACTGCTCTTATTTGTCCTCCCTGGCTCCAGCTGTTGAAACAATTCCTCCTTCACAGCCCAGCCAATTTCATGGCTTTAATGTGGCCCCACCACTCCCAAATCCCGCCTGCGAGGAGCCACGCACCAGAATCTCCATGAAAGCAGCCTATTTCCTGCATGAGGCCCGTGAAATTGGGGAAGATAATATTTTCAGAGCTGCTGGGACCCTGATTGCATGTTTGTTTGAAATGACAGCTTATGTTGTCTCTCTCTTTCATTAGGGAGGTTCAGCGCTCGCGATGTTATTAACTAACAACAGCACTCACTGCATATAAACATGATTCCACAGAGACACTCCAAGGAGCACTTGAAGGCAGAGGGGAGGGAGATGCAGGAGGAAGAGAGATGTGATATTTTATTCCTTCTTTTTTTTTTTTTTTTCCCCTTTCCAGAGGAGTGAAGGCCTGGAAGAGATTTTTAACTAGATTAGAAGCTTGGAAGAGTTTCATTTTGTACTGAACGCCCTGGCAGCGAAGGGGAACATAACAGGGACTCCAGGGTGGGATGTCTGGACTTCCTGCAGCGCTGGACTCTTCCAGGGATCCAGGCAGAACATTGGGAAGCTGCTTTCTGTATAAACCAGTGTCTTAAAGATGGGTCTGAAACAAAACCTTCCATCTTAGTGTTGCTGACATCACACTGGCCACTCCTGCCACACATTAATCCATATATAAAAACTACATGAACACTCATGTTCATGTAACAATGACATGTTGACAGATTTTACAGACTATTCTGAGTTGGAAAGGACCCACAAGGATCATCAAGTCCAGCTCTTAAGCGAATGGCCCACATGGGGGTGTTGACAACCTTTGTTACAGCAAATGATATAAAAGCAGGTATTTCCCCAAAATGGGATGTGTCGGGAAATCTGGTGATTTGTTCTTGAAAGACCCTCAAAAACTTTCTGAAAAAACAAAATTAATCTGCCTTCAGGCCCTCTAACACAGCGGATGGTTTAGAAGGTAGTGGTTAGTAATCCAAATTATTTTCACAGTATTATTTTTTTCACAACGGGAAGGAATAAAACTTGTATTGGATGACTCTGTCCTGCCTGTTTTTCCTTCTTTGGACAGGACCAGGTGTCATTCTCCCTGAGGGTGGGTCTTATGTTGCCTGAGCAGATCCTTTCCAGCCCAAAGATGGTGCTGAGCTGGACCTAGTGAGGTGCAACGTGCAGCTGTATCCACCTCCCCGTGTCCGGAGCATCTCCTGGAGCAGATCCTTCCTCCATCCTAATACTTCTCCCAGCTCCAGCTCTGCCAGGGAAATGTTGTCACCTAATTACCAGCCCGTGGCTCCACCCCAGCAGTCCCTGGCTGAAGGCTCATCCCCAGCCCTGGGAAATCCCCTGGGACTGGGAAGATTTTCCTGGTGCCTGTGATGGGATCTGGGACTGCAGGACTGTCTTCTCCTGGTCCAGAGACAGGAATCAGTGTGGACTAATGAAACTATTGCTGGAGGGGGAGGGAAAGGAAGAGGGACCTTTATGATTCTATAAGTTCAGGATGTTACTGGATGCTGAGCTGCTGGAGTTTTCATGGACAGAGCTAAAATACTCCACTCAAAATTCCAGCAGATTTCCAGGAGTGCCTCCAAACCTCCCTGCCCCAAGTCTTGCAGCTGAGGGGCAGCTGGGCTGTAAAAACAGCCTCTTCCTCGGGTTCTGCTGGCACCGTGAGCTCCATAAGGGAAAGTACCCGTGTCTGGAGGCTGACAGTGGGGAGGAAACTGAGTTCAGCCCTGGAATTTGCCCTTGGAAATCCCAGAGGGGCAGCTCTGACTGCGGGGGCTGTGGCTGTCTCATCCCTTGGTGGGATTGCTGGGAAAGCAGGAGCTGGTTATCCTGTGGGGACTGGGGCTCGCTGCCCTTAAATCTGTGCCGAGGGAGGAAGCAGACGAATGGGTTTGGTGCCTTCATCAGCACCCAAGCCCCGCGCTGGATGTGCTGCTCACTTCCCATGCTGCTGTTGCTGCCTCTTATTAAACATAAATAGCTGTGAAATGGGCTGCGGGAGAGGGGAGGGGAGGGGAGGGGGGGATTTTATCCCGAGGTGTGGAACTTGCTTTAAATGAAGCCACTCAAGTTGTTTATAGCCAGGACTGCCCATTATAAGATCCTGTTTGCAGCGAGTTAACTCTCTGCCAAGCGATAATTGTTCAGGCTAAAAATTTCCATGCAGAAAGTCTGCCTGGGGCTACACGAAATTGGGGGAGAGGGGGTGGGTTTTATCCGGTTTAAAGGAAAAAAAAAAAAGCAGCTTAACAGAGCTGAAGAGATCCAGTCTCTCCATGAGATGGAGGCAGAGACTCGGAGTTTGGCAGGGGGAGGCAGAGCCTGCAGGAGCTGGGATTGAGCAGTGGCAAGAGCAGGGAGAGATGGGTCTAGTGAGAGATAACTGTCTATTTGCATTACTGCCGCTCGTAAACAGGAGACTTTGTGTCTCTCAGAGCTGCTGTGGTGTTCAGCCCCGCACGGGCTGATTGGGTAATGTGGGTCTCCTGGCTAGAGAGAGAGAAGGTTCAGGGAGATTGTTAAAGGGGCTGGATGAAAGGTATAACAGTTTAGGAGATGGCAGGATGCTCCTTTTCAGCCTTCATTTGGCCATTTGCATGGGTTTGTTCACTGTGATTGTTGGAAATGATGTAATTGGGTGTTATTTTCTCTGCGGGAGTGCTTTGCCTACTGCGAGGCAGCGGGAGCTGCGGTGCAAACACACCTCCCTGGGCTCTGTTTTACCTGTCCTGCCTGCAGGAAAAACCATGGGCAGCAAAAGCACAGGAGAGGCTGGAGACGTCCTTGGAAATGCTGGTTTCCAGCATCCTGTGGGTTAGGGAGTTTCCGAGATGGATGTGTGAGACTCTTCCTCCAAAGGCCTTTTCTCTCTGAATTCGATCTCTTACTGCCTTTCCCCACACTTGTGCCCTTCACAGCGCCCTGGTGCAACAAGTTTGAGTTAATTGTGTGTGTGTGTGCTCGGAGAAAACTCTTTGGTTTTACACTTCAGGTCTGCAAAAACCCAGTGCCTCAGCTTCAGAGCTGCCACGGCGCTTGTGGAGGAAGCCAGGGAGCTGCATCCTTTCCCTCCCCCAGGGAGGAATTCTGGGCTGTGGAGGTACCCAGACCCCTCCCCGAAGGCTGGCACTGCTGTCTGGATCCCTCCCTGCATGTGCCAGCTGATTAGAAAGCAGAAGAATGGCAAGAGAAAATGGAAATGGGAAGGAGCTCGACAGCCCATGGAGAGGTATTTCAGCTGCAACACAAAACATTTGGTGGTAATTATAGAATAACCTTCATTTAAATGCAAATAAGCCTGTAATTAAGATAAGGGCTCTGTCATTTGCCAGTATTCCTCCTTCCCTCCCTTGCCAGCCATGGCTTTGGAGATGTTCCCCATCTCGCTGTGGTGCTGCATGTTTGTCCAGGGGCTCCTGTGGTGACGGGTGAGTGACAAAGGAATCCAATTCTGCTGCCCTTGGAGGCCATCCCAGGCAAGCAGAGGAGTCTGGGATGGGGCTGTGCCCTGCTTGGACCCTGTGATGCCAGCTTCAGCTAAAACCCTCTCTCCAAACTCCTCTCAACTCTGAGTTTTGGAAGTCAGATTTGGGTTGTGCTTGGGTGTTGTTGAGATGAAGATCTTCTCCACGGGCCATACTGAGGTTGTGGTGCTCAGCAGAGGCTACAGTGTCCTGCTGCATCTGGGAAGAGCTTGGGGGAGACTTCTGGAGCCCAGTTTATTCAAGGTCAGGGTGGTCCCCAGCTCCCATTGCCCAGGTGAGGTGTGAGCAGCGTTGTGGAGGGTATTTACAGCCTTCCTGGAACGAGGACTGGGAGAAAAAAGATGTTACACTCTGGCTGAACCACTGAAAACCTGGTAAAGATGACTTGGTAGGTTGAGTTGGAGTGAACTGCGAAGGTACATCCACACAGGGCTGGGGATGGTGTAATAATGGAATAACAACACTCACCATTCCATCCTGGAAGCATCTGTGTCACAGCTCTCACAAAACACACATGACGACTTGTGACCCTTGGAAATGAGTGTGTGGGGAGGCAGAATCCTGCCAGGGCTTCCTGGGAGCACTTGCACAGGCAGCAGCTGGGCTGCCAGTGGTTCTCCTGGCTGGGGAGGGAAACCGGAGCCCTGGAAACAGCCATTGCTGGAAAGGTTAACCAGCAACCTTTGCTTAAACTGTCTCAATCTGTAGGAAATGTTATCTCTCTGCCTGACTAAAGATATGTGAGCCGAGGGAGCGGAGATGCTCCCAGATTGTATTTATCTAGGCCTTTGAAAGGGCGTTTGAGGAATTAACTCGGCAGCTTAGGAGAACTTTAATGTTCCGATAAGTGGCTGGGGCTGCGTCTCCACCTGCCAGGGAGCAGCTCCGTGGCCTGGCTGGGAGGAGGGAAACTCCTCATCCCGGCTGTGCAAAAGCTGCCAAACTCCCCAGTACCACTAGTGCCCCTTTCTTCCTGGGCCGTTCCCCTCCCATCCCTCTGGGAGCAGGGAATGCTGCCTGGACCCATCACTGGGAGCTGGGAGTTGGGTGATGCTCAGGCTGAAGTGGCCTCCCCAAGGCCACCTGCACTGCAAAGGATGCCTGGGATATTCATTTATTCCCTTTTTCTTGTCCATCCTCCACTGGAGGCTTCTGCAGGTGCCAGGGAGGAAGAAAGGCAGGCTCAGACCCCACTGCAGAGTCTGAGGTGCTTTCTTGGGATGCTGGTGGGATTTGGGACTTGCAGCTGAGGCTCCTGGAGCTGGAGGTAGAAAGGCAACCAGAAACAGCTGGAATAGGTGGTGGTGTGGATTTTCCTCTGGTCTTCTCCAGGGCAGAGCAGGAGACCTCGTCACCTCTAAGATGTGATGCTAAAGAGGTCACATTTCCCTTAAATCCTGGCAGCAGGATTTGTTCCTGAGGCTGCTGTGCTGAGCAGGGGAGGTGGGAGAGGCTGCAGGGAAGGTTTTCCTCGCTGCAGAGGACCAGAACTTCCCAGCCTGCTGGCCCAGGTGATTTCTGTGCTCCCAGCAAGGTCCAACCATTCTCCAGCCAGAGAGAGAGAGCATGGGGGAGTGTAAAGGTGCAATTAAACGGCAAGACACAGCAGGAAGCCCTCAGGCTGCTCAGGAAAGTCCAAAGGAAAAAAAGGAAAAAGGCAATTTACTGATGGAAGTGTTGAATATACACAGAATATGTCAATACAGCTCTGCTTTTAATATTTGATACTGGCCTATGAATAATTCCTCTCAATGTAAAGCTGGCTTAGTGACTTCTGAAGTGATTCTGGGGCAGCAGGGAGTGCCTGGACTCGAGATAAATGCTTGATAAGGATAAAGAGGGGAGATAAACCCCGGGGGAAAAGTCTTCCCAGTGCCCACGAGGTGGCAGACAGTGCCCACGAAGGCACCTGAGCACCCACCAGCTGAGCAGGGGGTGAAACCACACCTCGGTCTAAGCTCCCAGAGCGGCCAAAACCCCAGCACTTGGGGCTCTTTTAGCACATCCGAAGTCAGGAGCTGCTTTTGCATCCCAAAAGGTGGGAGAAGGTGAAGAATCATAGAATGGTTTGAGCTGGGAGGGACCTTAAAGCTTGTCTTATTCCACCCCCTGCCATGGACAGGGACACCTTCCACTATCCCAGGTTGCTCCAAGCCCCGTCCAACCTGGCCTTGGACACTTCCAGGGATGGGAAGAGAGACAAAGAGGACCTTCCATCACCTTATTTTCTCTAAGATGAAGCTAATCCTCATTCCCTCTTGTATCCAGGCTGATGGGCCTGCTTGGGAATTCTGCCATGGAGATGGACTTTGGAGGGGAGCCCTGAGGAGGCACTGCCTGCTGAGGGGGTTTCCCATCATTAGCTGTCTAATTGCTCTCCCAGGCTGAGCAGAGGGCTCAGTGTCAGTCTCCTGATGCTTTATTGATTGCCACTTGGAACACTTCATTTCTTCATTTTCTCCCTTTCCTTCCAATCCAACCAGCTGGTGGGTTTTTAGCTCCCTCCTCCCAGCCCCTCTGAAATCCCTCTGAAGATTTTTTTTTTGTGATTTCCTATGTGTTAAATCTGTATTTAAGTTGCAAAAAAAAAGAGAGATTCAACCCTTTACCTGCCTGCAGAGGGAACGTGGAGGGTCCACAGCTGGGATAGATGGGGGGATATTGAGTGTGCAGCAGGAGGGGTGTGGGTTAGTGCTCCCTGTCAGTGCCTTTGGGATGCAATCCCATCTCCATCGCCCGTCCCAAAATTAACCACCGAGCACAGCAGAGGGCAGCAAGGCCCTGCTAAGCCAGTCCACCCTGCTCCCCCCTCCTCGCCCCTACAGCTACAATAGTTCATGTGCTACAAACAGTCCCAATTACAGTATTGATCTCCTACACGCCGGGAGCTGATGGTGGGTCCCTCCCCGGCTGCCTCGGTAAACAGAGCTCTCCATCAGCAGGCACTCCGTGAATGTCACGGAGCAACTTCCTCCTCATCCAGAGGGCAGAGCGCTGCCAGGAAAGGAGGGGCCACCGTGGGAGGAGCAGGAAGAATTTGGCTCCTTCCACAGCCACGAGGCATTTTTTGTGGCCTTAAAACTGGATTTCTTTGCCAGAAAAATGCCCGTGGCAGGCTGCAAGCAGTGGGTGGGTGATTGGGTCCTGTTTGTGCTGGGGGGTGGTGACTTGTTGATGGCACTTTATGGGGCTTCCCATTTTCCATAGGTTACTTAAATGTGTTCCTGGGAAAAGTGAGTGCTGCCCAGCAGAGAAACCCTTCATGGAGTGGTGGAAGAATCCCAGAATTATTTAGGTTGGAAAAACCCTCTAAGGTCAAAGTCCAAGTGTTTTCCCAGCACTGCCAACCCCATCCCTAACCTGTGTCCCCAGCTGCCGCATCCACATGGCTTTTAAATCCCTCCAGGATGGGGACTCCACCACTGCCCTGGGCTGGACAACCCTTTGGGTGATCCTTGCTCTGGTTTAGAAGGAAAATGGGATGTGGGCCGTGGTCCATTGTCCAAGTTGGGTCCAGCTTTTTTTTGCCTTGCATGACATGCCTGGAAATTCAATTCCTTGCTTTGCCCTCAAGGGATTCCATCCCCAGCAATCCCACGTTCGCTTTACTTTTGGTGAGGAAGAGGAGAACCCCACAGCTGGGTGTGGTTTGGTGCGTGCCAGCCTTTACTGCTTTCATGGCTGAGCCAAAACAATGCCTCACTTGCAAAGCCCTGGCTGCAGGGCAGGTCCCTGGGGCCGGGGAGCGGAACATCCTTCCTGGAATGCTGGAAGTTCAGAGCAGACGGGACCAGACAAGTGTGATGGATAACCACGGGTCAGGGGTGGATGAGACCTGCATTGTTGTCTGGCTGGTAATGCAGTGCAGAGTCTGCAATGCCTGACCATGCAAAACCCTGCAGTGTGTGGGGCATGTTAATCTGCCAAACCTCTGACTGGAAACCTCCTCCTGCTCTCGGGAGCTGCATCCCAGCCCAGGAAGGTGCTGTTGTCTTTGCAAGCCCAGGGCAAATGGTTTTTTTTCTCCTCATTTTGTCACTCTGCTCAACCTGTGCTGCTGCTGTGGATGGAAATCAGGAGGGTGCAATGCTTGCTTTCCAGCTGATTCCTTGGGCTGTGGGAAAGCTGCTTCCCTGCTCTGCCCACCTGCAGGGGCCACTGTGCTGAATGAGCGGAGATTTCCAGACTCTGGTGGAGCTGATCCCAGGCACTCAGGATCCACCACAGCCAAGGAAACCCATGTCCACTAAGAAATGGAGTTTGCAGCAGTGCTTTCACTGACTTTAATTAAAATATTGAGGCCCAGGGGCTTCCTGCTCTCCTTGGGGTGAGATGCTTGAGGAACAGAGAGGAGGACTATGTTCCTTGGCAGTGCAGGGTGACTTGGTACCTGCTGGTGGAATCAGCCTCATATCCCTGAGCTGTTAAAATCCAATATCTGAGTGTGCACAAGGTGAGAAGGACAAATGGGGAGAGGGGCAGGGAAGCTGTAGGTTTCCTTTCTTGGTGTGCTCTTGTGTTGGCTGAGTTGAGTGGTGCCAAGCTCTGTTGTGCAGTGCTGCTGGAGCATTCAGCCTCATCTGGAATGGGTTGAGTTGATCCCAGCCTGACTTTTGGGGTGTGTCTGGCTTAAATTATTAATGAGCAGCTGTGTGGGGAAGAGTGTCCCAGCAGGTGTGAGATGCAGTGGGTGAGTTGTACATTAATGTCTACTTTGAAACAAGGTCCTGCTTATGATCTTTTGGGTGGGAGTGTGCTGGGAGTCTCCAAGGATGTCATTCCTTACCTACCATGGGGTTCTGAGGGCTCTTCTCTGGCTTTGCAGGCTCTCTGAGTAACCACAATCCAACCAAGCCAATGGGACAGCTTTTAATTGAGGGGGCATTTACCAGGGAGCAAAATTTAAAACCCCATTTGCATTCGTCCACCGTTGCGATTTGCGGCCAAATAATGAGAGTTGGGTGCCCAGAGAAATCCACAGTTGCCATAACAACCAACAAACTGTAATTAGTCAAAGAGTTTGAGGAGAGGGGTGCAAAGAACGGGTGGAAAAAGGAGCTGCTCTTTGAGGGATGCTGATAGAGATCAGAAAGCTTGGGCACAAGTGTGTTGTGGGAGAACTAATCTCTCCAGAAGCTGTTCTGACTTTAGGTCCCCAGTAGAGTTGTTTGAAGTCGTGTAAACTCTGGGTTTTCTGATGTTTTCACTTCTAGAGGATTAGAAACAGCCCATGTGTTGAGGCTGCTGCTCTTGATGCGTGACTGGGTTGAACTGGTGGAACTTTGTGGGCTGATTAAAGGGGTTGCGGAGTTTTTCCGTGACCTGGAGAGGTGGGATGTGGGATGTGAGGAAGAGCAGAGCTTGAGGAACCAGGCTGAGCTGCGGGAAGGGCTCCCTCAGCTTGGCAGAGAGATGAAGAGTGAAGGTTTGACGCTGCTGAGTAACCAAAACGTGTGTTCCTGTGTTGCAACACAGAAGTCAGCTTGGCAGAGAGATGAAGAGTGAAGGTTTGACGCTGCTGAGTAACCAAAACGTGTGTTCCTGTGTTGCAACACAGAAGTCAGCTTGGCAGAGAGATGAAGAGTGAAGGTTTGACGCTGCTGAGTAACCAAAACGTGTGTTCCTGTGTTGCAACACAGAGAAGTCACCGTAGCACAAGCAGCAAAACTTTATCCACAGTATTTCAAGCAGCTCATGGAATCCCAGGATGGTTTGGGTGGGAAGGGACATTAAAGCTCATCTAATCTCAACTCCCTGCCATGGGCAGGGACACCTTCCACTGGACCAGGTTGCTCCAAGCCCTGTCCAACCCTGCCTGGTGGAATGAGGAGTGTGTGGGCAGGGGAGGAGGGCACAGCCTGCCCTCTGCCCCCTGAGCCTGCAGGGAAGTGCTGAGTGTGCCAGAGGGACGTGGCTGCAGCTCCCTTCTCTTTGCTTCCCATGGGAACTGTGGGTGCCTTGTCCAGAGAGCCCGGAGGTCTCGGAGCCCTTGGTGTTCATGCCTGTTCCCTGCTCTGGGACTGTTCTCCTGTGATCAGGGGGATGGGGACCCACTTTTGGTGGCTCCTGTGGTCACATGAGCCTCCTGCTGAGATCAGGTTTAACATCCCAGTTTAACTGGGGAGGCAGACTGGGCTGGCAGGGTTGGTGGGACTCCTGGGCTCTTCTCTCCACCTCAGCATTCCAGAGCCTCATGCCCTAGGCTTTCCTTAAAAACACTTTTCTTCTTTCATTTTACTCATCTGGGGACTTTGTTAAGCTGTTGTTGAGACTGAAAACTGTTACTAAAGTTCTAAGAAGTGGCTCTTGGCAGCAGAAAACAATCCAGTGGCGATTTAAGTCAGGATTACCAGAGAAGTCCTTTCACAGACACTGGGACAGAAATTCCTGGTTGTTAATTTTTTAGGGTATTATTTCCAGTCTGGCCTGGTACAGACCACTCTATTTGCTTTCCCAGTTCTGCAAAGAGAATTCTGGCAATAAACCCACTGGTAATGTGGGGAAATATAATGAATTCCACTGTGACCCTGGGCAGGGTTGTCCTGGTTCCTGCCCTCTTACCCCTTCACGTGCTCATTTCTGAGGATGCTGCTCTCATGTGCACAGGGGCAAGAGCAAGGCAGCCTCCACATGGAAAAAGTCATGCTAGCATGGAAAAAAAAAATACCCATGGAACACCTCACAGTCAATATAGAACAAAAAAAAATGTATATAAAAATTCTTATAATATGTCTGGAATACAATAGAAGCAAAATCTCCTGGCAGCAAACATTCATGCACTTGACTGCCAAGAAAAAAGGACTTTACAGAAGATGAGACATGAAAGGGATCCCTGCACAAAAACTAAAAGTCGGAACACAATGGTGTGTATTTCAGGCGTATGAAAAGGGAGTGCGACAGAAATACTAAGGAGACAAGATACTCCAACAGAACCAGGAGGTGAGGAGGGAAGAAACTCAATCAGCAATGACACAGGAGGGCTGGAGAAGGCAGCTCTTTGAATGGATCCAAGTCCTTTAAAAAAAAAAAAAAAGAGGCAGCAATCCTGCCTGTTTATTTTATTATTATTATTTTTTTTTTCCCTGGGAATTAATCTTTCTCCATTCTTCTCGGCTTTTGAAGGAACAAGGCAGAGCATGAATAATGCATTGCCAAGGCCAACAAGATGCAAGGGGCTGTGTGTGCACGGGGACTCGTGGCATCCATAAAATGCTGTGTCTACAAGGAGGGTGCTGCTGGGTTTTGGCTGGGCAAGGGGTGTGCAGGGCTGCAGGAAACTGGGGAGGTGAGGATGGTGCTGGGTGGGCTCCTTAGGAGAGGCTGGGAGATGTGGGCAAGGATCCAGGGCTGTGCAGGAGCTCGTTTCTCCCTTGGTAGTGCCTATCAAAAATCATGGAATCAGACTGGTGTGGATTGGAAGGGACCTTAAATCCCATCCATCCCACCCCCTGCCATGGGCAGGGACACCTCCCACCAGCCCAGGTTGCTCCAAGCCCTGTCCAACCTGGCCTTGGACACTCCCAGGGATCCAGGGGCAGCCACAGCTTCTCTGGGCTACAAAAAAAATGGGCTTTTTTCTGTCCATAAAGATTTCCAGCAGCTCTTCCCGAGGTCCCAAGGATTTGGGATCTCTGTGGGACCTGCAGGAGCCTTTGGAATGCAGAAAGTGCTGGCGCTGCTCGTGTTGGTGCTGGGGGTGCTGCGAGGGAGCGATGATGAGAGAGAAATCCCTGAGCTGCTTCCCAGCTGTCATCCCTGTGACAAGGAGGGAATTCCCAGCTGGGCACCTCCTACATCTCTCCCCTGTCAAACCTCAGCGAGACGTTTCAGCCTTAGAAGGTTTTTTTTGCGTATGTTTAACAAAAGAGATTATTTTTGTCCCACTGGGGTGACTCGAGCTGGTGCTTTAAGGGGAAGAAACTCTCACTGAGCTAAAACTGCAGGAGCTGTCAGTGCCTTGACTCTCCTGCTCGAATGAGTTGCTGCCAAAGCAGTACAAGAGCTGATTTAAAAAAAAATAAAAAATTAAATATTCAAATACAGTTGAAGGGCCTAAACCTGGAGTTTTGCTGTCCTTGAAAGGTACAAGTGCCCTGAGGCAGCAAGCAGGGCTTTGCAAGAGTTTGATGGCTCTATATGAGAACCTAAATTCCTTTTTAATGGGCTGTTCTCTCTTTCCAAGATCAGAGGAGTCGCCTTTCCCCTCGCTCAGCCCCGGCACGGCCCCGCCGACTGCACTTCAAGCACAGACATTATTTTTAATGATGTCCTGTAACGAGAAGCCTCCTGCAATCATCCCCTTTAGATCTGGAGCCTCTAAAGGACGGCTCGGAAAACCAAGGGCTGGAGCACCTCGGGAAGAAATAAAACCCCTCTGCCAGGCGTTCCCACGCTGTGGCAGTGCTGGTCCTGCAGCCCCGGTGCCACAGCTGAAGGCTGGAAGGGGGAAACAATTTGATTACAATGTGATTTCTCCAACTGAGCGTCGTTTTGGAGCTGACAGGGCAACCAGGGAGGTTTTTTGGTCTGGTGCTGCTTGCCCTAAAGCAGGTATTTGGCTGCTGTGTTGTGGCCTGATTGATCTTAAAAACCAAACCCTCAGTTTAGGGCAGCCTTTTATTCCTGTTTTTGCCTGTTTTGCAAGGAGAGAGTTTTCAAAAAAAACCCCCATGGTGCCATTTAAATCAAATTTACCCCATGGGGGTAAGTAAGGAGGAAAGCACCCAGTTCCCAGGCTAGGAATTCCCAGAGATAATACCCAGAGAAGCTGTGGCTGCCCCATCCCTGGAAGTGTCCAAGGCCAGGTTGGACAGGGCTTGGAGCAACCTGGGCTGGTGGAAGGTGTCCCTGCCCATGGCAGGGGGTGGGACTGGATGGGATTTAAGTTCCTTCCAACCCAAACCATTCTGGAATTCTAAATTCACTGTGTCTCTTGCAAGGGCTGACTAGGGGCTTAATGTGAATAATCCTGTGGATGATTCTACAGGAATGTGAGGGACTGGCAAAGGCAAGAGCAGCTTGTAGGAGCTCAGGACCTTGTTGATTGGCCTGGCTGTTCCTCTGTTTACCTGTCCTAATGCTTTTTATGGGGCTGCCATAAAAAACACTCATTAGTGTTGATTTTCATTAATGTTGATGCACCAAAAGCTTAATCAATCTTGTGTGACCAACGACCCCCTTTCCCAGGGGAGAACAAAGCTGTTGAACAAATTAGCCTTTACAGATTGGAGGCAGAGCTTGCAGATGCTACAGCCTGGGTACCAGAGCAGGAGGTGGGGGGATTCCTGTAACATGCCAAGGAAAAAGGACACTCAGAGGCCTTTTTTCTCCTTTTATTTTATTTTATTTTATTTTATTTTTTTTTTGCAATTTTCACCAGGGGGATAGAACAAGGAGGAGAGTTGTTCATGGGCTGGGATGAAATGTGGGTGCTCTCTGCCTGCCACCAAGTTCTGTGGTGGCTGTGAAGTCCCTCATCTCTTGGTGCCCTTAATGATGAATTTAGAGCTTTTCCACCTCCAGGGGAGTGCAGAGAGGATACAACCACATCAATTGAAGAGGAGTTAGTTCTGCAGTGAGAAGTTGTTAAAAACAGCAGCATCAAAGGGTGTCCTTCATCTCTGCAAGCCCAAAATGTTGCAGCATCTTCGCTGGGAGAGGAGTGAAAATGCTTCCAGTGTTTTCCATATACAGGAGGGAATATCCTCAAGGTGCAGCCAAGGAGGGGGTGAGATGCTGCTAAACTCACCTAAGAGGGCTGCTCTGGACTCCACACTGTGGGAAGGAGGGTCTGCAGCTCCCTTCTGGCAGAAAGTGCTGCTTGCTGGGAGCTGAGGGAGTCTCTGTCTTGGTTCCACTGGATTTGTGGCATCAAACCGGGGTTGCTTGGAGGGTCTGCAGCCCATTCCTCACTTTCCTTGGGGTCTGCAGACCCACTGACTCGTTTCAGCCTGGCCATCAGGTTGGTAATGACTTTGCTTCTCCCTCCCTGGCTGGATGTGAATGGCTGTGCTGGAGGTGAAAGGCCCCCGTTCCCATTACCGATCCAATTTCCTGGACTTTTACCGGCTAGATAGGAATTGCCAGAGCGGAACAGCCTGATGGGCCATCGAGCCCGGTGTCTCCTCTCTGACAGCAGCTTGTGTTTGGCGTGTAATTAAAAGCCTTTGTACTATTTGACTTGTAATTTAATATCACGCTGCCACATCCATATCTCATTCAGGAAAGAATAAGCCCTGACATTTGCCGAGACAGAGACGAGCCCTCACCCACGCCGAGCATCGCTCGGGGGGCTCAGGCAGGGACTCGGTGCCCTGAGCATGTGTTCGGTGTGAGGTTCAGGGATGCTTCCCTCTGGCACAGAGGAGAAACCTGGGAAGAGCGGGGTTTGCAGGGAGCGGCGCCGCGGCTGCCGGTGGGGGAGCTGTGCCGTGATTTATTGGGTTCTGCTGCAAGCACCGAGATTAAGGAAAATGCCTTAAATGGTCCTTAAAAGCCGGCTTTGGGAGCAGAGATGAGCCCGTGTGATTACACCCTCTCTGCCTCGGTGGAGGCTTCCCTGAGCCCCTCCGGGCTGACATCCCTGCCTGGCTTGGAGCTGGAGCAGGTGGGGAGGGTGCACAGCCCCATCTGGGGGCAGGATGGCATCAAACCACGCTCAGAGGGTTTGCTGCCAGTTATGTGCCTGTTCCCTGAGCCCTGACAGAGGGGCTGGGCTGCTCTTCCTGCAGGGATAACCCCGGGAAGGTGGCAATCTGCTGTTCCTGCATTTTCAGCTTCCTGTCCTGATCCATGTGGATGGTT
The DNA here is from genome assembly GCF_001604755.1 of Lepidothrix coronata. Lineage (NCBI taxonomy): Eukaryota > Metazoa > Chordata > Aves > Passeriformes > Pipridae > Lepidothrix > Lepidothrix coronata. The sequence goes on along the minus strand of NW_016690207.1, from coordinate 5,070,280 downwards.
CTTTCCCTATAATTTCCCTATTATTTCCCCTTTGTTCTGCAGATGGCTGGTGGCCACCCTCCATGGAGGGTCTGTCCATCACAGGAGCTGCATGTCCAAAAAGACAGGAGCTGAGGAGCCAGGCTGGGAGAGCTGGGGGGGTTCACCTGGAGAGGAGAAGGCTCCAAGGAGACCTGAGAGCCCCTTGCAGGGACTAAAGAGGCTCCAGGAGAGCTGGAGAGGGACTGGGGACAAGGGATGGAGTGACAGCACAGGAGGGAATGGCTTCTCGCTGCCAGAGGGCAGGGATAGATGGGATATTGGGAAGAAATCCTTGGCTGTGAGGGTGGGGAGGCCCTGGCACAGGTTGCCCAGAGAAGCTGTGGCTGCCCCTGGATCCCTGGAAGTGTCCAAGGCCAGGTTGGACGGGGCTTGGAGTGAAGCCACCTGGGCTAGTGGAAGGTGTCCCTGCCCATGGCAGGGGGTGGGACTGGGTGATCTTTCAGGTCCCTTGCAACCCAAACCGTTCTGGGATTCTGAGCTGAGCCAGGCTGGGCTCAGAGGGCTGAGTGTGAAGCCCGGCAGGTTTGAATCACTCTGCTCATGATGGGAAGCAGAACAAACTTTTGAAAGGAAATTTTATGGGGAATGAGGTGATGCTGAACACCTTGCCTGGCCATTTTGCAGGGACGAATCTCACCTCAGTGGAGCTGCTCAGTGAGGTTTTGCATCAGCACCAGGCTTTGCCAAGCCCCTCTGCTTGGGCAGGCTCTACTTAAGACTGATTAATTTACCCACCTGAGTGCTACTCCCTCTAATTGACTGAACCTACAAGAAAACAAACCTGGGCTGATCAATAGAGAAATAATTTGGCAAATTGTGGCCATAAATCATTCCCGATCGACGTGTTAATGAATAAACCAAACTAAATCAATTTTCTTTATTAAAACGCATTTCTTTCATCCAGTATTACTTTAGGCAGGTGGTGTGAGGAGGGGGATGGGGCTGTTTTCCCACCAAAAGCTTGTTGTGTTGAGATGTGGTCAGAGCACACACCAGAGCCAGTTGTTCCCTGTGGTCCGTGTGTGTATTCCAGACAGGCAGGTGGAGTGGGAAGCATCTTTTGGGAAGCCCTCTGCCCAGCCAGCTGTGTGTCATGGGGTGTTAATTAGCCTTGTTACTGCAATATTTCTATTTGCAAGGAGGAGATAAAGGAGCCAGGTGACTGTGTCAGTGTTTTGTGTCGCTGCTGTCACCCATCACTCCCAATCCTGGGATGGAAGGTCAGCAGGATCTTCCAGCTCTGATATTTTGAGTGTTTATCCCACTGCTCCCTTTCCCCCTGGGAGTTCTCCCTCCTTGGTCTGTGTGTTCTGTTGCTGGCAGAGCTGGAATTGGTGCCTTGGTCCATCCTTGGGCCTTTCCCATGACCATCAGTGGTGATTTTTTACCCCCTGGAGCACTTCCAGCCCCTGAGGGGCTCTGATCTGCATCTTGGCATCCAAATCCCTACTCCAAGATGAAAAGCACTTTTCCATTCCCTCTACCATATTAAAAGGGTCAAGGCTGCTCTGTGTCCTGATTTACAGCCCTTCCTGGCCAGGGGAGCTGCTCCAGGTCGTTTGCCTCTTGCCACGTGGGAGACCCACCTTGGAGAGCCGTGTGGGTGCTGCAGGAGTCTGTTTAAAGAGCCCCATCTCTTTTACTGATTCTGGAATAGTACAAATGAACAAATAACAGTCCAACAATAAAGAGGGGGGATAAATAATCTGGTACTTGGCACACTCAGCCAAGTGAAATGCGGTGCAGGCGTGCGCTCGGAGAAGGTCAAGTTTTTAAATCTAAACCGGAGTTAAGTAAAATATTGTCTAACTAACTGGATTCCAAAGCCCATAAAACGTTGATAGTGCTGAATGTCAGCTGGAATATATCTCCTCATCTTTTAGACAGAGAGCTGGTGCTTTCCTTGATCTTCCTTTCCCGGGGAAATGTTGCTCTGGAGCAGGAGGGAGCCTGTCAAGTGGCTTGTTTTCCTGTGTGCTGGCAGGGCAGAGCGGGGAAGGTTGCTGGGGTTAAGAGCAGCAGTGAAAGCTAAGCTGGAAGCAGCACTTGGAGTGGCCGTGCTTTGATTTCTTAAGCTGAGCAGCAGGCTGGGGTGTTTGTGGAGGATGCTTGGGAGAGGAGCCCAGGGCTCAGCCCCTGCCGGAGCATTTCCCTGCTGCTGTTGAGTGCCAGGAGAGAGGGTTTGGGTGGGATGGGGGGGCTGTGTCTCCTTAGCTTGACTGTGGTGTCCTCCTGCAAGGCAGGACAGTACCCTTGGGCTGTCACAGACTTGCCATGAAGATGGATGTTGTTCCAGACAAGACCTTCCACTAGATCTGTAATCCCAGATTGATTTGGGTTGGAAATCTAACCCTAACCCTGCCATGGGCAGGGACACCTTCCACTGGACCAGGTTGCTCCAAGCCATGTCCAACCTGGCCTTGGATACTTCCAGGGATGGGGAAGACACAGTTTTCCCTGGGCAACCTGTGCCAGAGCCACCCCACCCTCCCAGGGAAGAACCATTTGCATATTTAAACCTTCCTAGTGCCATAAGCATCTCACAGCTCCA
>NW_016690207.1:5063020-5067095 GCF_001604755.1 Lepidothrix coronata | reverse complement strand
TGGAGCTGTGAGATGCTTATGGCACTAGGAAGGTTTAAATATGCAAATGGTTCTTCCCTGGGAGGGTGGGGTGGCTCTGGCACAGGTTGCCCAGGGAAAACTGTGTCTTCCCCATCCCTGGAAGTATCCAAGGCCAGGTTGGACATGGCTTGGAGCAACCTGGTCCAGTGGAAGGTGTCCCTGCCCATGGCAGAGGGGTGGGACTGGGTGATCTTTAAGGTCCCTTCCAACCCAACCCATTCCATGGTTCTATAGCTGGGCTTGCACCTGCTTTTAAATGCTGATCACAACCCCCTGTTATGAAGATACCTGGCAAGTCTGCCCAGAAAACAGGGCATTGCACCAGCCCAGCTCATGGAAAGGCCATGGACTGTTGCATTATTCTTTCCTCCCTAGGACAGCCATTCACTGCTGTTTCTTGCTCCTTTGTGAGTTTTGTGATGAGGACAGACTCTCCTTTTTGTGTTAGAAGTATTTCCAGGCCTTGTGATTGATATGAAGGCAAAAGGCATTGTCTGAAACACTTGCAAAGACTTCAAAAATCAACTTGTTTGTGGTTTTGGTCTATTATTCGTTGTTTTTTTCTGGTTTTTTTTAAGTAGTCCAACCTGGGGAGGGTGTTTAAAGGTGAGTTGCTTCAACAATACTATATCTTCACACCCAAAGGATAGGAATTCCTCTCTCATTCTGCACTCCAACTTGCTACAAGAGCTGGGAACTGTCCTCTCCCAGGTCAGATGTGGCCTTCAGATAGTCCAGGTGAGCATGTTGCCTTGAGTGGCTCCTGCAAGGGTCTGGGAGTGATGGAGTGTGCCGTGGGAGCTGACCAGCTCCAGCTGACAAGATAATGAACTGCTAAATAAAGCACGGGAGAAAGGGAAATCCGTGATAAATCCACCTCTCATGTGCCGTGGAGGAGACGGATAAACTCCCTCTCTGCTCCTGACAGCGGGATTTTTCTCTCCTGTGACTGTCGCAGGAGACGTGGTGAGGATGCTGCTCCATCCCTGTCCTCCTCCAGCACTGCTGGACAGACAGACAGACACGGGGCTGTGCATCATCACACCCTGTTGGATCGTGTCCTCCTGGAAGGTCAGGCATGGCTGGGGACAGCAGACCTGTCCCCACGTCCCTCCGTGGGGATGTGTCCCTCCTGTGCTGCTCAGTGACTCTTGGGCCCTTGTGCTTAACCAGTGATGATTAATTTGGGGGCCATTGGGCTGCTGTCCCTCTCTCTGGGATGGGAGGGTCCCTCCCCATCTTTCTTTGCTGCACAGTGGCTGAAGCTGCTTCTCCAGCTGGATGCCACAAACTGCGAATCCAATCCCAGCTCCCAAGTCCAGACCCTGCTGCTCCTGTTTCTTCCCAGGCTCTCTCCATGGGGATGGGATGTAGCCTTAAATTCTCTCTGAAATCAGTGGAAGGCCCGTGCTGGGGAGATGAACCGAGGCCAGAGGAGTGTTGGAGGTGTGGAGCTGGAGGAGTTTGGGCTGTGGGTCACTCACTGCTCTGGCTGGGCTGGCAGTGCATTAATGGAGAGGCAGGGAAGGAGTTGAGGTGTGTCAGAAAAGCACTTTATTGTGTGGGTCACAGGCTGGAATAACGGGGCGGTGACAGGCCAGTGTTGGGATGTGTCACCAGAGCCAAACAGCCCCCAGGAAAGTGCCATTAGGGATGTTCTCGGAGCGTGACGGAGCCAGGCTGGGGTCAGGCTGGCTCTCAGCCTTGCCCAGCAGCTCGGAAGAAGTTGGCTTCTTCTTTTCAACTCGTTCCCTCTCCCAACTCTTTCTTCCACGTCTGATTAATAAATCATGTCGTTTGCCCAAGACTCCCTCGGTCCCCACCCAAACACAAACACTCCCCGTCACCACCACCTTGCGCCCGGCAAAGCTGCTCCCTCTGACAATCAATTACCCTCCGGAGATGAAATTATTGTTTAATGGCTTTTGGAACAGGCTCCTGCTCTGACATTCATCACAATCAATAATGCATCAGCGGGGACAAAAGAAATTACCTGCCTCCTGCTAAGTGAAAGGGTCCATTTGTATTCTGCACGGCCCCTTCACGCCCACTGAGCCGGCAGCCGCGGGTGGATCGTGCCGGCGGCGCCGAGGGCAGCTGGATCCGCCTGAACTCCGGAAAACTTGGCTGCAACTTCATCTCCGGGGCTGCTTTTGGCAGGGCTGGGTGTGAGATTAGGGATTAGGGATGGAGGATGCCCAGTGCAGAGGATGCTCTGTCCTGGAATGTGGTCGAACAACTCGAACGATGAACCTAAACAGCTTTCCAGTCATCCCAGTGCCTCCACAGCCCCTCCATCCCAGCCTCAACACATCAACTCCACACCACAGATACCCTCCAGAAGCCAGGATTCCCATCCATCCCTGGAAACACATCCCAGCTGCATTTCCAGCAAGACCCAACCTAAAAAACCTAAAATCTTAACCTTATCCCCTATGGGAGCCCTGTCCCAAACCATTTTGGGAGGCTCTCAGTGGTGGGCTGACAGAGGGTATGTCTTGCTGGTTTTGGTGTTGAATTGTGCTAAAACCAATCTGACACATCAACCCCAAATTAACATCCTGATAGTGAGGCAAAGATTTGGCAGGTAAGGTGCTAAGCTGACCTGAAGACATAGGACTGGCAGTCAGTCCCTTCACACTATAAAAGTCCAGTCCTATGTTCAGGCTCCTCTCTGAGAAGGAGTTTAGAAAGCAAGGGGGTCCTTTCAGGGGTTGATTCAACAGGAGGGCTTCTCTAATAAACTTCATCTGAAGCTCCCACTCCCACCCGTGACACCAAAGGGTGGAGTGTGCAGGTGAGGGTTTGGTTTGGGACAGGGTTTCCCTAGGATGGGATAAAGATTTTGGTTGTGCCTTGCTGGAAGTGCAGCTGGGATGTATTTTAAAGGGATGGGATGGGAATCCTGGCTGTTGGAGGGCATCCGTGGTGTGGAGTTCTCACAGATTCAGAGTGTGCTGAGTGGTAAGGGACCCACAGGGATCATTGAGTCCAGGTCCTGGCCCTACACAGGACCGTCCCCAGGAGTCACACCCTCTGCCTGAGAGGATCATCCAAATGCTTCTTGAGCTCTGGCAGCCTTGGTGCTGTGAAGGCACTGGGATGACTGGAAGGGTAGCTGGGATCATGGTGGGAGAACCAAGGAGGTGCCACATGTCCCCAGACAGCAGAGTTATCCCTTGCACAGATCCCCTCCCTGTGGGATCCCTGATCTCCATGGCTGTTGTTTGGTCCTTATCTCCAACACCACAGGATGCTGCTTTGGCCTTTCCTCAAAGCTCTGAGGGTCAGCTGTGATCTCTCCAGCTCCTCTCCTGAGCAGGGGTGTGACATCCATGTGATATCCGTGTGTCCCTGCCAAGGGATCAGCGGGATCAATGTGTCTGTAATGTGAGCAGCGTGTCCCCTAATGTGTCTGCACCACGGTGTGCCTGCAGCCAGGCCTCCCAATTATTCCAGGTCCTCAGCAGGGGTGGAATGCTGGGGCCAGGGTGTGATGTTGCAGCGTCAGGGAGCAGCGTTTCATCCCAGCAATCCCAGATAAACCAGTTCTTGCAGCAGCCTGGGTGTCTGCAGGGAAGGTTTCCTGCCTTTAAATAATCAGCTAAAAAGCCCAAATACCCAATAGGCAGAAGATGATCCTGGTGTTGCTTCCCTTAAGGTGACTTTGAAGGTCCCAGTCTTCCAGAGGATGCCATGGCCATGCCTGGAAGGATCTCGAGGTGATCAGGTTTATTTTATTTTAAACATCCATCCCAATTAGTGGTGAACTGAGGAGCTTAATCAGCTCAGCTCCCTGAACACTGTTTGCCTTAGAGCCACTTGATCCCCATTGTTTTCCCACTTCAGCTGCTGCTTTTCCCTCAGAGTAGCTGTGGGAGCTGGGATCAAGGGGGTGCTGGATCAGGTGGGTCAAGTGTTCTGAGCAGGCAGGTCCCTGTTCCCACAGGAGAGTCTCTGCTGTAGAATTCAGAGGTAGGACCAACACCCCCCCCCCCCAGTTTGTTCCTTTATTGCTTGAAAGATAACATCTTTAATAGGTAGCCTGTTTCCA
>NW_016690207.1:5043595-5062765 GCF_001604755.1 Lepidothrix coronata | reverse complement strand
TCCCTGGAAGTGTCCAAGGCCAGGTCGGATGGGTTTTGGAGCAACCTGGGCTAGTGGAAGGTGTCCCTGCCCGTGGCAGGGGGTGGAACAGAATGATCTTTAATGTCCCTTCCATTCTGTGATTCCATGATTTTTCTTTTTCTTTCTGGGACCCCTAAACAGCTCCTTGCTGAGGGTGGCTTGAGCAAAGGGCTTCACCCTCCCTGTTTGGCTCTGGGTGCATCCTCCTGAGCCAAGGCCCGTGGGTTTGGGGCTGGCTGGACACCACCCCTGGCCGTGTGACCCCCGGGCAGCAGCGAGAGGAGGCTGCAGCAAGAAGGGAGCAAACAGAGAGGCTGGAGAAGGGGGAGGAGGCTCAGAGAGACGCGTTCCCAGCGCGCCGTGTTCCGCTGTAATCCAACATGACTTTCCCCTCTGTTGGCAGGGGGTGCACACGATGTTAACATTCATTATCGTGTCAGACCCGAGCGACTGCCAGAACACATTACGTGTTCTCCTCTAACACACGGGGCGCTGACAAACCCCATCCGCTCGCTCCGCAGAGGTCTGAGCCTCCGCAGCCTCACGGAACGCCAGGGATACCGCTGGAATGAGCGTCATTCCCAGGCGGAGGGCTCCTCCCGCTGCTGCTTGAGGGCCGGGATGCAGCTGCACGGGATGCAAAAAGAAATTAATAATAAAAATTAACGAGAGGCTGAGCAGGGTGTGACGACATTTGTGTGCGGGAATGTGCTGCAGGACTGTGGAGCAAGGCAGGAGGGGGATGTGGCAGTTTAATTCCTGAGGGTCGGTAATTGAGGATGTGAAATGCTTCCTGCAGTCCTGCAGTTTTGGATTGTGTCCGTGCCCAGGGAGGAAAACAGGTGCTTGTAAAGGGAGGAAAACTCTCTGCTCCCTGTGCAATAAGCAGGGAAACTCATTTTCTTCCCTTGGGTCAAATTTAAATCCGGCCAGGGAGAGCAAATCCCTGGAGTTCACTGCACAGATGTTGCCACCGGCTGTATTTGTTAGGGATATACACCTACAGGGTGACCCTGTGGGTGACCAGTGGCTGCTCCTGCACCTTTCCTGCCTGAGGTTTCTCCCACTGGTTGTTCCTCCAACCTGTAGCACCTACAGACTTGGCTTTGGGCTCCGGGTGATCCGTGCAGCAGATATTCCCAAATCCCCTTCGGAGCACAAGTCTGATGAGCAGCGGCTGAGGGAGCTGGGGGGGCTCAGCCTGGAGAAAAAGAGGCTCAGGGGAGACCTCCTCACTCTCTGCAACTCCCTGACAGGAGGGGGAGCCGGGTGGGAGTCGGGCTCTGCTCCCAGGGAACAAGGGACAGGATAAGCGGAAACGGCCTCAAGTCGCACCAGGGTTAGGTTGGACATTAGGAAAAAATTCTTTATGGAAAGGGTTGTCCAGCCCTGGCACAGGCTGCCCAGGTGTCCTAGTTAGAACAGCTGGGACCAGTTCATCACTGGATGGGTGTAACCCAAAACTGGGTATTCTAGAACCTTCCATGCCATTGCCCAGAAACTGTTCTCAACAGACCATTTACACCCTCTGCCCAGAGCAGCCCTGACTCCTCAGGCTGTAAACTGGGTGTTCAGAGGCCTGGGAGACAGGAGGGTGCTCCTGTGCTCACACCCAGTGTGGAACTGGGAGACAGGAGGGTGCTCCTATCCTCACACCCAGTGTGGAACTCCCCGCCCTGAGGGAGGCACTGGGCATTCCTGCCTGAACCGGAGAATAGATAATCTTGGGGTCTTGGGACTTCTTTAACCACTCGTGGGAAACAGAAGGACTGTGACCACCACTCTTGACTGGACTGCAACCACCACTTTTCAACCAGACTGCACCAGCACTCTCACCAACAGGTTTTTTCCCTCTCCTTTTCCTCTGGACTCAGGGGGCCCAACGAACACTGTTCATGCCCCAGGGTGCTGGGTTATACATTTGGGTTTTGTGGGTTAAAACCAACTGTTTGTCTGTATAATCGTACTTATTGTATTATTTTATTAAATTGTTATTCTGACTTATAATCTCTCTTTTGAGTTGGGTTCATTTCCCCTGCTGGTTTACCTTTAAACCAGCACACCAGGGCAGTGCTGGACTCACCATCCATGGAGGGATGGAAAAGCTGTGTGATTGTGGCACGTGGGATGGGTTTGGCGGTGCCGGGATAATGGTTGGGCTCGATCCCACAGGGTTTTTCCAGCCTTAATGATTTTATGGTGTTCTCCCCCACGTCAGACAATACACCCTTCCCTGGCTGCTCCCAGCTGAAGCTCCTGCAACTCCCCAGACTTGTCCCAGGCTCCCCATTGATCCCCTGGGTGATGAAGCTGTTGAATCAGCGCTGCCGTATTTCTGCTGTCGAACTGTCATTTTTCTCCCAAGTCCTTAAAAGGATTTTTAACTGTCAGCTCTCTCCTGCATCTTTGCTCCTAATAATCAATATTGATTTTCCTGTAACGCCGTCCATCCAGATGCCACGGCTTATTTGTTGTGAGATGAGAATCTCGATGAGCTTATCAAATGGAGTCCATATTTTCCTCATGCCTCTGCACGTGTGCATATGCAGAAATATCCTGTTAAGATGATTATCTTCCTTTTGCTGGGGAAAAAAAATGGAGCCAGGCTCTGCAGCTGCAAAAAAATACCCAGTTTTGGTCCCTTTGCTCTTGCTTTGGGTTGATCTCTGTTCACATGGGCACAGAGATCCCCTGGCATTGGGATGCTGCTGCCCACAGGCAGGGAGCTGGTTTGGAATCCAAGTCCTGGCTGCTGCCATTCCAGTCTTTTTGTAGCGTGTTATCCTGTCCAAGGGAAGATTTTGGCTGCTGGATTGCAAGGCCAGGATTTGTAAAGGCTTTTTTAAAACAGATTTTCCCTCCATGAAGCCGCTGAGTTTCATAATGATCATCCCTGGCGTTAAATCCTGCTGCGAGTTTGGGTTTCTAAGTGGGATTTTTTTCCAAGGGGAACTGGTGTGGTGTTGTTAGAAACCATGAAACTGCTTTTACTGGTTGTCTTTAATCCCCCAGTGTCTTGGGGCTGGCCAAGAATCCAATTGTTTTCCTCCAGAATGAACACAAGACATCAACACTGTCCCAAAAATGTGGCTGATACCTACCTAAGCAATAAGTGATATCCCTGCTCTGGCTGTGTTTTTCCAGGAATCTTGTTTATTAGTGTTTTAGGTCAGAGTATTGTAGGATTTGACTGGAAACAAGCTCCTGTTTCCTAAGCTGGGAAAGATTTTCTATAAGGAGCCTCAGCAGAGATAACACGAAAACAAAAGGTGATTGAATGTGACTGAAAATGTGCCAGAGAAATATAGGGTTTTACCCAAACTGTTGGGAGAAAAAGTCGATTTTTCCATTTTTGACAGAGGCCTGCCAGATAAGATGCCTCAAATCGGCTTATTGAATTATAAACCAGCGGCATTTTGAAGCAGAACGCTCTGCTTTGAAGTGAAATGCTGAGATTTTTCATTCTGACATCTCCCAATTGATGTTTTTGGTAACTTTCTGCACACCTGGTAAAAGTGAGATTGGGGGGGAGGGAAAGTTCAAGGCATTAAAATGCTGGATTGCTGAAGGGGTAAAAAATGGCTTTTTTCTGAGTAATTCTCATTAAAGCCAACCTGTCCAGTTTCTGCCTCATCTCTCCACTGTTCATAATTATGACCCAAAATTGGTTTGGTTTTTGGGGGGGTTATTTGTACTTAGTGTGGCAAAGATCCCCTTGAGTTTTGCATCTGTGAACCACTGGAGGGGCTTCCTTGAATGTGATGCTTTTTCTCCTCTTTTCCACTCAAAACTTTCCAATTATTGAAATAAGCTCCCAAGGTGGGGAGGTTTCATGAGGTGGTTCCAACATCCTTTTATATAAATAAATATAGTCTCCTTTTGGGTTTGCTGAGAGAGGGATTTCTGGAAGGGAAGAAAGCTTGATAAATTTATTTTTGATTCTGCACTATTCAATTTGGATAATACTGGAAAATAAAATTGCTGTCCTTGCTGGAAGCAGCTGGAGGAGTTGAGACATAGTTGAATTCCTTTGGTTCATTTTGGGGTTTCCTGCTTTCCTGATGGAGGGAGCAGAGCATGAATGGGAAGGGTCACCACAGAGCCTGGGGAGTGTTTTGGGAAAGAAAACAGATTGGAAATCTTTGACTGCTCCAAGTAGTGTGTGCTGGTTTCAAAATCCCTGCTGGCAGAGGACATGGAGCTGTTTCCCATAGGTTGGAAGGGACCTTAAAGCTCATCTAGTCCAACCCCCTGCCCTGGGCAGGGACACCTCCCACCAAGTTGCTCCAAGCCTTGTCCAACCTGGCCTTGTTTGGATTTGGTCCTCATCACCCCTGCCATGGGCTCTTGGCCATGGGATGGGCTTTATCTCCCCCTTTTCTGCTTTCCACAGCATCCCCAAGAGGGGAATGTGCACGGGGAGAAAGCTGGGGGGTTGTAATATGCACCAAAAAAGTGCCTTATAAAATAAATATAAAAGAATAAATAGAAGTAAGGAGGGAAGGAAAACGAGACATCAAAAGAAATGAAAAGGCAGCAAAAGACAAAGTGAAGTTCTGCCTCTCAAGCGCTTTTGTGGCTTTCCCTGCACATCCCTCTTGGATTTCCTCCTGGTTTGGGGCTGGAGGAGGGGGCAGAAAGCTGGGGCTGAGCAAAGCTGAGCCAGGGATGGGAACAACCCCTGCTGAGAGTCCCCCAGCGCCTGCACATGAAAGCCCTGCCCCTGGCACTGCTGATCAGACAGCTCTAATTGTCTCCCTGGAATATTGGAGCAGGGAGGAACCTACAGAGTGTTTGCTGAGCTGGCCAAACTCAGAAAATTAACCCCTGTTGGATTGGGGGACCAGGAGCTACAGGTCTTCCCCACTGGGGTTGGATGATGGGCTGAGCACATGGATGATGTGCTGGGGGTGATGCCAGAGGTCCCCCCAGCCTGGTCCCTGAATGGAAAAGACTTGTCTGGGTCAGTTTTGGGAAAAGCTTCAGCTTTAGCTGCATGTGCTCAATAAAGCTTTTAGTTCAATACCCCTTAATGCTGAGCTGGGTGTATTAACTCCAGACTTCCTGGGGATCAGGGCATAAACACACAGGAGCTCTTGCTGCAAGGAAAATATTGGATGCTTCCATCAATATTTGATAAAAGTGGGAGATATCTTATCTTCTTCTGTATATTATATAGTGAGGCTGCATGTTTGCTCCAGTTTGTCTGGGACTTTTTACGGTCCCAAAGAGCAGCATCGTCCCAGAATGGTTTGGGTTGGAAGGGACCTTAAAGCTCATCTCATTCCACCCCCTGCCACGGGCAGGGACACCTTCCACTAGCCCAGGATGCTCCAAGCCCTGTCCAACATGGATATCCCATGGAATCTGTTTGCAAGCACTCAGCTCTCCATGGCAAATAATTCAGGCGAGCGTTGCTCTCACGTCGTGTGCATTTGCAAAGGAGCAATTTATCAGAGTGATTTTTATTCTCATTAAGGCAAATTAAGCCCACAAAGCTGGCAATGGATGGAGAGAGAGGGGAAAAAAATTGGCGTTCATGAAATATTTATTAAAAACAGCCATTGTAATAAATATTTGAAACCTGGTTATTAATGTTAAATCCTATCAGTGTCAAGTGTGTGTTCCACATGTTCTGCTAACTGGGGGCAGGGGTTGGCAGACCCGTGGTGCCACGGGGTCAGCTGGCACTGGGACCAATGGAAAAGCCTAAAATTTGTGAGATGATGGAAATAAGTGGGAGAAGAACAAGGCCAAGGGCTTGAAGGGCTTGCCAGGAGTGCCGTGGCTCTGCTGCACCAGTGTCCCCCCTGGCGTGCCCTGATCACAACCTAAACACCTCTCCCTAACAACTGATGATTATTTTCCAATATGGAAAATAATGGCTCGTCAATGGGGCAGGATAATTATCCAGAGGAGGAGGAAAATCAGGGCTTGTGCTATAAACCACCATGTGCTGCAAAACAAGGAAATAAATCTTTAAACTGGGATAATAGCACAGGCAGGAAAATCAATATTGATTATTAGAAGAGGGGGCAGGAGGCTGTAAAACTCCCTGCGAGGCAAAGGGAAGGTTTTTGTGAAGAGCAGCTGGGGAGGTGAGAAGGGGTGGAGGGGTGAAGGCTTTTCCTGGGGGGAAAAGGGATCTTTGCCTTGGTGCAGGAACCTGTAAAGGATGAAGGGGAGGAGGAGGACGGGGCTGTGTTTGATCCAGGAGGTTCCCAGTGGGTTTGGAATATCCTCAGTACTACAGTGGGAGGTACCAGCCCTGGGATGGAGGCAGGAGCCAGGTGAGGCTTTTCAGAGGGAAATCTCAAACACCTGGATGTTTTTCATGGTTTGTCTGGGGAAAAACATCAGTTTTAAAATCCATAACAGTCTCAATTATTAATGGAAGCACTCTTTGGTTCAACTGACCTTTTGTTTGAAACATTGCTTTTCCCTTTTCCACCAAATGGAAAGGATAAAAGCCTGAAAGGGAAGCACTTGGTTAAATCCCAAACCTGATTCCCCTCATCCTCCTGGATGTGAAGGTGCTGCCTCGAAGGGGTGAGGGAGAGACAAGGGCAAACCTACTACTCGTTTACTAAATATTTTTTGGCAAATAATACCCCTCTGTGCCTCAGTTTCCCTGCCTTGGAGGCAGCTGTTGAACTCATGGTTATTCAGAGAGTGGTGGTAATTATTTGATGTGTTATTTGATTCAGGGAGCAGTGGGAGCAGAAAAGCTGGATGGGCACTCAGGAGCTGCCAGGATGAGACTCCTGGCTCCACATCAGCTGTATTTCATCCCTCACAGGGATCCCATGGATGGATCAGCTCAGCCCAGCCTCCTCCTGAGACAGGTGGGAGCTCTGCTCCATCCAGCCCCCTTCCCAAGCACGTGATTCCAGCCCTCCAGTCTGAGCAGAAGTGGTGTTTTATAAAAATATTCGAAGCCGGCAAATAAAGAAATGGTAATTTAGTCATGGACCCAACCCAGCCTCCCATAAAAGCTGGTGTAGAGCAGATTTACAGCCCCGTGCTGAGATGCTTTTATGTGAAACACAGCTTCAGAGGGGAAGCCATCTATCAGGCAAGGAGCCCGAGTGAACGAGATTTAAAAGGCAGCTTCCTTTTGTTCCCTAATAGGTTGGACACTTGGGTGTGAAAGTGGAGGAGGCGGGAAGGGGGAAATCAGGAGGTGTTAGGAATGACATTCATAATGGCAACACCGTGCACCTATTTTGGTAATAGGCTTTAAACATCTAAGAAGGTGAATCCTCTTATTGCCAGCGTTTATTTTCTCCCTCGCTGTAAATGTCTCAGTCGGGGTTGACTCTGCCACGAGCTGTGAGGAGCCTGACGGGAAATGGGAGACCCTGGGCCCTTGGGAGTGCAGGAACCTGTAATTTCCCAGGTTTCAAACCCCCTGGGTTAATTTGAGTTTGCTTTTTAGACTTAGTGATCGCTGCCTGGTGACCATGGCAGCTCTCCTGCTCCCTGGCATCCCTCTTCTCTCCCCAGCATCCCTGCTCTCTCCTGCTCCCTGGCATCCCTGTTCTCTCTCTTCTCAGTATCCCTGTTCTCTCCTCTCTCTGGCATCTCTATTCTCTCCTGATCCCTGGCATCCCTGTTCTCTCCTCTTCATGGCATCCCTGTTCTCTCCTCTTCCCAGTATCCCTGTTCTCTCCTCTCCCTGGCATCCTTGTTCTCTCCTCTCCCCAGTATCCCTGCTCTCTCCTGTTCCCTGACATCCTTTTTCTCTCTCTTCCCAGCACCCCTGTTCTCTCCTCTCCCTGGCATCCCTGTTCCCTTCTCTTCCCAGCATCCCTGCTCCCTCCTCTCTGTACCTGGAAGTGAGGTCCCTTGGCTAAGTGCATCTGGCACACCCTCAAAATTAACCACTAAATCTCCTTCTCCTGCCTTTTACCAGGGAATTAGGGAGCTATAGCCTCATGTAAATAAAAACTTACTCTCCCCAGGCTATTCCACTGCCTCATTTTGGGGCTGAGGTTGGGGAAATGCTCATCTCCCCCTTCCTGAATCCACCATTGCTCCTCTCCACACACACAGAGGTGATTAGCAATGGCATTTGCACTTGCTGGGGGATTTTTCCTCTGGAGAAGTGCAGGCCAGCAATTCCAACCTGCCAAAGAGAGGGGAAAAAAAAAAATCCTCAGCTTTAATCTTTGTGAAGGGAAGAGCATGTGAGGGAACAAAGAAACGGGGAAGGCAGGAAAAGAAAAGGGTGGGCAAGAGGGTGTGGAGGGAAGTTGGCGTGTGGAGAGATCAGATGGAAGAGAGAGCTTTCATGGGCTGGGATGTGAGGAGGAGGACAAAGGGATGAAGGCAGAGACTGATGGTGTGTGGGGAAGCAAAGCCTTGAGCAGGAGCGTCCTGGGATCTCTTATTTTGGGCTCTGTGCCACCCACATTGGTGTCACCTCCCCTGGATCCTTCCCAGCTCCAGCAGGATCCAAACCCAGTGGTCACGGGCATTGTTTCCTCTGGGCTGCCAGTGGCTCACAGGGCTGGTTTTAAGCTGTCCATAAAATTCTAATTCCTGAAAAACCTGGGGTTATTTATTTCACATTCCCTGGTAGAGCCAGAGGGTGGAGAGGAAAAAAAGGAGTGAGGAAGTGACATCCTGGGATTCCTCCTGGGAAAGCTGGAGGCTGTGGCTCAGGAGGTTTTGTGCTTCTCCTCTGAGACTGGAGCATCTTGCTTTGCCATCAGCCCTTGGGATGGTCCTGGCAGAGCTTTTCCCTCTGGTCCCTCCTTCCACAGACCTGGTGCTCAAGGAAAACCAAATCCTGCTTACACAGAGCATCATTCCCATGTGCCTCTCCCTAGGGAAGGGATGGGAAAACCAACATTTCAATCAACAGTCACATATATCCAAGGCATGGCTGGAATGTGCTCAGATGCTCCAGTGATAAGCATATTCCAAGGGACTCTGTTAAGAGAAAGATGTAGGAGATCTGCTGGGAAATAGGTTATCCCTACAATGAGGGACCCAGGAGATGCAGATTGACACAAATCAGCTCCCGAATGAGGACGAAAACCTTCTAAAAAGACAAAATGCATTGGCTTTAGAGCTTAGCTTTGAATGACTCAGCACTGCAGGTGCCTGCTTTTTCCATGCTGGAGAGCAGATCAAAAGAGAACACAGAAAGGGGGCAGAAATGCAACATTTTGGGGTGATCAGAGGCTGGTCCCGACTTCCTTTTAGTTCTCCATTTCTCCCCACGTAGACATATGCCAGAAATACATTATTTTTGGAGGATTTGTCTGGTTTCAGATTGGAGTCTCTGAGGGGGAAGCAATTCCCAGTTCAGCTGGAAGGTACAGGCTGGAGCAACGTGTGGAGCTGACTGAACATTCATAGGATATGATTTCAACTATTATCATAACTATCCTGTATTGCATTGCCTAATAAAGACATCAATTTAAGCCCCTTACAAGTGGCAATTACCTAATAAAATGCAGTAAGGATCTTCCAGCTTGGCAGTAAAATTAGCATTACTGGGTTTTAATTAATAGCCCAAGCCTGAATGGCTCTTCTATGTCCTGTGCAGGAGGAGTGGCTGTGTGGCCTGTGTGAGGGTGGGATGAGATCTGAAAAAGGAGTCAGTGAGTCCCAAAAGGGCTCTGTGCCTGGGAGACAGAGGGTGCTGGAGGGGTCGAGTGGTAAAGGGGGTCTGTGGGTCCAGTTTGTGCTGGTGGGAGTAATGGGACTTGTGTGCTGTCAGAGAATCCCAGAATAGATTGGATTGGGAGGGACCTTAAAGCTCCTCTTGTTCCACCCCCTGCCATGGGCAGGGACACCTTCCACCAGCCCAGGTTGCTCCAAGCCCTGTCCAATCTGGCCTTGGACACTTCCAGGGATGGGGCAGCCACAGCTTCTCTGGGCAACCTGTGCCAGGGCCTCCCCACCCTCCCAGGGAAGGATTTCTTCTGAATGTCTAATCCAAATCGACCCTCCTTCAGTTTAAAGCCATTCCCCATCTCCATTCCTGATGCCACTTCCCCCGGACTGAGCAGCAGCACCTTTAGCATCACAGCCCCCAGGCAGGAGGAATCCACCTGAGAGCCCAAAATCTCCTTGTAGCTGACCCAGGAGCCCAGAGCTCTTCACAAAACACTTGTTGGAAGAGCTGCATGGCTTTGCCATCCCCCCTTCTCCCCACCAAAATGGATGATGTCCTCTCCTGGTCATTTTTCCCGGATTTATTCAATGTGCCGGAGCCAGCGGGGTCCTGAGCTCCGTGAGGAGTCAGGTGAGTTCTCCCTCCTGTTTGAGCTGCACACACAGATATGGGCTGTGACAAAGGCAACGTGTCTGAAATCACTGAGCAAATTTGCAGTGGCAGAGGGACTTTATTCTTCGATGACACAGTGACTTTATTCCTCGATGGCACAGTGAGTTCATTCCTTGCTGGCTCTTTGCGTCATCCAACCACAGGATTTTTGATGTGCTCCAAGAAGCCCTAGAGCTGGGCTGGCTTGTGCTGTCATCCCCACTCCTCTCCAGCCTTTTTCCTTGCTCCCCATCCCGTTTTCCTGTGCTTGCTGACGAGCTGCCTGCTGGAAGCAAATAGCAGGGATGTGTTGATGGAGGGAAGGACCCCCGGCGCGCTTCCCAGGGGGGTGGCTCCATCAGCCAGAGAAATCTCAATGCTCCAGCAAGATTGCTTTTCCAGGGAAAGGGGGGAGAGCCCAATCTGCCTGCAAATGTGCACGTTGGAGAAGGGAAAATCAAACCCCTGCACTCAGCAGAGCCCATTTCCTCCCGGAACAGCGCGAGGGAAGCGGTGCCTTGGATTGGTGCTTCCCGAGCTAATTGTATTGACAAAATAATGGAAGTATTTGTATGCATTTGTTCTTGTTGTGTATCAACTGCAGCAAATAGAAATCAGCAGGATTTTTTTTTTTTTTTTACTGCTGTTCTCAGGCAGTTCAGAGCTGGGAAATGGTGGGAATTCACTGGGCTGGCAGGTCAGTGTGGCATCATTCCCACCCTGCTCCTGCCCTCGGTGCCCAGGGATGGAGGGATGGGCTTGAGTCCTGCCTGTGCCACAGCATGGGCACAGCCACACACCATCTGTTGTCTCCCGGGATGCTTCTTAATTTAAAGGGTGGCTTTTGATTAAGGAGCAGGAGCTGGGGGGATGTGTTGGCTCCCAGACTGTCCCAGTGTGGCCAGGAATGGCTTCTGTGTGAGCACAGGGCTGGTTTCTGGCAGAGCTGAAGGAAATGCCATCCCAAAACACATGGTTCCCCTCCTGCAGCTGTGCTCCTTCCCTCTGTCAGATAACAGGGAAAATGCCGAGTGGCTGCTACGGTGGGATTTTTGGGTGGATTTTCTTCTTTTTGTCAAATCTGCTTTAGCCCATTTCCAGTCCAAATGGAAATCACGGAATCCCAGAATGGTTTGGGTTGGAGGGGACCTTAAAGCTCATATTGAGGAACACCTTCCACTAGCCCAGGTTGCTCCAACCTGGCCTTGGGCACTTCCAGGGATGGGGCAGCCACAGCTTTCTGGAATCCCTTCCCTTCGGCTTCCCCTGTTTTATGGAGTGCTTTGTCACGGGCTGGTGTGTGAGTGTGATGATGGAGAGTGGTGCTGTGGGAAGAGTAATTGCTTAACGTGCCTGCTGATCCCAGATGCGGGATCAAGCTGCCAATATTTCAGCAGTTTGGAGCAGGGGGTTGATCCTGCCTCTATTTATGACCAGTTTAGGGCTGTGCATCACTTGCTATGTGTTACTGAGCTGCAGGTGTAGCTTTATGAGGTGCAGCCTGGTGTCTTCAGCTTCAGCTCATTCAGGGTTGTGGAGCCCAGACTGGAGATTCCTGGTGCAGGATGAGACGAGGGCTCAGCTCTGGGAAAGCCTTTCAGGCACTTGAACAAGGGAGTCACTGTGAACACCTCGGTTTTGTGGACAGAGGGATGCAGAAGAGGAGGTGAATGACCTGTGCTGCTGCTTTCCAGCCACTTTTGGGTCTTTTTCTTTGCAAGTTCTCAGCTCTCTCATCCTCTGCCAGCGCTGCACAGGACGAGCCCTGCTGCTGAACAGCCCTTCAGGCATTTCCAGCCACCCAGCTTGTCCAGGCCAGTGCTGGCAGAGGAGGGACCAATAACTCTGGAGACAGTACAGCAAAGCCAGGAGCCCTTCATAAAATGTCAGTGATGTGGAAATACAGGATCAAATGAGTAGCAATTCGTGTGTCACCGCATGACAGAACAAAACCCTCTACCGAGGAATTAAAGCCATAAATATCCTACAGGGCCCCTTCCTGCTAACATGTTCCTGACATCTGGAGTGGCAGCCCACTGGAACCTATCTGCTGTCAAAGAGCTGTTGCAATTAAGTCGTGAATGCAGAGGGGAGAAGGGGGAAAACAATTTTTTAAATGACTTGGCAGGTGATGGAAAACCAAAATACCCTTTTCCATTAACGCGAGCAAATTTACCTTAAAAGGAATCGGGTTAGAGACTGAGGGAGTTAATTGCCAGAGTCATTCAGTCACTTTTTGGTCTCCTCGGGGCCGGCGCGGGAGCGATGGAGGGTCTATGGTTGGGTTCCCACCTGCTGCAATATTTAACACTTTGCTGGGCTTCTGTGCTCCCCCACGGCTTGGTGGGCACGTGATGGGGGGAGATCTCAGCCCTGGCCAGAGATGGGGAGGGTTCGGGAGAGGTAGTGATGGGTTGGCTGTGCCAGGAAGGAGCTCGTGGGGTTTTGGGTTGTGGGTGCTGCCTGGTGCTCCCATTGTAGAATCAATCATTAAGGGTGGAAAAGAGCTCTGAGATCGAGTCCAACTGTTAATCCAGCACTGTGTTCACCATTAAACCCAGCAGATCTCCAAATGCTGGAGTTCTGCTGGATCTAGATCTTGTCAGATGGTACTAGAGGGAAAAGGGTGTCAGGGTGGTGTTTTTTGGTGTAATCAGCTCCAGTTGTGCCTTAGAAGCTGGAGAAGCACATCTCTGTGTGCTGGGCTCTCCGGGAGCTTTGTGAGTGCAAGCAGCCCCTCTGGGTGAGCACTGCCCTTGCTCCAGTTGGAAGCTGGAGCTTGGAGCTGGGAAGGGCCATGTGAAGGTCACCACGCTCAGTACCTGCTCCTGGATTGCTCTTCTCAAAATCAGTGGGGGCTTTTCCTCTGCCAGCCTAAGGAGGTGCCATGCAGGTGGTCCTCACTCTGCTGTCTGTCCTGCAGGATTTATGATCCCTCAACCAGGCATTAGCCACAACATCCTTTACCACCCCACAGAGCATCATGACCACAGAATCACAGAATCACAGAACATGCTGAGTTGGGAGGGACCCACAAGGATCATCCAGTCCAACCCTCAGCCCTGCACAGGCCCAGCCCCAAGAATCACCCCCTGTGCCCCAGAGGATCAGCCAAACCCTCCTGCAGCTCTGGCAGCCTTGGGGCTGTGCCCACTGCCCTGGGGAGCCTGGGCAGTGCCCAACCAGCCTCTGGGGGAAGAACCTTTGGCTGAGATCCAACCTGAGCCTGCCCTGACACAGCTCCAACCATTCCCTGGCTGCTGTCCCTGGTCCCCCCAGAGCAGAGCTCAGTCCCTGCCCCTCCTCTGCCCCTGCCCAGGCAGTTGGAACTGCACTGAGGTCTCCCCTCAGTCTCCTCTACTCCAGCTGAACACACCAAGTGCCCTCAGTGTCCTCACTCGGCTTCAAATCAAGGCCCTTCTCCATCTTTTAATGCTCTCTAGTGGCTTGATATCTTCCTTATACTGCAGTGCCCCAAACTGCCCCAATATTGAGGTGAGGCCACCCCAGGGCAGAGCAGAGCGGGACAATCCCCTCCCTGGTCCGGCCAGCAACGCTTTGCCTGATGCCCCCCAGGACAGGGTCAGCCCTCCTGGCTGCCAGGGCACACTGGTGTCCTGTGCAAGCCATCCCTCCATGCCAACCCCCAGCCCAGGCTGCGGGAGCGGTGCCTGTGGAGCCTCATTGGCATTCCGGGCACCGCTCGGTGCCATCCCGCTCTCGTCGCCTCTCGGTCTCCCCGCAGAGGTGGGATTTGCATTTCTGGAGTTTACAGGAGGTGTCACGAAGCAGATATACTGGCAAGCTGCGTCTCGCAGGGAATTCATTTTCGGGGGGTTTCGCCCCCTCCTTCCCAATCTGGCTGCTTTGGTCTCGATTAAATCATCCAGCTCCTCCTCTAGATTATGAGGCACCAAACCCGACGTACGTTTGGGCTCATTTTTCCCTCCTCCTTGCCCCCTGTTTGGCTCCTCTTCAAAGGGCCAGTCACTGAGAAAGCTTTCTCACTGGCCATGTGAAAATCAGGAAGCAGAACTGATCCTGAGTGCTGAGCTCAGAAATAATGAGTCGTGAGTAATCAGAGGCCGAGAAGCCTAAAAGTGCTTTGGTGACATTTTCATCTTGATCTTGTTTAAGGTGCATGTGCATGGACTCAGTTTTCAGAAGGGAAGCACCCAGCCCTCGGTTGAAGATTGATCCTTTGAAGATACTGTTTGAAAATTGGCTGCAGGTTTGCTAAACATTCAATTAATCCACTGGCAAAATGTTTTCTCTAATATTTTCCCCCCTATAATTTGCACAAACAGGAGTAAAAAGAACTAAACTGAATAATCTGTGGTGAGTGATCAGAGCTGTGTTTGTGTTCGATCTCTTTTGCTTTAAAAGGGATGATTTCTTCTCCCCAGACCCACCTAATCCAGCACATCCTCTCAAGGGCTTTTTGGGCTTCTTGTATCTGAGATAAGGGCTGAGCATCACCTGGAGAGGAGGGTGGTTCTTCTGTCCTCCTGGCTTTGGGTCCACCCCTTAAAAGTAGGGAGAAACCCATCCTTTCTCCTTGAAGGAGTTCTTTTCTCTCCATCCCTGCTGCCCTGTGGGCAGCTGTGAGGTTTGATGCACTTTGAATGCTTCATTTGCTTTAAAGGGGGGCAAACTGTGGCCTGAAAGGAGTTTGTCCATGGTTTTGTAGGAGGAAAGGGGTTGGAGCAGCTCCAGCTGAGTCCTCCCAGGGATGCTCGTGGCAGGGAGGGGATGGATGGGGAGAAGAAAAGCAGTTTCAAGGGTGATGCTTCCATTACACACCATCCAAACTCTTCCTCACCACATGCACCTGACCATGGGATCCACCTCTAAGCTTTAAACAGCCACCAAAACCTTCCCCTGAAGGGGATTTTCCTTCCCCTTCAACCCTCACCTTGCAGAGCCTGTGCAGGAGCACTGGCCAGGTTGCCTGGGCTACACAACCGTCCTCTTGGATTATTCCTGGTAAATAATATTTAGTTTTTCACTCCCAGAGAATGGTCTTGGAGTCCGTGGAGTAATTTGGGGCCAGCTTGCAGCGCCTGGGAGTTTAACTCTCCAATTTGGCCTGCAGTGGTGCCGGGCAAATTGCTCCCAGCAACTACTTTATTCATCCCTAAACGTGGTTTTGTGCTGACCCAAGCGGTCGATTCAGCACATGTTTTCAGCCAAGAAAAAAGAAATTAAAAAAAAAAAAAAAAAGGAGGCAAATTGTTTCCAAATGGCCCGTGTTTTCTGTAAAACTGGCTGTGCAGGGGTTTTTTGAAGGGATGGTGAAAGAAAAAAGGGATCTGAAAGGGAGGTGTTTCAGCTGGTTCAACTGTTCTGCTCATGTTTTCAGCCCCAGAAACACAGGTACTTGTTTTTAACTGACCTGTTGTGCTGGTGGCTTGTTCTTTTGAGTTTTAGCAGGAGGCCAAGCGTCCTGGATGTCTTCCCTGTATGGGAAAATTGAGGGGAAGACATTAAAATAGGAACTATCTTATTTTGCACACGCTATCGGGGATCCCTTTAGACCGACTTTAGATTTAGACCTGGGTGATGCAGCTCCCCAGGCATGATCTTGATGCTTTTTTTTCCATGTGAGGCCCCACTGACTTTTAAGGAATAGCTTAACCCTTTCCTCCTTCTGCACAGATTGAGGCTCATCCCTGCTCCAGCTGTTTTCCAGCTGTTTTCCAGACGAGAACCAACCTCAAGGTCACCACAGGGGTGGGGTTGAACACTTGGCTTCTCCAGGAGTCACCTTTGGATGGCTGTTTGGCCACCTAAAGCTGAAGGACATCTCTGTCTGCCCCCCAAAGTCTTTCAGGCTCATATCACACCCCCACGGGGCTTCTTGGGAGACTGGGAACTGGCAGCTCCTTATAGGAAAGGACCTGGAATCCTGGAGCGTGGGGACTGTGGTGTCTTGGCAGAGTGTCTGGGCATGTTTTTGTGCTGAGCCTGGTTATTTACAGGCAGCTCTGGAAGATTTTTGCTACATCTTACTAAGCAGATCTGATGTTTCCTGCAGGGAGGGCTGCTCAGAGCTCTGCCCCATCCCGTGGTCACAGCTGGCAGTTCCTGGCAGGAAGGGTTGGAGAGGGTTGGGATGGAGGTTTGTGTCCCAGGTGTTCCATGCACTGCTGGTACGTCCTTGTGTCCCCAGCTGGCTCATCTGCAGGATTGTTTGATTTCTCCTTCCTTTCCTCCCCTAAAAGCCCCCCAGGTAACAACCCACCACCCTTCCCAGGCAGCTGAAGCCTCCCCCAGCCCTTGCTGCCCACTTCTCAGACCCTTTGCACCACTGGGCTGACTGGTTGGGGTCTGGCCTCCTCCCAGTTCACCCCAGTTCACCCAAGCACAGATGCAACGTGGCTGCATCGTTTATGACAAGGGGCACATTTCTGGACCCAAACTCCCTGCCAGGAACCCCTTCCCATGCCAAAGGCTGTGATCCAAGTCCTAGGAATTGCTCTTCATCCCGAGGCTGTGTTTCAGCTTCAATTGATGCTCCACGAATTTATCTGTGGGAACCTGAGCTTTGGGACCCGCACCTTAGCACGGAGGTGGGGGTGTCTGAGCAGTTCCTGCACCCACTCCTGGAATTTTATGGGTCCTACAGCAAACAGGCCTCCTGGAGAGATGCAGCTGCAGAGATGAGGCACTTTGAAAGGGGTGAAACACAGTGGCAACGATGCTGATTGAAAAAGGAGAGCGTGGTTGATGGTTTTGTCTTACTTAATGCTGACATCCTGAGGTCAAACTGCTCCTCTCCAAGGAAAGCTCAGCCCCATTAGTCAAACACAGCCATCTCTGGCTTTGTAGTTTTGTTGCATGATTTATAAGCCACAGGGGTAAAAAAGGAGAAGTTTTTCTCTGAAAATACTGGGGAATATTTTGATCCTTTAGTTTTCTCAGTGCGTTCCCTCACTCATTGTAACTCCAGTTTTACAACATCAAAGCTGGAGCTGAGCTCTCCTGGTACCTGTTTGCAGGATTTGGAATCCTACCCTGACTGGCTGCTGGCTCTCACCAGTTGTACAGCACTGATACATCCCACATCCCTCTGGAATTCTGTGAATGAGCACCTCCTGCTCAAAAGAGATGGTAAAATACCAGTAACGTGTATAAAGTGTTGTGACACCTGCCACAGGAGCAGGGAGTCTGCAGGAAAGCTGCTTGGTGATGAGTGGCATGAGCTTTGTCAGTGCTCAGAGCAGGGGGCAGCTGAAATCCAGGTCTCCACCAGCACTGGGACAGAGGATTAATTTTCCAGCCCTGGCTGCTGTTGGGAAATGTCAGGTCCTCCCTCCCTGAGACCTTAGAATGCGAGTTTAAGGGACTAGGTGGGGATTGCTGCTCTCCTCTAGTCCTTGCATTTCGACTCTGTGTGAACTGTTGATCAGGCCAAGAAGTAAAATTCACTTTTAGGGAAGATTTTGAGCTGATGGAGGGCTTTGTGTAATTCTGCATTTGCAACTCTAATGTATTCATCCCCTGCACTCCCACCCACTCCTCACACTCAACCCCAGACTCTCTACTCACATGGCTATCAGTGTCACTTCTCGAACATGGCTTTCCTTGGAAATCCAGCTTTTCATCAATTAAACATTTCTGACAGCTTTTCTGAAACAAATCTGAAAAAAAAAAAAAAAGAAAAAAAAAAAGAAAAATTCACTCTTTGCTTTTCCCGCAAAGTTTTGGTGGTTTTACCTTAAAAGACTCCAGCAGCCCTACAGTGAAGGGGATCCCAGCAGGATTTTGGGGCAGCTTTGGGCTGCTCCCACGGGTGCTGTGGGGCACAGCCCAATGTCACTGCTCTTGTTACCCAAATTCTATTTAATGTTTGTGCAGGATGGCTTGGAAGAGGTTGGGATGGAGGTTCAATTCCATGAGCTCCCTGCTCACACGTGTCCCTGTGCCCCCAGTTGCAGGATGGGTTATTTCTTCTTCTTCCCTCCCCTAAAAGCCCCCCAAGTAACAACCCACCACCCTCCCCACGCAGCTGAATCCCTTGCTGTCTGCATCCCAGTCCCTTTGCACCACTGGGCTGACTGGTTGGGGTCTGGCCTTCTCCCAGTCCAGCCCAGTTCACCACTGGCAGCTTCCTGGAGTGATTTCCAAGCACAGACAGATAAAAAGTGGCTGCATGGTTTATAAGAAGGGGCACATTTCTGGATCCAAGCTCCCATGGCATCAACTTTGTGCAGTGGGAGGCTTGCCAAGGGCTCTGATGGGGTGGTGAGCTGTTTTTCTTGGAAAAACAGGTAAATCTCTGCTTCCTTCATCACCTTTATCCTCTTCTGCTGCCAGATTTGAGTCCTCCAACGTGACAAAAGAGCCTGAGCTGAAATCAGTGTCTTGTAGGTCCCTTTTGTGAGTCTCTCCCGTGTTTGGGGAGCAGGAATCAAGCATCATATCCCAAACACACTGAGTGCCTTATGAACCATAAATAGAGCGATCACATCATCGTGGTAGAAAGCAGAAAAGCTATGAATAGATTTGAAAATGTAACTTCTGTGGCCAACTTTGCCCTTTTTGCCACAGAACAGGTCCCACACATCATGCAGTGTAAAACAGCCTATTCCTTTTCTCTTTCCCGAAAATACTTGTCTTTGTCATCCATCCTTCTCCTCCCATCTGAATCAGATTTAATTTCCTTGCCTAGTGGCACTTTCAAGTCCCTAATGAACAGGAGGTCCCATCCCTTAGTGCCAATCATGCAAAATTGGTTTCATGGGCATACAAATGCTTCGATGCTGAGACTGAAGTGGCAGGACACGATGGCTTTGCAGTGACTTGCAGACTCCTTTAATTAAGGTGAACATGTTTAGCTGGGCGAAAAAAAAAAAAAAAAGAAA
>NW_016690207.1:5034011-5041275 GCF_001604755.1 Lepidothrix coronata | reverse complement strand
CAGAGAACGGGGTTAGATAGGATATTGGGAAGGAATTGCTGTCTGTGACGGTGGGGAGGCCCTGGCACAGGTTGCCCAGAGAAGCTGTGGCTGCCCCATCCCTGGAAGTGTCCCAGGCCAGGTTGGATGGGGCTTGGAGCAACCTGGGATAGTGGAAGGTGTCCCTGCCCATGGCAGGGGATGGATCAAGATGAGCTTTAAGGTCCCTTCCAACCCAAACCATTTTGGGATTCTCCCCATCAAACTGTGATGCTCAGAAAGGCTTTTTTAACACAATCTCCTCGGAGTTATCCCTTCCCAGTTTCCAGAGGCACTGGGAATGTCATCCAGCAGCTGGTGTGGGGCTCGTGCTCGATCTGAAGCTGCCTTATGTCCTACCAAACACCCTCCTGCACCTTTCCCCTCCAGATCCATCAGTATTTGGGGTCTGGGGCCATGGACACAAACCAGCACAGCAAATCCTGGTCCCTTCACCTCCCAGGAGCTTTATTTGTTCATCAGCAGTGGGTGCAGAATTCTAATTATGCTCATTAGGGGTGTTTATGGTCCCCTCGATTTTCGAGCCTCCTTCTGCATTAAAAATCCCTCCCAAAGCAGGTGGGGAGAGCTGATGGTCCCTTCCATCCCTGCAGTATAATCATCTCCTGGGCATGGATACAATGGATACAATACAGGGTGCATGGGGAGGGACAGTGTGTGAGGAGCCAAACCAGGACCATGAGCACCAGCAGAGCCCATCAGCACTGGCCAAAAAGCAGCACTTGTGCTTTTTATTCAAATATGGAGGGTTTTTTACTATAAACCAGACCAATTTGGGAGTTTTCTTGAGGTTTTGCCACAAACTGCCCTTTGGGGAGGAAAGTCTCAGTAAGAAGCTTCGGGGGAACTGCAGAGTTGTGATGTCGAGCCCTTTATTTCTGCCAAGGATCATTTAAATTCTGCTTTTTTAGTGCCTCCCCGAGCTTTGCAAGGAGGGAAACTCCCTCTATGGTTTTTAGGACTGTCTTAATGCTTGCTAAGGTAAATGTAAAGCCTGGCCTATGTGCCAAGGTGTGGGGCAGCCCCCCCCAGCTGCTCCTCTGCATCCATTGTGCTTCCAACTTGCCCTGCTGAGCTTCCATCGAGGAAATGTGGAGAAATCAATCGAATCCAGCACTTCAAAAATATGGGGTTTTGTGCCTCCAACACAAGAGGCACGTCTGGGGAAACCTCTTTGCATTTTGGAGCTTTGCATCCCACACCTGGGTGGAGTGGGAGCTGTGGAGAGCAGCAGGCTGTGACTATGGATGGGTGTTGTGGAGATGGATCAGGGTTGTGCAGGGACAGGGGGGATGGAAAAAGCTTCTACAATGTAGTTCCTCCTGGAATTAGCTACTCAGGACCTAAAGGGATGAGGGATTTGTGTGCAAAGTGCTGACTGGAGAGGTGATGGTGTGAGGAGGGAGAAGGGGCTTTGGGCAGAGGCGGAGGGACTTCCAGCCTGGTAAGGAGGTGGGCCAGGGAAAGGGGCCAGAAATCCAGGGAACAAGGCCAGGGCAGGGTGGTTATAATTCCCTGGAGGATTGATTTGCCAGCTTCCAGCAAAGACAGCAGCCCCCTGAAATGGAGAGCAGCTATTTTACAGCAAATACCTGTCGCTGCCACTGCGACTTTTGGAGGGGAGCTGAGAGCAAGTGGAGAGGCAGAGGAGAGAAGAGCCTGGATTGGTTTGGGATGGGCTGCTTGAACCCCCCCCTGGCATGTGAGAGGGGGGTGTCCATGAGATGGGGGTGTCCTCGTGGCCCAAAGCTCAATGCACACAGCGTGGGGAGAGGAGCAGGTTGTTGCTGTTTTCCAGAAGTGAGGAGCTGCTGTAGGATGACATGATTTTAGGTCCCTGTGGGCGTACAGAGTTAAAATAACCAGTGAGAGGGGTCCTTAAACTAATAAATCAGCCCCTGCTTGATGAGACCCTGGGCATCAGTGTGGGAAGGGAGGCTGTTCCCTCCCTGCAAGGGCTCATCCCTCCCCAAAGCCCCTAAAAACAGCACCTCCAGCAAGCAGGGAGTTAAATGAACACAAGCATTGCTACTAAATGCTTACTACAAGCCCATCACTACTACTTGATGGCTACCACAAGTGCATCACACCTTCCTAGCCGTGGCCCTCCTGTTTTCCGTGCAGGCGGAGGGAGGTGTCCGTGCCGGAGGGAGGTGGGAGGTGTCCCTGCCGGAGGGGGAAGCTCCGGACGAGCGGGTTGTTGGGGGCAGGAGGCTGATGGCGGGAGTCTCTTCTTTTTACAGAAAGTGAAAAATCAATCCTTGACCTTTAAAGGAGTTTATGAATTCCTGGCTTAGGGATCGATGCACATTGATTTCTGTGTGTCTGCGTGGGCTCGCCGTGTACACCAGCGGGTGAGGGAAGCCGAGTTTTGCTGAGTCTGGAGCAGGCAGAGGCAGGTGCTGTCTCTGCCGAGCTGCCAGGAGTGAAAACATTATTTTTCCTCCTTTTTCCCACCCTTCTTCTGCGTGGCAGCTGGAGGTCGAGGTCACTCGGTGATAATGTGTTCGGTATTTTGGTCACAGCACCTCCCTCCCTCCTGCCCTGCTGCTCTCCATCACCATGTGGAGCATCCCTGTGTGTCCCAACCCTGCCCAGGGATGTTCCAGCCTGTCTCACCTCATTTAAAGGTTCTGGAGCATTCCTATGTCTCCCAGCCCTAACCAGGAGTATCCCTGTGTGTCCCAGCCCTTCCCAGGGATGTCCCAGCCTGTCTCACCTCATTTAAAGGTTCTGGAGCATCCCTTTGTGTCCCAGCCCTTCTCAGGGATGTTCCAGCCTTTGTCATCTCATTTAAAGGTTCTGGAGCATCCCTGTGTGTCCCAGCCCTGCCCAGGGATGTTCCAGCCTGTCTCAGCTCATTTAAAGGTTCTGGAGCATTCCTATGTCTCCCAGCCCTAACCAGGAGTATCCCCTGTGTGTCCCAGCCCTTCCCAGGGATGTCCCAGCCTGTCTCACCTCATTTAAAGGTTCTGGAGCATCCCTTTGTGTCCCAGCCCTTCTCAGGGATGTTCCAGCCTTTGTCATCTCATTTAAAGGTTCTGGAGCACCCCTGTGTGTCCCAGCCCTGCCCAGGGATGTTGCAGCCTTTGTTACCTCATTTGAAGGTTCTGGAGCATCCCTGTGTCTCCCAGCCCTGCCCAGGAGCATCCCTTTGTGTCCCAGCCCTGCTCAGGGATGTTGTAGCTTGTCTCACCTGATCTGAAACTTCTGGAGTATCCCTGTGTCTCCCAGCCCTGCCCAGGGATGTTCCAGCCTGTGCCATCTCATTTAAAGGTTCTGGAGCATTCCTGTGTCTCTCAGCCCTGACCAGGAGCACCCCTGTGTATCCCAGCCCTTCCCAGGGATGTTGCAGCCTGTTACCTCACTTGAAGGTTCTGGAGCATCCCTGTGTCTCCCAGGGATGTTCCTGCCTGTCTCACCTCCTTTGCAGGTTCTGTAAGAGGTGGAAGCAGCTGGTTTGTTTGGGGGGGGCAGCGCCACTGTCCACATCCCTGAATTCCTCGGGATGGGGCTGTTCCTGCTGTTTCAAGGGCTGATTTTCAGCAGAGGACACAGAGCTGGTCCTGTGGGCACAGTGACATTGCAGAGATTTGGTGTTAGTTGGGGTTGTCACCCCGAGTGGGTGAAGTGCCCAAGCCCAGACCGGCAGAGGAGGTGCCGGTGGGAACCCAAATTCCGGTGAGTCGGTAGCAGCAAGCGAAACTTCCCCATTCCCACCCCAATAAACCAGCAATTTCCTGCAGGCTGCAGGCTCAGCCAGCACAGAAGTTGGCTTAATGAATTAAAAGGCGGCGTGGCCTGACCCCGGAGGTGTGACGTTGCTCTTGTGAATGAGGATTGAAGGGAGGGGACGTGCTGGCAGCCCATTCCCGACCCGCTCCCACGAGACGTGCGAGCAGAAGCAGAGCCCTCCTGTGCACATTTCTATATTTATTTGGTGTGTATTCACGTCCTCCCACTGCTCTGCCGAGATGGAGCCGTGTGAGCTGACAGCTGCAGAGGAGCCGGGAGGTGCTGAGGGTGGGATGGGAACAGAAGGCTCGGAAGCCTGTTCAGCTGCTACGGGATGGGGAGGGGGGCGAGGAGACGGAAAGGCTGACGTGTTTCAACTCACAAATGTTGGAAAAGGCACGGCATGGAATAGCAGCTCCCAACAGTCAGGCCGGAGTCGAGTCTCCGGAGCAGCGTTGGGAGAAGTTGCTGTTTTCTGCAGCAAAACCTCCTGGGCCAAAGCACCAGCTGATATCACAGAATCCCAGAATGGGCTGGGTTGGAAGGAACCACAGAGGGTCATCTGGTCCGACAGGGTCATCCCAGAGCACATGGCACAGGATTGTGTCCAGATGGTTCTGGAGTATCTCCAGTGAGGAAGACTCCACACCCTCTCTGGGAAATCTGTTACCCACACAATAAATGAGTTCTTCCTCCTGTCCAGGTGGAACTTCCCGGGCATCAGTTCCTGCCCGTTCCTCTTGTGCCATTGGTGCCCCCCCAGCAGAGCCTGCTCCATCCTCTGCCCCCTCCCTGCAGCCCCTGACACACCCTGGGGAGGGCCCCTCTCAGGCTCTGCTCTGGAGGCTGAACAGCCCCAGCTCCCTCAGCCTTTGCTGCTCCCAGAGCTGCTCCATCCCTTGGGCATCTCCGCTCCAGGAGCTCCCTGGCCCTGCTGTGCTGAAGAGCAGAGCTGGGCCCAGCCCTGCAGATGTGCCTCCCCAGGGCTGGACAGAGGGGCAGGATCCCCTTCCTGGCCTGCTGGATGCTCTTCCTGATGCTCTCCAGGATTCCATCGGCCTTCTTGGTTCCCAGGGCACACGGCTGGGCAGGGACAGCCTGTTGTCCACCAGCACCCCCAGGTCCTTCTCCACGGAGCTGATTTCCAGCAGGTCACCCCCAGCCTGTACTGTGCTGTACTTGGGGTTGTTCCTCTCCACGTGCAGGACCCTGCATTTGCTCTTGTTGAACATCAGACAGTTCCTTTCTCCAACCTGTCGAGGTCCTGGAGGGCTGCACTGCTCTCTGGATTATCGGCCACTCCTCCCAGCTTCGAGCAACTCCATCTCCATCCCATGAAATGGATTGGATATCAGGAGAAATGTCTTCACTGAAAGGGTTGTCAAGCCCAGGGAAGTGGTGGAATCACCATCCCTGGAAGTGTTCCAAAGCCATGTGGATGTGGCACTTGGGGACATGGGTCAGTGGTGGCCTTGGCAGTGCTGGGGGAATGGTTGGGCTCGATGGTCTCAGAGGGATTTTCCAACCTCTATGATTCTCTAACTCTTAAGTGTGGGAAAACAAGGTTATGAGACTTGCTGCTCTTGCAATTATGGAAAGTGTGGCACAGAGAAAGAATAAATCCCTGGAATCTGCAGCAGAGCAACAAAGCAAATTCAGGCCCATCTCAAGGCATTTTTTTTCCAGAAGATCCATCTTTTTCCCCTTGCATCACCTCCTTCAGGGTGTTTTCCAAGTATTTTACCTCTAGTGAAATCTGATAGGAAATGCACTCCCCTTTCCTGTGAGGAATCAGGAGATGGGAAGAGGGTCCTGCTGGCACTGGGGGCTTTATTTCCCACCCCAGGGCCCTGCTCGTGGTGGTGGTGGTGCCTGGGCAGGGTTTAAGGATTCACAGGGTGGGAGCTGTGAGGGAAAACAACCCTCCTGGTCAGCAGGGATTCTGTTCCACTTTATTTAATCCAACAGTTTCTCCAGCTTCTCTTAGTGTCTCTTCTAATGTATTCCTATTTGATCTCCTACAAACTTCCCCTCTCTGATCTCCTGATGAAATAATAAATCCGGGGCTCTCGAAGACACTTCATGGCAGGAAACTCTAAACGAAAACCCTTTTAAGCATTTAGAGGTTTTTCAATGTGACAATCCCCTCCTGCAAGGGGACCCTGGAGCCTGGATTGCTCCTGGGCAGCACAGGGCCACAAAACCCCTGTCTGGGGGAACACAAGGAGGTGGAACATCCTCCTGCCACGTGGCTGAACAGCTGAGGAGCAGATGCAGAGGATGTTTGTACCTTTGGAAAGATGTATCCAGCCCGTAATGGGTATAAGGCACTCAGGCTGTATGGAAGAATGATGGGGAGGAAAGAGGAGTTGGAGGGAGAGGATTTGTTGTTTTCACTCCTTAAACTGCTTTAAAATGTAAAAAACCACCCCAACAAAATGGGTAGGAATGGTTTTTGTGGTGCCTGGCTGGTGAGTGTAAGGAATAGAGGTAATTATGGGCAGCTCTACTCATTATAAATAGTGATATCAACCTGTGCTCTGATCTGTTTACAATCCTTGCTGCTCCAGTTGTAAGGCAGGAATTAATTAAAACCAACAGCCTGGGCACTGCAGACAATCTGGATCCATGTCCTGAGTTTTACCAGCAGCTCCTTAATGGCATAAAAGCTCTTGGAGTACCCACAGGTGAGACCAAAATCTCCTTTTATTCAACTTGAGACATTAGAAAACACTACTGCAACTATGCCAACTGCTTGGTTATCAACTGACACAGGTTGCCCAGAGAAGCTGTGGCTGCCCCAGCCCTGGAAGTGTCCAAGGCCAGGTTGGACAGGGCTTGGAGCAACCTGGGCTAGTGGGAGGTGTTCCTGCCCATGGCAGGGGGTGGGACTGGATGAGTTTTAAGGTCCCTTCCAACCCAACCCTGTCTGTGTTGCTATGATTGTGTCCTGCCACAGAGCTCCCTCCTGCCCATGGTGTGACAGAGGGCACCTCTGCCCTGGGCTGAAGTGGAATTTAAATGATGCTCTTGGAGAGACAGTCGGAGCTGGGATAATTAAATCTGCAGAGCCGGGACCCCACGCGGAGCATTTTCCTGCCCTCGGGGGTGGGCGCTTTGCAAAGCCCTTCCCGAGCCCCCTGTGCTGAGCCTGAGGCAGTTTGTGAGGTCTTTACAGATTTCCTGCCGCACTTGAGCTGTTTTGCACAGGGAAAAACGCTGCCCTGGGAACCGCAGTGCCAGGCACTGCTGCAAAACCTGCTGGAGTCGGAGGGCTCTGGCAACCGCAGTGCCATCGTGTGGCTTTGTCCTGGCCCCTGCTCCCAGGGACAGAGGCTTGGTGTCCCCAGGCAGCTCTGCAGGGCCGACCCCGGCATGTATTTCCCTGTCTCTTATTAGTGTTTTCGGCTGCTGCTGCTCCTTGGATCCCTCCATCTGCAGCCTCTGATCACATCAGGGTCCCACAGCCCCCGAACTGAGTTTGCTGCTG
>NW_016690207.1:4994143-5033072 GCF_001604755.1 Lepidothrix coronata | reverse complement strand
AATGAGATGGGCTTTAAGGTCCTTTCCAACCTAAACTGTTCTGTGATTCTGTGATTCTGCCCTAAGCTGAGACTGCTCCTGCAGTGTAGCTGATTAAGTGATGCTTGCAGCTTCCAGGTTTGTTGTCTCTTCCTTTGGTGTCTCAGGCTTTGCTGCAGACCCCTCTGTATGTTCCTCAATCCCTAAAATAATGATTATGGAGTGCTTTCCACTGGGTGACCTCAGTTCTGTTTAACATCCCTCTTTTACCTGGGAGAAAGCAGAGAGGATACAACAGGGGGTTTTACATCCTCAAGGTTATCGACTGAAGCAGTGTCAGAGTGGGGACCCCAGGTCCCAGCCTGGCCTGTTATCCATCAAACAGCACCATCCCCTTGCACTAAAGTGGATGTTTAATTTACACAGCAGTGTATAAATCAAGTGAGAGCAGGAAAGACTTTTCCCTGGATGGAGACACTGCATTATCCTCATCACCTTACGTGAAATCCAAATAAGCTGTGAGCTGATAAATGAATTAATGGTGCAGATATAGAATCATACAATCACGGAATGGGGATGGAAGGGACCTTAAAGCTCATCTCGTTCCACCCCCTGCCATGGCGGGGACACCTTCCCCTATCCCAGCTTGCTCCCAAGCCCTGTCCTTGAACACTTCCAGGGCTGGGGCAGCCACAGCTTCTCTGGGCATACAGGACCCACATTTCCATCACCTGGGTGCCTGGAGTGCTCCCGGTGGGAGAACATTTCCATGTAAAACCTTTTCCCCTTTTCCAAGGGTTTGGAGGAGGGCGTCAGGTGCCGCTTTGCCCACGGCAGCCCTGCACCACCAGCTGGCCCTGAGCAGATTGATGAGATCCAAATGAACCTGGCAGCTCGTTTGCTGGGGTGGGGAGGCTTTGCCAGCCCTGTGGCTGTGAGCAGCTCTCCTGCTGTGGTAATCCCTGCCTGCCCAGTTCCACCTCCCCGCCTGGATCAGGCTTGTTGAGGATCTGTGGCTCTGGGGGTGGCAGAGGGCAGGGAGGACGTGGGTGCTCCTGCCTGTCCTCATGACAGGGGGTCTGTAGGAACTCGAGCCTGACCTGCTGCTCTCTGGTCACAGAGTGTCACTGGGGTGCAGGGCCCTGCTCTGTGGCTTCTCTGTGTGGCCTCCCTGCAGTGCCTTTGGAGATGCTGCTGGAGCCTCCAAACTCTCCAGTTTTTAGCATCTCTAATCTCTTCTGCTCCTTCCCCTTCTCCAGAAGAGCATCCTTCCCACTTTTCACTCTCCTACTTTCTAATATCCTGATGATTTCCACCATTTTGCTCCAGTCTCCAGTGTTTATTAGTCCCACTTGTGTGGCTGCCAAAGCATCCTCCTAGTTCTGTGTCCTGGTTTTCCATGAGCCAAACCACCGGAGCAGGTACTCAGAGCCTGCCCTGCTCCTTTCCCTGTGGCAGTGGAGCTGGATTTAAACACCAGCTGAGGAGGGCTGGCTCAGTGAGCTACGAGGTCCTGCTGCTTGCAGACAGAAGTGTCAGGAGACGATGGGACAGCAGGGATTACACAGCCCATGGTGCATCCCTACCTACTGCCCCACCCTCTGCATCCAGCCTGGACAGCAGAGCAGATTTCTGGCACCAGTTTTTACATCCCTACCAGCTGCCTAACAGCATTTCAGACAAGATCCATGCTCCCCCTGTACTTGTGGGCACAATATTTCATTTTTCCCACAGTCTTCTTCCTGGTTGGTGTCCTGAGGTGCCTCCCATGCCAGGGCGTTCACAGGATCAAGTAGCTGTTGGAATATTATTATGTGGTTGTCTCAGGGTGGGAAAAGGAGGAGTGCTTGACCCAAAGCTCCCTTTCAGCCCCCTGAACAGCTCTGTTTGGTTCAGTTCTGTGCTCTAATGCAAACCATGGGTCCTGCTGTGACTCCCTTCCCTGCAGGTGCCACCAGGTGCTCTGTGAGTGCTGTGCCTGTTACCCGGCGTCCCTTTATCTCCTGACTTTGTCACCTCGAGGAAATGATTCACACCCCTCCTCCTCCACTCTGCAAGGGCTGGAGCGAATTACCCACCACGCTAACATCCAAAATTACAGCTTGGCATAGATCAGTCCTGGCTTTTGAAATCTATTTAAATGGATGGAGTGATCTCCAGGCTGGAGAGAAGAGATGCTGTTAATCCGTAATGAAACAAGAACTAACCCTGAAGGGAGAGACGAGAGCGGGTGAATGGGGCCCTTGTTGGAATGAGCATTTCCCGTGATGTTCTCACTCTCTTTCCATTTTCCCCTCTGTTTTTTTTCTCTCCCCTTTCTGTGCCTTTTCCCTTTGGAAATGCTCTCTGTAATGATCCCGTCACTGGAGTTTGCACGAACAGAAACGAGTTCTTTTATTTCATTTGCTCACGACCCGAAGAGACTCAAATGGGGATGGTGGTGGTGAAAAGCAAGCTGTAAGCGTGGAGATGACAACCTTATATTATATTTATAAAGTCTGCCTTCAGATGACTTGGAAAATACTTTCTGTACTTCAGGAAAGAAACTTCTGAAATTACTCTCCCACATTACCATTAATTTAATTTCTTAAAGTTGAAGTGTTTGCAAAGTCAAAAAGTGCTTCCATTTGCTGGATCTCTGTGTCATAAACTTTGCTGCTTTATAACACAAATTAAATTGTTTTGAAGCTCAGACTGAAATTTTCAGAAACGCCTAAAGCACTTTGATTAGAGCTGGTTGAAAAAAAATCTAATGAATCAGTTTTCAAAATGAAAACACAGATTCACCAAAATCAAATCATTTCATGGGGGCCATCACCATTTTCTCATTTAAAATTCCATCAAAATGTTTAATTTCAATGAAGCCAAATCCCCTCGGTTCAGTTGCTCGTTTTCCATGTAGCTGATGCTGGAATTTGTAGTAAGAAGTGGTGTTATGAGAGGAAAACAAAAAAAAAAGAGGATGAGCTTGTGCTTCTGGTGAGGTTGACTTTTTGTTAAAAAATTTTAGTGGGAGGGAAAAACTTGCTTTTTTGTGATTAAGGAAGAAAACAAGGCAGGTGGGAATTTCCCAAGGACAAAGAGGTGGTGGGTGCTCCAGCTGTGGTCTGGGGCCTGTTTCTGTGCAGGTTCCTCCTGGCACTGTCCCCGTCCTCCCAACACTTCCCATCTCCCCTGCCAGGGGAGCTCAGCTGTCGCCACAACTCATAAATCAAAACTTGGGCTGTGCTGCAGCCGGGCCGAGATTGCTTTGAAGATTAATCCCTTTGAAAGACTGGGGCTGAGGGCGAGGTGGGGACCTTTGTCACCCCTTGAAATGGCAGCAGGGAGCTGTCTGGGTCTGAAGGAAAGGTCAGGGCCGGGTGGTTATGGACGTGCTTGCGTTTGGGGAGGGCTCCCCTGCAGGGCTGGGCTTCCAAGGAGCAGAGGTTGTGCTGTGTGGTGGTTCACCATGGGCTGTGCATCTCCAGCTTCCTGGTCACCATCTGCTCTTGAGGAGGATGTTTCCACTGGAAATTTGGGAATTGCATGCTGGAGGATGTGCTGCTCTAAATCCCACGCCTGGACTGAGCTGTGCAGACCTGCCCTTAACACAGTCATGTACATCCCTGTGGTGCTTCCCTGAGCCTGGTGTCCTCTGAAGCCCATCCATGTGGTTCCCTCAGTTGTGTACCACTCTCCCTGTGCCACAGCAATGCTAATTCTCTTTAAACACAGAACATTATCTCCTGGGGTATGGTCTGTGTGCTGGGGCTCCATCTGAAGTCAAACCCTCCTGTTTTGTTGGTGAATAAATGAAGGAATCATCCATGCCCTGAGGAGTTTCTTGTCCAGCAGGTGACCAAAGCACAGAGGGAAGAGTGGAGGGTATTGCAAACCTTATCATGTCCTGTAGAACAGTGCTGAGCCAGCTCAGGCAGATGCCACAGTCCCAAAAAAAGGCTTTCCCAGCTCCTTCAGAGCTCAGCCTGGCTCCCACTTGTTGCACACCAGGTTCTGGTACGTTCCCCATGCCCATGCCATTGTTGTTTACTAGTTTTCCCTGTTTTTGCCTGATGCAGGGTTGGAAGAGTTGAAGTGAAAGCCCCATGCCCAAGATCCTTTCCTGGTACATCTTCCATTGGATCTTGACACCCTTGTGCTGCAAAATCCCACGAGCAGGGGGAACTGTGCTGCAAAATCCCACAAGCTGGCCAGGAATGGTTTTTCCATTCCAGGTGCTGGCAGGTGCAGAGTGAGGGTTGGGATTTAGGGCTTGGCCCAGCCATTCCTCCTGCCTGCTCACCAATTAATCCCCTGCTGAGTAAATATATTCCCTGTGCTTTATCATCCCACAAAGAGTCTTAAAGACAAACAGAAAAGCAAGAAAGAAGCAAACCAAGCCGCCCGCCAATAAATTAAATGCACCAAGGAAAACACAGAAAACACTGAGCAAACCCCAGCAGCCCCTTCCTCTGAGTTAATTAATTGGAGCCCTGTTTGAGAACAAGCACCCTCTTAAATCCCCCCTTGCTGAATGCAATTTTCTCGGTACAATCGCTCAGTGTCCTGACGGACAGGAGCCCAATCACTCCTCCACAGAAGGCGAGCGCTGCTGCAGCGCCCGAGTGAAAATAATAGATTTTTAACACCACTGCAAGGCTTGTAAATACCCAATGAAAAACAATTTCAACCCTCTGTGACTGCCTTGGGCCCCCCGAGGAGCCCTCGCTGACAGGGGCTGGTGTTGGGCTCCAGCTGGTGTTTCCTACAACAGGAGACACCGGGGTGGTTGATGGGGGTTGGAATGAGATGATCTTTAAGGTCCCTTCCAACCCAAACCATTCCATAATCCTATGCTACTACTCCCTGCCCACCCCTGAGGTGGGATGGCAACACCTTGGGTTGTGCCACCACCATGCAAAAAGCCCGGGTAGGAGACAGACCGGGTGGGAATTGTGCCTGTGTGAGCAAATGGATGGAACAGAACTCAGGATTTGTTTTGCTTCGCTCCGAGCGGCTTTTAGCTGTTAAATTACTGGCTGAGTCCTTGAGCATGAACCAGCCCTGAAGATTTTGGAAGCTGCCTGTGCCGGGCAGCTGGCACAGGGCACGAGGGTCAGGCTATTAAAGGCCTAATTCCTGGGCGCTCTGCTAACAACTTAACTATGTTTATAATATCAGCGAGAGCCCATGTCAAATCCATTGTTGCATGATGTGACCAAATCCATTACTGCACACATGGAAATCAATTACTGCACATTAGGGAACATTTAACACTTGAGCCTTTTCCACCGCCTTGTTTGCACGGCGGGGCCGGAGGAATCGTTATCTGCCGCTCTGCACAGGGATTCGCTTCTTATTTTTTGCAACCTCTGCAACAAATGTTGGCAGGTACAGAGCGAAACGCTCCTGCAGAGCCCTTGATTAGGGGTGAGGGGCTGGGCCAGAGCTGGGTGGTGCACGAGCCGGAGTTACCACCACCACTTTTCATCCCAAATGTGTGGGAATCAATGTTTTCCTCTGCCGCGTTCACACGTCCTCCTCTATCTGACGCTTCTCTCCCACGCAGGCAGCGCTCGTTGGCCCACACTGCCGCATCTCTTCTCAATTTTCTGTGTGTTTAACCAAAAAACCCCTCTGATAAATACACAACCTGCGTGTTTAAGCTGCTTTTTCAGAGGATCAAGCAGGAGAAGATGTGTTGGGACGTGCTTTGGTGGCAGAAGGGGGGGACAGCTTTGGCTTTGCCTTCCTCCTTAAACACACTCACCTCCTGATGTTTTCGTGGGATTTGAATACAGGCATAGACAAAATCAATGTGCAAGAGCTGGAAAGGAGCATCCCCCTCCTGCATAATGGGATTGAGCAGAGATCTTCCCCACCCTGGAGCATCCCTGCTCATCTTGGGGGTGGGCTGATGCATCGCTCCTTTTTGCACCCCAATCCTTGCACCCTCCCCCAGATATTCCAGTTTTTCCTGTTTATACCTGCTTGCAAATCCCACTTTTCCCTCAGCATCATGCCCTCACTTAGGAGGTGCTCCCCACCTTCCTTCTCCCTCGCACGAGCTCCGGGGATGAAGGAAATGGATGAAGGTTAATTTTTTCGGTCCTTCTCATAATGACTCATCCATAACGATTTCCATTGGTTATATTTCCTTGTGTGACAGAAACAATTTACTGCATTCCTGCAAAGCCTATTTTCTCTGCATGATCTGCTTGTGCGGAGGTTTGGGGAAGTAATTTACAGATATTTTGCCTCAAAATAGCTTACAAAGACAAAAGAGTCCTGTTGACACCAAGGTGCACTCCCTGTGAGCTGGGGAAACAGGATAAAACAGCTTAAAAACGAAAACACTTTGTGATAGTCACTCAAAGTCAGATTCTGCACCACACACTGCGGTCAAAAGCTCTTTTTGCTGGTGGGGAGGCGCAGGGCTTCTCCCAGGAATGCTTTGATTCGGGGTTGGGTTGTAGGAGGATCCTCAGCGACGTAAATCAGCAGGAGTTTCAACGGGGGGGGTTGGGAAGCTGCTCATGGATCTGGCCCTGGGTTTTCTGTGCTGGGGGAAGGCAGCCGTGGGGCTGCTGTGGGGTGTGGGAGCGGCGTGTTCCCAAGCCTCTCCCGGGCAGGATTTTGGGATTTTGCTTCAGAATCAGGGCCAGAAGCCCCGGGAGGGAGTAGGGGGTCATGAAATGAGGCATTTTGGCAGAGCCCAGGTTTTCTGTCGGTGTCAGTGCCCTGCTGTCACCTCCTTGCCCTACCCAGCTGCTGCCTCCACCGGCAGCGCTCGGATCGAGGCTATCCAAGGGAATTTGCTCAGGCAAATGTTTCTGTTAGTGTTCGTGTTCTCCAGCTAATCACAGAATGTTCTTTTTATGTGCTGGTCACTCTGGGATGGATAGCTCTGCTATTTCTCAGGTGTCCACCACTCCAGGACCTAATCCCCCCTCGCTGCTTGTTGCCACTGCCCCAAGAGCTCGGCATCCCCTGTGCCTGGCAGAGCACGGGTATCACCTGTGGCTGATCCAATCGGGAGCAGTGGGGGGATATTTCATGTTCACTCCTCCATCTGCTCATGCACTTGGTTTGAATTTAGTTACTAGATGTGGTGGCAGAAGGGGAGGGTTGTCACCTGTGAGAGCAGGCATGGTTTTGCCTTCTCCTGCAGTGACTGGTGTGGATAACACAGATCACACCTGCTGGGCTGGGAGCAAAGGCCACTGGCATGGCAGGAGCTGCAGGGTGAAGGCAGATCCGTGTGCCAGGAACAGGGGATAAATTAAAGAGGGAAGGTGGAAGGGGAAAGATTTCTGTGCCAAAGAGCTGGGCTGTGCTGTCATCCAAAGGATGCAGGACATGTGATGCATCTGAAACCTGGGAGCTGGGGCAGGTTGGGGCTCAGAGCAAGGGACTGGAGTTAAAACAGCACAGAGACTCTGCTGGTTTAACTCTGGTTATTCACTGATATTAGGAGCGCCCTAATCTCTCTCAAAAGTAGCACATTTGAACATCCCTTATATTTTGGTGACTTTCAGCTCCTCCTTCTTCCTTTGATTCCATGGGTAAGGCTGAGCAATACAAGACATGCCTTTGTGTTTGCAGACTGGCACGTTCAGATGCAAGGAAATGACACCAAGGTAGCAAAGCAAAAGTGGCCAAACTATTGCTTGAGTCTGCTCCTCTCCAGACTTATAAATACACAGTCCAAATCTTGGAGAGGGAATAATTTGGCTTTACAGTAGACAAAAAAGATGCTTTTTGCCACGGAAGAAAAGGTTTTCCGATGGAGAGGAAAGAGATTTCTTCCGTGGAAATCAACAGTTTGATATAAATTTTTGAGTACAAAATGTGCCTTTGCTGTGTATTTAAAAAAAATGAGATGGGGGAAGCACAAAAAGATACCAACTGGCCTCAACTTCGTGCTTTGCACCCGGAATGAATCCCATCTGGCTGCTGCAACCTGCTGGTCAGCAGGTTTTTTCCTCCAAAAAGCTTGGAATTCACTGGGAGCTCTTAGTTGCATTCTTGCTTTCCTTTTTTTCCTTTCCCCCCCGTGCTCCGTCATTTTTTTTGGAAGGAAAATGCCAGTTTTGCGCAAGATTTGGTGCTGGGAAACCTAAACCAACCCGAAATCTCTTAAGTGATGTCTGAGAGGAGCTGTGAGTTGATTGCAGGTGTGGAGATCAGGCCGAGCGTTGATGCCGTGATGCTCGAGGGAAGGGTTTGTGCTGCTGGCGCTGCTCTCCCTGCTCCCTGGAGAGCCTAAATCAGGGAGCTGAACTTGGCATCTGCCTCCTTCCAGCTTCCAAGCGCTCCTTGCTGCCCCATGGCCGGGTGGCAGCGGGATAAAGGGGTGCTGGGGAGTCGGGGGAGTCGCGGATCCGGGTGTTGGTGGGTGCGGGTCAGCTGGGAATGCCGGCGACAGCCAACACTGGCTCTTTATCCCCCTCCTGCCCTGGGAACACAAGCCCTGTTGTGCTGCCCATGGCAGCAGGGTGGGCTGGAGGGCTGGGGCTGAAGGCTGGGGCTGACCCAGCTGTC
Organism: Lepidothrix coronata; assembly: GCF_001604755.1. Taxonomy (NCBI): domain Eukaryota; kingdom Metazoa; phylum Chordata; class Aves; order Passeriformes; family Pipridae; genus Lepidothrix; species Lepidothrix coronata. The sequence continues at coordinate 5,024,567 of NW_016690207.1, read as the reverse complement.
AAGGGGCCCTTTGTGCAGGGGCAGATGGTCTGACATGGAGCCCCTTGTGTGCAGTTTGTGCTCTGGGCAGGTTTGGTCACTCCGAGATAAGAAAAGATATGAAGTCATTGGAGAGTGTCCAAAGGAAACCACGAAGATGAGGAAGGGTCCTGATCTGAAGTTGTGTGAGGAGTCACTGAGGGCACTTGGTGTGTTCAGCTGGAGGAGAAGAGACTGAGGGGAGAGCTCACTGCAGTTCCAGCTTCCTGGGCAGGGGCAGAGGAGGGGCAGGGACTGAGCTCTGCTCTGGGGGGACCAGGGACAGCACCCAGGGAATGGCTGGAGCTGTGTCAGGGGAGATTTAGGTTGTATCTCAGGAAAAGGTTCTTCCCCCAGAGGGTTGTTTGGCACTGCCCAGGCTCCCCAGGGCAGTGGGCACAGCCCCAAGGCTGCCAGAGCTCCAGGAGGGTTTGGATGATCCTCTGGGACACATGGGGCTTGGAGCAACCTGGGCTAGTGGAAGGTGTCCCTGCCTATGGCAGGGAAGTGGAACGAGATGGGCTTTAAGGTCCCTTCCAACCCAAACCATTCAGGGATTCTAGGATTCCATGATCTTGTTCAAACTCCCCTGCCATGGACAGGGACACCTTCCACTAGACGAGGTCGCTCCAAGCCCCGTCCAAGCTGGTCTTGGACACTTTAGGCAGCTTTGATCCCCTTTGAGGGCCTGCATTTACCCTCCGTGTTTCCCTGCTCCTGTTGCAGCAGGATAACAGGATAACCCCCCCAGCACCGGCGTGGGGAGCAGGGATCTTGTGCAGCAGCCCCAAAAGAGCAGCGAGGCCGGCGAGGCTCCGCTCGGTGCTAATTTGAAACGAGGTGAGCGACGGCAAATTGAGTTTCAAGGGCAGCAGAGACAACTTGTCAATTTAGCCTCGGCTCCTCTCCGCCTGTGCAAGCCTCGGGAGCCGGAGCCGCGGCTTGTTTACGGCAGCGGATGGAAGAGCTGCAATCCCCCAGGTAGATTAAGCAATTTCTTCATTTAGGGCTCTCAAAACTCTTTGACATATTGAGGGATTTTTCTTGACCTTGCAAAGGGCAAGTGCCGAATTCCCCCCTCTGCCACCCTCAAGGCTTTTCCCGACGACTCCAGGGGGGAAATTAAGCTTGCCAGGATGGGAATTGCCACGGGGTTGGGTTTGGTGGGGAGGTGGGGGTCTGAGCTGTGCTGGAGTGCAGGGAAGTCTTCCCACCACCCTCTGTGGTTACATTCCCAGAGGTCCTGTCCTCTTTCCGTGCCTCAGTTTCCCTGTCTTAAACCACTCTGGTGTAAAGTGTCCCTGCCCATGGCAGGGGGTTTAGACTGAGATGAGCTTTGAGGTCCCTTCCAACCCAAACCATTCTGAGATTCTGTTTTTTAAAATACTAAAATAAAACCATGTAGAGATTTACTGGCAACGTGTGTTGGGCAAAAGGAAGGACAAGATGATTTTCCTCTAGTGCTACCATCCAAAACCAAAGAGGTGATTTGTGAATACAGGAGTAGCCTCAATGGTAGCAGCAAAGCACTTAAAAACAGAGGATGTAGCATTGAGGGAGACATTGAGGCAGCAGAAACTTCAGCAGCCCTTGAGCAGGAGCTGAGTTTACATCCTGTGGGTTTCCATGGGGAATATGCACCTCTCCAGCTTGTGTGTGTGTGAGAATCCCACCAGGCACTGGATCTGCATGTTTAGGTACCTAAACACCTCTGCAAACCTGTCTGCCAGCAGCTGACAGAGTGAATCAGAGCAACAATGTCTATCCCAGGACCCTGCCTGCCGTTTCCAGCAGCTCTGGATGCCCAGGGAAAGCTGGAAGGAGAGTTTTCTGTGGAGCAGGCAGAGGTCAGGGTAAGGAGTGACTCCCCTTCAGCAGGGGCAGTAGTGGGATCCGTGGGCAATGAGGAGTCTCTGCTCGGATGCTGAAACCCCTCGAGCAGAGAAAACAAATGGAACTTCTTCAATTTTAAGGAAAAAAACCCGAAACGCAGCCAGAGCAACCTGAAAGCTTTCAAGGCAGGAGCGTGGCGGGTGCCATCCCTGCTTCCCTTCCCGGCTGATCCGCTGTCTGATTGAGCCTCGGCAGCGGGAATGTTCACAGCTGCGTGGAGGACACGGGAAGTGCCTAATGACTGCTGGAGCTGGCGTGATTCCTAAGTAGGGATGGCATGTGCCTGCTCTGTAAAGGATTTCGGGACTGACAGGCTGTGAAAAGTGATAGAGGAGGGAAATGCCGGAGTGTGGGGAATTAAACACACGCACGGATTAAATGAACTTGGTACTGACAGGCAGGACTGGTGTTGCCTGGGCCTGGCTTGGGAGCAGCGTTTTGGGGTGCACATGTGGGAAATGGGGGAGGAGTGAGCCCTGGTTCACCCCATCCTCATCTTTCAGTGATGCTTCCTGAGGTTTCTTGGATGCTCCAGAGGTTTCCACGGGGAGCAGGGACACAGCTGCTGCAGGTGCCAAGGGTATTTAGGGTAGGAAGGTGCAGGATCCATCCCCCCAACCTTTGGACTCGGGGTTGTCTCGCCACACAAACACTTGTTTGGCAGAACTGTGCCTTATAAGTCTCCTTCCCAGCCCTCCCTCCCTGCTACACACACATCCCCTCCCCAGGTTTTCATGATGATAATTAGGGAATCAAAATAATTTTCAATATTTTTTAGAGCAAATGATGAACTCACAGGCTGCCTTTGCTCCTGCCATATTGCCAAGTGCCTTAATGGTCCTATTTCCTATTCCAGCACTCTCCATAAGTCATTGCTCAGATGGTCAATGAGCAAGAGCCACTATAACCATCCCTGATTTTGCAGTGGGAGAGAGCGACCAGGTTGTGGAAGCCAAATAAAAGGAATTATCAGCAGCTTGGAATGGATAAAAACACCTGGCGAGGACTGTGTGGTTCAGAAGGACATTATGGGGATGAGGTGATATTTTAGCATCAGGATGCAAACAAAAATGGGCTCCTCCAGGCTGTGTGTCCTTGGATCACTTGTTTTTATTCCTTGTATCCCTGTTGGCAATATGGGTGTGCAGGTGAGCCTGGCAGGAAACAGGGAGAAGCTTAAGAGCTCTAAAGATATGATCTTAAATTCATGTTTTGGGGCAGGATGGGCTCTTGGGCTCGATCCCTAATGTTGGAAAAACTCTCACTGGGTTCAGCAATCAGGGATTTGGTTTGCTCCATGATTCCTGGGTGCTCCAAAAAGTGAGTGGGAGCCCAGCCTGGCTCTTACCGTGCAGGGAAGGGGCTGGGGTAGGTTTGCTCTTGACTGGAACACTCCTTTTCCATCCCCCTGGGGCTGTCGGGGTGGGGATAAAGCAAATTATATCAATAGTGCAAGGAGAAACAAAACCAGGCCCCAAAAGAAGTCAAAAGCATCATAATAAAGCGCAAAGTGCTGGAATAAATATTATTACAGCATCCTCGGCAGCAATAAAAACATTAATTTCCCATCGCAGGAAGGGAAAAAAATAACACCCAACAATGTGTTTATGCTAAAAATTGCTGCAAAGGATTGAATTTCAGCTGGTGTATTCTGTTTGACTGGGATTTGCCTTCCCCCTTCCTCTTTTTCCCCCTGTAGGGGATCGTGAAGGTCTGATCTATTGGTAGGACATCACTCAAACAGTTCCCACGCAGCTCCCCAGGGCTTTACAACTCAGGATTTTACTTTATTTTCCTGTTGTTTTTTTTTTTAATTTTATTTTCTAAGTTGTTTTTTTTTCCCCCCTGAAGAAGCTGCTTTGCCAGAGGCTGCTCTAAGAGGGTTTTTTCCGTACCAGACTGGCAACATCTGATGTATGGTCACATTTGGAGCCACAGACGACACCAGCCTTAATAACATTCCTCTTTCCAAAGTGCTTCCTGTTAAATATTTATGAGACAATGCAAGAACAGCCATCGTGAGCATCCCTTCTCCCCGTGGCTTAATGGGCCTGTTTTTTGGAAAGGCAGGTGGGCAGCCTTCCCATTATTATTCCTAAATAGCTCCGGGCTCGCCAAGCCTCGACCTGCCCTCGCTGATTGTGTTTTCAGTGGATGAATATTGGGCATTACGGATTTACTCGGGGCGAGGGACCACGTGTGGAGTCAGAGGGCTGTGTTTTTTGAGTCCTTTTAACTGCTCCAGCCTGGCTGTGCTCCAGGGATATGATTTTTGTGGATGTGCAGAGGATGGAGGCTCGAGGCGAGCGCTGAGCAGGAAGAGTTGGATCACTACAAAGTCCTGTGCTGAGGTGCTTTTCCTGCCTTTTAATAAATTCTCATTTTAGGGTCAAACTCTTATTTTAGCCCCTGTCTTCCCTGTGGGAGGTCTCCGAGGCTTTTCCCACCTCCAGTTTGACTCTGGTTCCACCTTTAAGTCTTTTAAAGTCTCCAAACACCACTTAGGTGCTGCCAAAGAGTGGCTGGAGGGGACCGAGGTGGCTTTTCTCCGCCCACGGGGAGGATGAAAGCGCCGCTGCCTCTGGCTAACGATGCTTTTCCTTTGGTTTGGGAGGGTTTATTCCCGCGATCACAGATCCCGGCTCCGTTCTCCGCGGTGGGAATGTATCACTGCCGGCAATTTCAGCGCGGCATCATTAAAGCCCGTATGATATCCCAAGGGGAGACGGTCTAAACTCAACATTTCCAATTGTTTTAAAGTTCTCTGATTTTACCCGAGCGATAACGATCTACAAATTGCGCTCGTCAGCTCCCGAAAGCGGCTCTTCCCGGAATGTCCTCTCTGCCAGGGAACTGCTTTAATAAGCACAACCAGCTCTGATTAGCATTTCCAGCCGTAGGTTTGGAGGTTTTTTAGGGAAGAGGTGGCAGCTTCACCCTCAAAGACAGGGTGGAGATGCAGCTGGTGAAGCCTGTGGTCCAGGATGCTGCCGAAGCACCAGGATGCTGTTGGAGCACCAGGTTGTCTGGGATGCTATTGGAGCACCAGGCTATCCAGGATGCTGCTGGAGCACCAGGATGCTGGTGGAGCACCGGGATGCTTCCAGAACACCAGGCTATCTGGAATTCTGCTGGAGCACCAGGCTGCCCGGGATGCTGCCAGAGAACCCGGATGCTGATGGAGCACCTGGCTCTCTGGGATGGTGCTGGAGCACCAGGGTGTCCAGGATGCTGCTGGAGCACCAGGATGCTGCCTCAAGGAATGTTGGTGCTTCCATTGGAGGTGCCAGCCAAGCTCCCAAAAAACCCACCAGAGGAGCGTGTGAAAACTCCCAGAGCAGCTTTAACTCCTTCCATTACCTCCTTTGGAATTTTTAACCTCGGGAAGGGGTTTTTGGCTGAGTTTCCAGTCGGTGCTGCCTCGTTTTTATTTTATTCTCAGGGTGCTGAACACGTTTGTGGCCTCCAGTTCAGCACAAAGTGATAACACCTGGAATGCTCTTTACTCCAGTAACTTCCACTCAGTGATAGGGAGAGAGCTCCAAACCTGGTCACGGAGGCAGAGCAGTGTCTGTACAGCTCCAGCGAGCCAAGGAACCTTGAATAAAGAAATGAGATTACAGCAAGGAGGCTTTTAGGGAAGACAAATTGGGGTGATTCTCCAGCTTGCTGCTCACTCCCTAGTTATTCAAGCAATTGGATGGGTCATAACAATTTACAGGGAATGCTGGATGTGGGGTTGTGTTGCCACCCCGTTATCTCTCCCTCGTGGCCAGCAGAAGTGGTCCCTTAGGATTGCCTGTGCTCAGAGCAGATGCACAAACACAGTCAGGGCTGTGCAGCCCCAGCTCGTGGAGTGTTTAATGTGAAATCATGGCTTTAATCTCCTCTGAGGAAGTTTTTAACCCTTCTAAGAGCGAATGAAGCGACTGCTGCCAAAGGGCAAAGAAAAGGAGTGTGTTTTTATGTACTCCCAGGACTTTTATGATTATCTGAGGGCGTTTGGGGCATGGAAGTCTTGGGGTCTATACATTTATTAATTTCCTTGCTGTATCTGTGTGGGTGATGGATTCAGTGTGTGGGATGGGAAGGCAGCTCAGTGCCGTGGGGCTGAATGTGCTCAAAGCCTCCTTCACTTCCCAATATTTGTCCTGCCATGCCAGGGGCACAGTGAGGGACGTCTGGGTGGGTGAAGAGGGAGATAGGGATGAAGGGCCAAGCCCTGTGGGTGGATGATTTGGCAGGACATTGGTGCTGGGAGTGTCATTTGGCCTGAAACCATCCTTGCTGCCGGGTGAGCCCCCAGCATGTGCATGTTGAGCTGGAAATGGGACACATAATATTCCTAATAATTTCCCAGGCAGCTCCATTCGTTTCTGAAGTGAGAGGAGACACTTGTGCTATTCCACCCGGCTCTCTTTATGCTCTAATCTCCCATTGAGATTCCAGGCACAGCTCCACTAATTAAAATGATGAATGCCGGAGGAAGGCTTTGGGTTTGGATTCTTTATTTTTTTTTTATTATTATTTTATTTTATCCTTCTCCAGGGTCTCGCTGGTATCTGCACACACAGAGACTGCTCCGGGCGGGGGATATTTGCTCGCCGGATGAGTACCCAGGACAGATAGAAACGCTCCCCTGCCCACACACAAACAGTGGCTCAGAGATCCCTGAGCCCCACACGGCTGTGCAAGGCGGGGAATTGTGTCGGCTTAAGCAGCCTCTCCCCCTGCGCCCTCTGGAGTCATCCATTAGCATCCATCCCACCTCCAAGGAAGGTGCTGAGCTCTGGGATGAGGTGCTTTCACGAGCTGCAGTTCCCTGGGCGTGCTGGATGTGGAGGGATTTCGGGATCCCGCCGAGCTGGGGGAGCTCTAGGGCTGCTGGCACAGTGTGCCGGATATCCCGAGGATCTAGGAGGGATCCAGAATCCAGAGGATCACCTCTCCACTGCAGTTCCATGCTCCCAACAGGGTTTCAAAGAGCTGCCGTGCTGCTCCCTACTGGCAGCCACATGTTGGTGACACGTTTAAGCTGGAGATAGAACTTTCCTCATCCCAACCCCTGGGGCAGAAATCAAGGAGCACAGAGATCTCTTACCTTCCCAAAACACCACCCTGGGTCTGATTTTAGCTGCCCACCCCCACTTTTCTGCTTTAAATGCCTCGTGGTTTAATTAATAAGAAGACAGGCTAAATTAAGAGATCTGATGGGCTCTCTTATCCTGTAATTAAAGCTTTTTTTTGGAGTACAGGCACTCGAGAGCAGTGTTTCCATGCGGTAGCAAGATCAGGGAGCAGATGTGTGCTCCAGTGGGATGAGAGGGAAGGGAATGAACGAGCAGAAGCACATCAGGATGGCTCGTGGGGGGGATTGAAATGTCTGTGTCACGTGCTGTCACCAAGGCAGAGCTTTAAACAGCAGCTCTCTCTAAAAGTGCATGATCCATGTGCTGACAGGAGCTCCTGCTTGGAGCAGGGAGGCTGTATGGGGAAAAGGGGCTAATTTGGAGAAAGTAGGATTATTTTCCTTGGGGTTTATCTTTGTTCTTTCCCTTTTTACATCCTTGTTGCCCTCCCCCATCCCCAGAGGATGGAAATGGGTTGGACATGGCCCTGAGGGTCAGGCATACAGGAGGCTGCCACATTCCTGTGCCACATTCCTGTGTTCCAGCTGGGATGTGGGGCTTGCTGAGACAGCCCCGTGGTGTCCCCAGATGGAGCTGCCCCGGGCAGTCACTGTTGTTTCTCCTCCCAACAAGGTGGCTCTTGTCTCTGAGCTGGAGCATCCCATATCCCACGTCAGAGCCATCCCAGGGATGGACAGATCTGCCTTTGGCTTCCTGGGTGGCTTTGAGCACCCTGGAAAAAGTTTGTTTTCAGCTCCTCATTTTCCTAGGTTGGCAAGGGCTGGAATTGTTTGCTGATCTAAAAGTGAAGTGAGGAAAAACTCCACACCTGAGCCAGAGGGAAAAGATCCCGAGTGATTTGATCAGTGCCTGCCTACCAAAACATCCTCTGAGCATGCAAGGAACAAGTGACAGCCTTGGGAAAGGGGTGATAACACTGCCTTGGGGTCCCAGCCCAGGCTGCAGAGACAGTGAGTCCATCGTCCTGCTGAAGGTGGCTTTCCAGCTCGGGAATATCTTCTGTACACCTCCTGAATGCCATCTGAGTGGGTAGCAAACCCCCAAGCTTTTCTTCTTGATTCCTCTTTGAAGTCTGCAGAAGCCTGGGAACGGTGCAAGTCTGGTCCTCTGTGTGCCATCATGGAATTACTAAAGCTGGAAAATCCCTCTAAGATCATCCAATCCAACCCTTCCCCCAGCGCTGCCGAACCCGCCACTAACCCCTGTCCCCCAGTGCCACATCCACGTGGCCTTTGAACACTTCCAGGGATGGTGATTGCACCACTTCCCCGGGCAAAAGGTGACTTCCCTGCCACCTAAGTACCTCCCCCTGGGCCACAGCTCAGGGTGGTGACATCTCATCCCCGTGAACTCTCCGGGGGATAATTTCCAGCTCAGGTCCAATTTCCATCAGCGTTTGGTGATTTCGTAGCTCCCTCCTCCACCTCTGATCCGAACAGCTGTGCTCGTGGGGCCATGGGAAGGCAGGGAAATCTTGAGGCAGATGCTCTGACTCCGACTGCTCTTTAATTCAGATGATTTAAATGGAAATCAGGAGCTCTTACTGCGGGACGAGTCCAGGCGGCAGTTGAGCGTCGTGCATTTTACGATCGGAAGCTTTTTTTGCAGGACTGGATTAGTTTGTTTTCATTTCTCCTCTTGCCTGCTGATCATCCAACTGTCTCATTGTTTGGGTGAGACGCAAAGATGCTTAGAAATACCAATAATAATTAAAAATAACAGGCAGCAGAAACCAGACCGGCAGCTTGGCTGGTGGCCATTGGAAACGGCTCAGTCCTGAGGCAGAGATAGGACCTGCAGGAAAACCCGTATCCTGGAGGCTCCAGGTGGTGCCAGGGGGATTTCCATGGATAGCAGCCCCCGAGCCCTGAGTGTGTGTGTGTTTTAAGATGTATTTTCCACCTCCGTCAAGTCACTCAACTCCAGCATCCCACCCTTCGAAACCATCTGGCTTTCTGCCCACAAGATTATGTTATATAAACCACCCCTAAATGCAGTGTCTGGGAATGGGCCTTTATGTTTTAATTCCCAAATAGGCAGGGAAAATTGAGTGCTCTGATTGGCATCTGCAATCAGAGCCCCATTCAGCGGGTGCTGTGAAGGAGCTGATTGCAGCGAGCGCCGCTCTGACCTTCTGGGGCCTCCGCTGCTGCCTCGGCTTCATTAACAGGATAAATATTTTTCCAGAAACAACATTTCCGAGCTGCCAGAAGTCATGACAGGCATGGGGACTGTGCTGTGGCACGGTTTACGCCGAGGCAGCTCTTTCACATGCTCCACGCCTGAAGATTTGGGTGATGGATGGGTGTTTTTAGCAGGCTGCGGACACCTGGGCTCCGTTCCCGCAGTGCCACCGAGTGGCACAGTGTCATCCTCCCTCCTCCCGTGCCTTGCCTTTCCTCAGCAGCTTTCCTTCCTCCTTTGTCCGTTGAATCTGTGAGTGGTGCAGAGCAAGGACACTACTTTTTGGGATGTTTTGGTTAATGGAGCCTTGGTATGGCCCCAGTGCTCTGGGATGACATCAGTGGTAATGATGGCAGTGAGATCACAGAATGCTGAGTTGGAAGGGACCCACAAGGATCATCCAGTCCAACCCTCAGCCCTGCACAGGCCCATCCCCAAGAGTCACCCCCTGTGCCCCAGAGGATCAGCCAAACCCTCCTGCAGCTCTGGCAGCCTTGGGGCTGTGCCCACTGCCCTGGGGAGCCTGGGCAGTGCCCAACCACCCTCTGGGGGAAGAACCTTTTGCTGAGACCCAACCTGAGCCTGCCCTGGCACAGCTCCAGCCATTCCCTGGCTGCTGTCCCTGGTCCCCCCAGAGCAGAGCTCAGTCCCTGCCCCTCCTCTGCCCCTGCCCAGGAAGCTGGAACTGCAGTGAGCTCTCCCCTCAGCCTCCTCTTCTCCAAACTGGAGGTGTTGTGTCCCTGGAGCACTCCTGGAGCACATCAGGGACATGGACATGGCTGATAACCCTCAGTGCTGTGCTGTGACTGTGCTGCAGTGCCCACACATTGGTACTGAGTCAAACCCCCTGGAGTGCCAGAGCCTGGTACTCAGATAACAGCATCTGCAGCCCCAGCTGAGCCCCTCCAGTGAGTTACAGCCTGGTCTCTGCTCCAGGGACCCCTTTGCATCCTGCAGCCGGTAATAGATGTTTTTAATTCTCGGGGAATTATTGAACAAACATCAGGGAAATATGTTTTACAGTCCAGAGCTGGCTCTGAGCATCATTAACATTGTTATTGGAGACGAGGTGGGTGATTTAAGCGGGGGTCTCTGACAAAGACACACACCTGTCCCCGAAGAAAAGGCTGTGATTTAATGCCTGCCCTGGTAATGAAGAAGAGCACAAGGGTCAAGTGCAGGGCCTGTTTCAGAGGTCTCCAAGCCTGGCAGATGAGGTGGCTGCACTAATGCCTGCTGTGCCCCTCCTTGGAATGCCAGGCAGGCACTGGCTGTGGGGAGGGGGTTCAGAAGGGCAGGTGAGTGTCGGGCACCTCATGTAGCTGTGCTCTGCTGCCGTGTCAGCTCACACAGTGGAAACGAGCAGATGCTGCCAGCCCAAAGAGCAGGAGCTTGTCTGTCTCCTACCAGGGCAGAGCAAACAGCCCTCCTGGCCGGGCTCTGACAGCTGTCAGCACCCACGGCTGGAGCAGGGAAGGGCTGGCACGTCCCTGGGCAGTGACAGCTTCCCCCCGACCTGATGCCACAGTCTGGTTTGCCCTGAGCCAAAGGCATCCCATCGCTTTGCAGTGTGAGCTCCTGAGCTCCTGCACTGCTGGAGGCGGCTCAAGGCATCTCCCCAGGGCTTTATCATCATACAGTCCCAGAACAGTTTGGGATGCAGCTGCCCCATCCCTGGAACTGTTTAAAGACAGGCTGGAGGGGGCTTGGAGCAACCTGGTCCAGTGGAAGGTGTTCTGTCCAGTGGGGGTGGAACATGATGGTCCTTAAGGTCCCTTCCAACCCAAACCATTCTGGAATTCTTTAAGTGGTGCTGGAGCAGCATCCCTGTGAGCTGGGCTCAGGGGGAATGGTGAAGCAGGGAATTACATCTTCACACTGCCCTGGGCATCTTCTCACTCGTGCAACCAACCCGGTGCTGTGGCTGGGGAAAAGCTCTGTTTCCACTCCCTTTATGTCCTCTCCTGGTCTGCTGAGATTCTTCCTGTGGTTTGGGGGCTTGTAGAGGCTCAGCTGGTCTGTTTGAACCCATCTGCCTTGGGCACAGTGGGCACAGACCAAGGCACAGCATGTCCTGCCCTGCTCGGTCCCACTCGTCCCACTCTGACATCTTTGCCAGGGACTGAAAAGGCTGATTAAAAAGCCAGCACTAGAAACACAATAATCCTGGGAGGGCCTCAGCAACTGGAATCTTGTATTTTGGCTGTCGGTGAGCTCTGGAAATGCTGGTAAACATTGCTTTTGCTTCATTTGGATGCAGGGATGAGCCTATGGGAGGGTTTGGAGGAGCAGAGCTTGTTTGCATGCATGTTTAAGCGCACAGGCATAGTCATACACATGTTGGTGCAGAGTTTGGTTCACTTCACTTGCATCCTGCGTAGGCAGCCGGGCACGGGAATTACTTCTGCATCAGTTGGATCCTCTGCTATAATAAAGGACCAGCAGCTGGTGAGCTCCTGCTGCTCCTCATCTGCCTCCCCTCGGACCAAACAGCAGCTCCTCTCCACCCACACACCTCAAACCTGTTTTGGTGTCCTATTCTCCTGCTTTCCCACTGCCTGTGGCTCTTAGGAGAGAAGGGGGGTGATGCAAATGCTGTACCTGTGGAGGTGAAATGCTGGGTTTTGATTAGAAGGGATCTGTTCTGCTGCTGCCACATGGAATAGTTTGGGTTGGAAGGTTTCTTAAAGCTCATCTCATTCCAACCCCCTGCCATGGGCAGAAACACCTTCCACTAGCCCAGGATGCTCCAAGCCCTGTCCAGCCTGGCCTTGGACACTCCCAGGGATGGGGCAGCCACAGCTTCTCTGGGCAACCTGTGCCAGGGCCTCCCCACCCTCCCAGGGAAGGATTCCTTCCTAATACCCAACCTAAATCTCTGCTTTTCTAGTTTAAAACCATTCCCCCTTGTCCTATCACTATTTGCACAAAATGTTCCCTTCTCATGTGAATGGCTCAAGTGCCCACCTTGCTGCATCACAGGTTGGGAAGCCTCTGACAAGCTCTTTACAGCCGGATTTTTGGGGAAGCAGCTCCCCTGGGGCTCTGTGTGAGGGAGCCTGTGATATCCCTGACTCTTTTCAACCAAACTGCTCCCAAAGGTGGTGGGTTTGGCGTAGGCAGCTGGGTGGGGAGGGGAGAAACCACCCAGCGAGGGCGGCTGTGGGAGGAGAGGCAGCGACAGCAGCTCCAGCTCATCCCTCAGAGCCTCGGAGGACGAGTGTATCCCCACATGAGTGTATTGTTATGAATTCCCCGACGGTGGGGGAAAACTTTGATCAGAGCTTGCACCTCATTAGACATCAGAGAATTGAGCCGTGAGACACCGATCCATAGGCAGCCAGGCTTCATTAGCGGGGCCGCTCCTGGGACTGCCTGTTTGAGAAACACCGAGATGCTACAAAATTGACTTTTGTTTTTAATTATTTTTATGAGGACTCGGTGTTCCCCCCTCCCGCCCCCCTTCCATGTTATTTTGCTCCGAGGGCTCAAGTGAGATCAGCTTCAGGCGGCTGAAATTGGTACGTTTTGTTTCATCAAAGCAAGTCAAAAGCTTTCTTTTAGTTGAATATTAATGTGTGTATCCATCTGCTGTGCCCAAGGGATCATGTTTTGGTTTATGGGCCCCGTGGGCCACGTTTCCATCCTGGGCTCCTGATCCCCCATCGTGTGTCCATGTTTCTCCTGCACTGCAGGAGCTCAATCCCGACCCGATGCTTCGATGCAGCCCAAAAAGCCCAAGTTAAACCCTGCAGTTCAGGGATGGCAGGCGGCAGAAATGTCAAAAAAGAAACATTTCGACATTTCCCAGCCGAACCTTTTATCAGAACTCTCCGAAAGCAAATAGATGGCAAAGGCAGTGGGATGTGTCAGCTGTGGTTTGGGGTCAAACAAGCAGATCTCAGAGCAGCACGAGTCGCAGCAGGGTGGAAATCAGGGATGGATTTAGCCATTGTGACAGAACCTTTGCAGTCTGAGGCTGGGTTTGGAGAGCTCTGTGTGAGCAGAGGTGCCTGGTTTTCATCCTCTTCCCTGTCCTTGGTTTTTGGGGAGCCTCCACCAGAGCATCCCCTCTCCCAGAGCCAGGCAGAGGACAGCCCCGAGCTCTCAGGCACGGCAGCACATCCACAGGCGTAATTCCTGTCAAACTCCTTGTTTGAAAGACACGGAGGAAGATAAATGGAGCTCTGCAAAGCCCTATTTGCACCATTCTCCTTCTCAGCTGTGCTCTGAGAAGAGACGTGCCAGAACACAGAAGCCCCACGTGCTACAGACGGACCCCACGGCTGAGAGGATGGAATTACTCACTCACGGACAGGGCTCCAGTCGGGATCACAGCTCAGAGAGAAAATAGAAGCAGGCAAGGTAGTCCTGCTATTGCCTCCAACCTGCTTGATCCAGAAATGGAGAAGAAAAGGCGAGTGCAAAGCAGATGAGAGGCCCATTTGCCTCCTTGTGTGCAGGCTGACAAGGACCAGGGATGCAGGAATTCATGGCAGGTTCTCTGTGGAGTGGAGGGGGGATAGGAAGCCATCCAAGCTGATTAGTGAGAGGTCTCTCAAAGAGACAGGCTGGCTGGATTTAATTCCCTAGTCAGCATTCCCAGTACATTGATCTCCTCCTAAGCAGGAGGGAGGGGGAGCGGAGAGAGGGATGGTGGGGAGTGAGGAGAGGAGAGAAAAATAGGTTAAGAGGTGGTGAGAGAATGAAGGCAGAGGGAAACAAATGAGGAGTGGAATTGGAAAGCAGGAAAATGGCAGGGATGTGGAGGTGGCAGGGGTGCAGAACCAGCCTTGCTGGTGCTCCAGCTGTGCCAGCAGCCAGCACCAGAGCTGCCACAAGTGATGGAAGCATTGCTGGTGGAATATGAGGGAATCCAGCTTGGTGTCCTCTCCTAGGTGGTCCTTATCCATGCTAGGGATGCAGCAGCCCCCAGTCACACTGCTGGAAAAGGAAAAGCAGGGGATTCAGGAGCAGTTGGATGTATCCCTGAGCTGTCTGGGAGGGGAGGGAGGATGATCAGGTGCTTACAGATGTGCTCCAGAACATGGAGCAAAGGCAGGAAGTTTATCATCCAGTACCTCCTGCAACACCAGGGGTGGAGATGGGAGAGATAAAGTCTTTGCAAGACAGGATCCCCCACTTGCAGCAAGCAGGAAGCTTTCATTTCTAGCCCCAGCTGGCTGTGAGATATTGGGCATTAAAAGCACGTTATTCCGATTGCTGTTTTAACTTCTTTTTCCACTTTTATTCCTCACTTGGATTCCAGCTTGATTTTAGCATGTACTCCCTCCAGATCCACAAGTGCCAGGAGCCAGGGCCGTATACCATCCACAGGCTCAGCCTCCCAGCTTTCAGATGGGATAATTAAAGCATTAATCTCTTACTCCAGCAGCCTGGAAGACAGCAGCTGCTAAAATAACATGGAAGGACTGCTACAAAAAGGTGCTTTGCTTCCAAGAGAGCTGCAGGGACAACTTTTAGGGACAGCAAACCTCCTCTGGTGCCGGGGAGGGTCCAGGGGCAAGCACAGTACTGGCCTTTGAAACTAGAGGCTGCTCTTGAGTCTCAGATCTGCTCAGTCCTGAACACTTTTAACCTGATCTGAGGCAAAATGTTCGGATTTGTTCGTGTTTTGTTGAGCTTGGGTTGGGCTGGAGGCTCCTTGTGCCTTTGGGAAATGCAGCCTTCAGCTGGGAGATGAGGATCTATAGTGATGCTGTTGGATGCAGTCTCAAAAATGGTTGGCTTCTTGCTGTGGGAATATTGATTATTTCTGTAATCCTCTTTGTGGGAGTCCTGTTTTTTAAATTTTTGTGGTTTGGGTTTGGTTTTTTTGTTGTCTTCTTTTTTTTGAGACACTCTTGCGAGTACCTGGACTTAATCTCTGTGAAAAATATTAATTCCTGGGGCAATGTTGAACCTTCAGAGAGAGAGGGATCTGATATCCTGTGTGAGAGCTCTGCAGTAAGGGATGTTCCTTTAGCAGGGCCAAAGTGTAGGTACTGGAGTGTGACTTTATCGAGATTCCAGCTCACCTGTGAGGCTGGGGGTGTTTGCTGCCACTCTCAGAGAGTGACAGGAATTGTTTAGCCTTGGTTAAATAGGGAATGTCAGCTCCAGAAGCTCCACACAGAGCCCTGAGCGAGCTTGAATCCCTCCCCCTGTTCCTCTGTCATCCAGGTGCACAGGAGAAAACATCTGGAAGGCACAAGGGAAGCTTTGGGATCTTGTGAAGGTCCAGGTTTGGGCTCTCCCTTCTTAAATTCGTTATTCCAGAGGAGCTGCCAGTGCTGACAAAGCCACCTGGCATCAGCTCCATGGGTACAGATGAAACTCCTGGCATCTTCTCCCGGGAGCCACCCCTGTGTCCTCCCCACCACCACCCCCCTGCCCCACATTCCCACAGGCTTTCTCTTCACCCCCAGGGTTTCTCTTCACCCCCAGGGTTTCTCTTCACCCCCGGGGTTTCTCTTCACCCCCGGGGTTTCTCTTGCTGAGGTGCCAATGATTTCCACAGCTTGATTAACGCCCCACATCCCCACTTCCATTGGCTGCTGCGGAGGAGCAGGAGAAGATGGATGTTTCCCATTACTTGATGTAATGACTGTGAGGCAGCCTAATGAAACCTTTACAACCAAAGTTTATGGAGGGCCCCCAAAAAGGGATCAATAGCCGAGCTGGAGCTCTCGTGGGCAGGTCAGTGGGGGCCGTGATGGAGAAGACCAGTGGGAGAGATGGGAGATGGAGCTGGGAGTGCTGGAGCAGGGAGAGGACAGTGATGGAGTGATGGAACGGGTGTGAAATGGGATATGAAAAGAGAAGGGATGAGTTTTGTTGTTTCTGATTTGTTCAACTCTCCGGTGCATTGTCCTTTGCTTTTCCATCCCCTCTGGGAGTAAATTATTGCATCTCCAGGTGCCAAACTGCCTGCAGAGCTCTCTGACTGCCTCCCTTCAGCTGCAGTGCTCTCAGGGAGGAAGGAACAAACATAAAAATCCTTGGGAATTGGTAAAAATTTCCCCCAGAAGAATGGGTCTGCACTGCAAAACAGCAAAATAACCCTCTTAGCCTCATCCAAGAGCTACTTTAAGCATCCAGCCCAGGGGAACCGTGGCCAAAAACAAACCCTGCCCCAGGCTGCCCTGGATGATTCTGCTCCCTGCACTGGCTTAGCAAGTACTGCTGAGGGAAGAATTAACTTTTAATTGAGTGGCCTGTGGGTAGATGGACAAAACCCCCGGGAAGGTGATCTAAGGGTACACTTAGGGCCAGCTCTGCGTGCCTGGCTGGGAACTTTATGGACCTGCACTTCATTACCCTGAGAGCAGGGAAGTGCATTCCCAGCTGGAGAGAGGTTAGTCTGCAGTTTTCAGCTGAGTGAACAGGTCGGTCAGGGTGTCAGCAGGAGCATCGGTGTTAAGCAGAAGTCCTGGCTTTTGCTTGTGGTAGAAGACAACTCCTTCAGGCCCCCACCTCACCCCTTGCAGCTGGAGGCTCCCACCTGAAGCCGTGGTGTTGGGAGGGCAGGGATGTGGTGCCGGCAGTAATGGGATCCACCTGCTGCAGCACAGTGCTGGAGGAATAAAAAATGCTCCGTTGTGCCTCTGGAATAGCTGCAATTAACAAAATCTGAATAGCCAAGGGCTGGATTTGTCTCAGGGAGGCGGTGGGAGACAGCTTGAAATGTGCCCACGAGCACTGACTGGGGCTGGAGCGTAATGAGGCCCCGGGAGGCAGCCAGTTAGGATGCAGGATGGATGCAGTGTGGGCTCCAGGCAGGTCTATCCCACACAGCAGCGTGGGGAGCTGCTGCAGGGAAGGGCTGGAAGCTGTCCTTGGGATGTGTGGCCCTGCAGCCATAGCAGAGAGGGCACATGGGCAGTGTCAGAGCCTCTGCTGTGCTGGGCAAAGCCATTGCCATCCTGCCTGCTGCTGGAATCAGAGAATCCCAGACTGGTTTGGGTTGGAAGGGACCAGAAAGCTCATCTTGTTCCACCCCCCTGCCATGGGCAGGACACCTTCCACTAGCCCAGGTTGCTCCAAAGTCTTGGACACTTCCAGGGATGGGGCAGCCACACCTTCTCTGAGCGACCTGTGCCAGGGCCTCCCCACCCTCACAGCCAGGAATTCCTTCCCAATATCCCATCTGACCCTGTCCTCTGGCAGTGGGAAGCCCTTCTCCCTTCTCCTGTCCCTCCAGGCCTGTCCCAAGTCCCTCTCCAGCTCTCTTGGAACCCCTTTAGGCCCTGGAAGATGCTCCAAGGTCTCCCTGGATCCTTCCCTTCTCCAGGTGAACCCCCCCAGCTCTCCCAGCCTGGCTCCAGAGCAGAGGGGCTCCAACCCTGGGAGCATCTCCGTGGCCTCCTCTGGAGTCATTCCAGCAGCTTTTTTTGGTGGCAGCTCCAGAACTGGACTCAGCACTGCAGGGGGGTCTCACCAGAGCAGAGGGGCAGAATCCCCCCCTCGATGTGCTGCCCACAGTGCTGGGGATGGAGCCCAGGACGCCATCACCTTTCCCAGGGACAGAGCAGTGGATTGTGGCTCCAGACCTGTGTTTTATGCATGACTCAGCCATTTTCCTGTCTCCAAGATGAGGATAATGATACATTCTTCCTTTAGAAAGAGCTTGTCGTCTTCGAGTGTGTTACAAACTCAGGCAACAATGCACCTTAATTGAACATTTTCACTTTTCATAGTTCCAAGAGAAAGTTTGCAGAGAGAATAATTCTTATTTTATCTGTATTTAATGGTGTGAGGTGTGTGGCAGAATACAGATGGTCACACCCAAGGTGGGAAGAGGACAAAGAACTCTTTGGTTTCCCTCTCTGTGGTGACATTGGGACCCGACGTGCTGAGCAAGCACTTGTAAATCAAGGCAGCAAAAATTAAAGGCCCCAGTAATGGGTTGGATTAATCTGCTCTGACTTGAATGTCTAAAAGTTGGATGTCAACGCTCAGGGTTTGTTGCCTTAGGCTCCCTCCTACTCGGTGGAGAGAAATGGGCATCTCCAGAGGCCATTTATCTCCTCCCAGACAGGCTGGGTGGATGAATTGCCCTCTGGAGGTGCTGGTCTCTCTCTCCATTGATAAAGGGAGCCCTGGGTACATCTTATGTATTTATATTAAAAATATATGGGGAGGGATGAAGGTGAATCCTGCCTGTTGGGGTGGGAAGCAGGCAGGGCTGCAGCTGCTCTTGAGGGGATGCTCTTGGTACCTGCTGCCCATTTTAGGAGCTGCACCCTGAAGAGTGTTTTCCCATGGAATCTCCTGACTGTAGCTGGATTTTTGGGGTGTGTTTTAGTCACATACATCATGGTTGGGTATAAAACTGGGCAGACGCCCTGCAGAGCTGCATCTCCCACATGCAGGCACAGAACACAAACTGCTGGTCCTGATAAATCCCAGTGAGCAAATAACACAGGTTCAAACAGCCGAGGTTTGCACGGAGGCACCTGAGTGCTGGGCAGCTTTGTAGAACCATAAACCAGAGGAAATGCAAGTACTGGGCTCCCAACTGCCAAACCCTGGAGCTCCGTGTGTTTTGTCTTCCTAAAAACCATTCCAGAGGTGTCAGAAACAAACTACAGTCCCTTGTGTCCTCCTTCTGTATTTCAAATGAATAATAGATAAAGGAATCATTTTATTTAAAGAGAACGAGTTGAATAGAGTTTGCTTTAAAAAAAAAAAGAAAAAAAAACAACTAAAAAAATCCACGCTAAAAGCACCGTGGCACTTGGCCCTGATTTCTGTTATAAAGGGAAACTTCCCCTTTTCATTTATTATTGAAGCAAATTAAGCTGATTGTCAGAAACGTGTGTGCTGGGTGAAAACGCTGCCATTGTGAGTTGGGATGAGATGAATGAATTTAATTTACCCCTTCGGTACGTTCAGCAGGCGGCTGGTGAGAGGCTCCAGCTCTCGGCTCCCTGCCTCCTCCTGGGAAAGCCCTGCCAAGTCTCCTGGGGGATTTTCCATGCTGGGGTTTTGTCTCTTCGCAGGGGCATCTTGTCCCCTTGTCCTGGGGCTGGATAGGGAAAAGGAGGACAAGGAGACATGTGGGTTTCTTCCCTCCTCCCTGGGCTGTAGAAGCCAAGTCTTTGCTGGCTTTTTTAAGAGCCAGAAAACTGTTTGGAAGCTGCTCCAAACGGGCAGGAGTCAGGTGTTGTTTCCAGATTGCCTTGGCCTGTGGTTTTCTCCGTCGGATCCGCTGCCCACGGGGAAGCAAAGCTGCATCCCCGGGCAAAGGATGAATCGGCAGCCGAAGGGGGATGAAGGCTGGATTTTGGAACCTCAGTGGGCACCAGGGGTGTGGAACAGGCTCCTGTCAGAGAGACAAAAGGGTTTTGGTGCTGCCCAGGGTATCCTGTGACTTTGTTGGAAGTCAGGCTGTGGATAAACAACGTTCAGCTTGGGACAAGGCCCGACAGATCTGTTGGTAGCTCTCCAAAAGCGCCGCCTCTGATCTTGCTTGGATCAGAGGGATGCTGCTGGCTGCAGGCCCACATCCAGCTCTTCCATGGGGAAATGCAACCCCCTGCCAGCTGGTGATGGAGAAGACATCACTCCTGTCTTCCTCCAGTGCCTTCAGGAACAAATTAGGAGAGGTTTCTCTCTTGGAAGTTGGAGTGGAGGGATCCTTTTCAATGTGAGAGTGGAGCTTCTGCTGGGGGCAGTGGGAGAAAAAGAGAAAAAGCACTTCCTAGCTGGGATTGATGGGACTGGTGGAGAGGGAAGATGCTGCCATTGAGGTCTTGCCCCTGATGTGTGTGGTGATGGAGCCACTGGATTCCAGGTTATTGCTTGTTCACAGTGTGTGCTCCACAGGCAGCCAGGCAAGGCCAAATCCTAGAATCATCAATCATTAAGGTTGGAAAAACCTCTAAAGTCATCGAGTCCAACCATCAACCCGGCACTGCCAGGTCCTCCACTAGACCTTGTCCCTAAAATGTCCACATTTCCCCTCACTGCCCACCTTGAGCACGTTCACATCCATGTCTGGGTCAGCAGTGGGAGAGGCTGAGAGAGGAGGCATTTCCTTGGGGAAGCCAAGCTTGGGAGAAGACATGGGTTGAACCAGGATTACTGGTGGTGCAGGGAAAGCCTTTGCTGGAAGAGTAAATTATCCCAGAACAAACAAAAGGTCGCTTTTTACAGGAGCATGTAGTGCCAGGACAAGGGGGAATGGTTTCCCACTGCCAGAGGGCAGGGTTAGATGGGATATTGGGAAAGAATTCTGCCCTGTGAGGGTGAGGAGGCCCTGGCACAGGTTGCCCAGAGAAGCTGTGGCTGCCCCTGGATCCCTGGAAGTGTCCAAGGCCAGGTTGGACAGGGCTTGGAGCAACCTGGGCTAGTGGGAGGTGTCCCTGCCCATGGCAGGGGCTGGAACTGGATGAGCTTTAATGTCCCTTCCAACCCAAACCAGGCTGGGATTCTGTGATCCTGGAGCAGGAGGGGAGAACAGGGACTGCAAACCAGGTGTGTGCTAGAAGTGGTTGCTGATTTAAATCAGCAGTGAAGGCAGACCTGAGGAGGAGGGTGAGGCTGGGCTGGGCTGGGCTCTCTGTATCCATCAGTTTAATGTGCAGGTGAGACCCACAGGCTGTTCCTGGGTGGTTTTGCTGAATTTGGGTGGTTGAAATTCTCCTCCCTCAGTGCTGTGACTGTGGACACGTCCTGGGCCCCGTCCTCCCCTCCACAGTCTCGTTTTTGGGCTGTGCAGGAGCCCGGGGTGATTTTTGGATGGTGCAAGGCACAGTAACCACGAGGTGAGCTCCAGAGAGCTCCAGTGACTGCTGGGAACTGCCGAGTGTGAGAGCTCAGGGCAAGAGCAAATCAAGGACATCGTCTTGGAGAGGAAAGGGGGAGAGAAGGAGCCACAGCAGATCTTGGCACTCAGAGTGTTTGCTGCTATAATATTGGCTGGAAGTGTGATTTTTCCCTCTGCCAGTGGGTCTGTGTACACAAAACTTCCACTGCTGTGGCAATTACACTGCTCTAAAGTGGTTTTTCTGTCATTGCTTGTTCTGCCCAAGGAGCAGCACAACCTGTCCTGGTACCTGTCCACACCAATGGCACAGAACCACCCATTGTCAACAGTATTTGGGTGTTTGCAAAGCCAGGGCAGCTTCTTGGGTCGACTTATTTCTTGTCTGGATTTGCAAAATTGGACCTAGAAGATTCTTGTTCTTCTTCTTATTATTATTATTATCATTAGTAGTAGTATTATTATTGTTGTTGTTGTTGCTGCTACTGCTGCTGTTATAATAACAATTTTCATTATTATTATCATCATCATAATCATCATAATTTTATTATTATTATTAACAATAATATTATTCTTGATATTTATATTCAGAAATTCAATATGTTCCCAATTATTCCCAAGAATAATCTCTCCAGACACCCCACTGAGCTTTATTCTCCCCAAAAGTCAACTGCAGCTGGGCAGGAGGAGCTGGCAAAGAGGGAGAAGCTTTGATTGACCCTTTCTCCCATTTTGTCGTGTTTGGTTTAGACTGAATTTCAGGAGATGGTGATAACTTCAACAACCAACTTTGGGCCTTGGTTTCAGGGTTGGCCATGCAGGATTTTGCTTCCCAAGATCAATTACGGATCAGATGCAGCAGCACAATGAATTTAGGGCCAGAAGGGACTTTTAGATCACATAAACAGACCCTGGAAAGTCTTTAAATACCTCTTTCCTGAGCCTGGGATTTGGTGTTTGGCAAACATAAATCTTCCAAAAAGGTGTTCAGGGTTGATTTAAGGATCTCGGGAGATGCTGAATCCGGGCCTGCCATTGGTAGTGGATTTTAAAGGTTAATCACCTTTGCTGCTAAACATTTGTGCTGTATTTAATTTGTCTGTCTTTAACTTTAGGGTTGTTGGTTATTGGAGTGTCTTTTCCTGCTGGGAGAAACCACTTGGCATTTTCTTTGATCAAACTGGTCCTCCCTCTTCTCTCCCCCCGAGACTGAAGAGTTTCTCTGTGTCCTTCAGCTGAGCTGTGTTGTATCATCCAATTTATCCTTACAGAGAGGGGTGGTGTATCCCCTTTTTCCTTTCAGGTTTCTCCAACTCTCCCTTTTTAGTTACTTTTTAATATGAATATTAGGAAAAAGAAAAAATTTAAAAGGGCTTTGCCAAACCAAGGGAAGACTTCCCAAGGCAGCAGGATTCAGGGAATGGGAGAGGGGAAGGCCTGTGTCTGCTGCTCCACTGCAGAACCAGCCCAGGAGAACCCTGGGCTTGGGCCAGCGACGGGGGGGGACAAATCAAAAGCTTTGTGTTTTAAAGAATGTAATAGATTTTTAAATTGCATTTCCTTTAATGAATGACTCACCCAATTACCACCGCCCGGATACCTGCGCCCGAGAGCCGGAGTCTCCAGGGGGACTTTGGCTTTTCCCAATATTTATTGGGCTGAGTGTTATCGTGTTAGAGGGAAGCAGGGGAGGGGGAGGCTGAGCTGGTGGGCACAGCAGGGCAGCCCTGGGTTATCCTCCCCCTGATGCTCCATCCCTGTGCCCTGAATTTCCAAGTGTGCAGCTCCCAGGGGTGTCCCCAGGGGCGTCCCTTTCCATCAGGGTGACCTGGAGGACAGGAGGGCGCTTGGCCCAAAACTGGGCATGTTGTGAGGGGGCTGATTCCCCAGGAACATCCAGGTGGGGAGATGGGACAAGGGGCAGTGGCTTCAAACTGACAGGGGACAGGGTTAAATGGGATATTTGGAAGGAATTCTCCCCTGTGAGGGTAGTGAGGCGCCCAGAGAGGTGCCCAGGGAGGTTGTGGGTGCCCATCCCTGGAAGTGTCCAAGGCCAGGTTGGATGGGGCTTGGAGCAACCTGGGATAGTGGAAGGTGTCCCTGCCCATGGCAGGGGGTGGAATGGGATGAAACCCCACATCTCAGATCCGTGGGGGCTGTGATAACTCAATTTTGACCCTTCTTGCAAACCAGAGGATGATTTGGGAAGGGAATTCAGCATCATCTTGCCCAGGAATTTCTCATCCCTCCCACTCCAGCACTGAGCAGGTCAGGGCTGAATTCCCATTGCATGGGGTGCAGTGGGTTTGATCCCTGTATGAACCATCCACCTAAGGGCTGGACTCCATGATCCTCATGGATTCCTTCAAACTCAGAGCATTCCATGGTTCTGTGAGCTGTCCCAGGGCAGATCCCAGGCTGGGCTGTGGCTGTGCCAGCTCTGGGGAGACAGAGGGATAATGATCCCAGCTCCCAGCGCTCTCTGTGCTCTGCCAATGCTCCTGCAGGCCAGAGGGCTGAGCTGATGTATTTATGCACCTTCCCCTGTTTGTGTTTAAACAGCACCTCGGAAAATGCAGTAAAAGGAGCCACAACTCTCCTCAGTGTCCTCTAGGGGTTTTAATTTACTTTTATTGTGTTGGATCTTTGCTTCAGTGTTGGTTTTTTTGCGTTTTTATTTTTTCTCCCAGTGCTGGAAGTTGGCCTTACTGCAGAGCAGAGGTGGTGCAGAGAAATAGAGGCCAGTGAATTGCAGAGTGGGAATAGATATTTTAAGTTAGGATGAAGGGATATGGCAGAGCTGTCAGTAATCTGGGGTGTTATTTTATCTCCACATTTAATAATGAGTCTGTATTTTTTCCCAATGGTTCTGATTGTTTGGGGCCCCTGTTTTCACTGGGGCACAGCCAGAATTCTCTGCTCTGTTCATCTGTTAAGCCAAGCACTTCTCCTGCATCCTTGGGTAGAGATCCTGGAGGATGCTCAGGGCTTTAGGACAGTGTTAACCCCCCAAAAACAACCCCCAAACCAGCATTTTCCAGCTCCAGATTCTGTGCAGCAGGGAAGGTTCTGTGCAGATCCTTGGGCCACTTTGTTATGCTCACAAAAAATCGACAAATTGAGTTTTATTTGTACCCCCAGTAACTCAAATAGCAAGAAACAGTAAAATTCTCTTCACCTTATGCAGAATAAGCATCCTGTTCTCATTGCAGGCACAACTGGGCTGGTTTGAAGGCACACCAGCTCTCCTGGCCATGCTGGATGCTGCATCACCTTGGAAGAAGACATCTCTGGGGTACCTTAGGTTTGCTTTTGGTCTTCTCAAGGGTTTTTGGGTTTTCTGGTTATAAGATGATGTGTATCTTAAGGACATAAATCACTTTTCAAAGCACTGAGGGTGGTTTATCCTGTGTCTGTGAGGTGCCAGGTGCCTGCCCAGTGAGTTTTTGGGAGCGTGGTTTCATCTGCCTGGCATTAGGTAACCCTGCTCCAGCCAGAACTGGAGGATTTTCGGTGTGATTTTGAAAACCTGGAGATGTTTCAAAGCTTATGAAGCTTTTGACCTGTCTCATTTATTCTCACCTCCTGCATTGCGAGGGGAGAGACTTAGAAATGTGAATTATGTGAAATACGGCGTGGAATCTTTTGAGAGGTCTAAATCACGTGCATATACACACAGGCACTTCCATCTCCTTAAGACTTCATCTCTCCTTCCTCAGTCGATCCGTGTTCCGGGATGCTGGGAGGATGCAGGAGCAGCTGGGGAAGAGTTGGTGGGAGGAGGTGAATGATGTGGACTTCATGCTCCCCATCTTCCTCCCCAGTGGCCTCCTGCCCCTCTTTCTGTGCTCTTTGCACTCCATCAGGGTCAAAAAGCAACATCCTCATTGAAATCCCCTCTTGGATGTGGGGACAGCAGGAACAACCCCCAGCAGCCTGTGGTTTCTGTGTTTCTGAGGCTTCCATGGCTTTTTAGTCTTTATTTTCTACTTCACAAAGCTGAGAACTGTGTCAGTAAGTGTCTGTTAGGTTGAGAAATTAATATTTCTCCATAAATACAAGTTTCCACAATCCACCTGGCTTTCCTCCATGGGTTGCTGTGCTTTTCCTGCTACTTTTTCAAGTGGATTTTTCCAACCTGGTGGTTGTGCTCTGGGTCTCTCCTGTGCTGCAGAGCCCTTTTTAGGTGGTCTTGTCAAAGAAAAAGGAAGTTAACCAGGCTGGAAAAATCCACTTGAAAAAAAAAACCAGCAGGAAGAGCACACAATTCAGTTCCAGGCAGTGTTGGAGGCGTGGGGGCACGGGTGGGATGTGCATCAGCTTCCAAGGGGGAAAGAAAAATGACAAAACTTCAAAGCTTTTGAAAATTTCAGCTGTTTAAGGGTGACCCTCTGGTTTCTGAGCATCAGATCTGCCTGCCAGCCCCTTCCAGAGGCTGAAAGGGAAGGGAAGGAGGAAGGAAACAACAAGGAAAGGCAGAAAGAGGGACAGAACAGAGGGAATGAGCAGGGCCCCCTGAGCATTTGTGATCCCAGATTTTTCCAGTCGTTCAGTAATGCTGTGTGTTCGCCACCTAATTCCATCCCTAAACTGGAAATAAAGCCCTGTTTAATAAACAGCAGTCGGCATTTCATTTCCCTGAATATTCTGGGAGCAACTGCTCATTATTCCGATGATTTCCCCCCACTGTAATTACTCGAAAGCGACTATTCACGGATTCCTCTGCTGACTTATATAGCCGTGCGCTCGCAGGCTGAAATATGGATATATTTTGGTGTCCTATTGAAAATTCAATAGGATCCAATTTCAATTGCTATTGCCTTCCCCCCACTGTGCCTCCCCTCTCCAATTTTCCAATGCTCCAGCTGCACGGCGGAGAAGAAAGGATGCGGCGGACACAAACAGCAACGTCCAACTGAAACGGGGAGAGAAAAATTACTTCCTTGTAATACCATGCTCCTGACAAGAGCTGGCTCCTTCTTCTCCCTATTTTTTCCCCCCCTTTTTATTTTTTTTGTCCCTTTTTCCCTTCTTTTTCTACCACGTTCAATTTTCTGACTCGGCCAGGCAGGTTGCAGAACTAATCTCGAACGTGCTTTGTGCTCTGTAACATCAGGAGCCTTTAAAGACTGGGATGGGGGAGAAGGAAGAGAGGATGGAGGGAATGCAATTAGTTTGGGGTGGCAGGATGAGCAGGAGAAGCTAAAATTGCAAATGTGGGTTATTTGGGGAAAATGAATCTCGTTCCTTCCAGCTCTGCCTTACCTGGGTTTCTCTTTTGGCAGATGGAGAGTGGGAGATGTGAAT
The DNA here is from genome assembly GCF_001604755.1 of Lepidothrix coronata. NCBI lineage: Eukaryota > Metazoa > Chordata > Aves > Passeriformes > Pipridae > Lepidothrix > Lepidothrix coronata. The sequence continues at coordinate 4,998,245 of NW_016690207.1, read as the reverse complement.
TAGATGGGGAAAAAATCCCTAGACAGACTTCAGGGTCTCAAATGGCACTTCCATCACAGAAAGTGTTTATTACATGCATGTTTATTTTCCCCCTCATCTGGAGTACAAAGGATGTGGTGTTTGAGACCTGCCAAGGGTCGGCTGGTGATGAGAGGCTGGACTGGATTAGGAGGTGTCACACTGGGAGCAAAACTGGGTGGGTTTGAGCACTCCAGCACCTTCCAGAGTTGAGAATATTCCTCAACAAACAGCATCTGGTGGCTTTCTGTGCATTCCCAGCTCCTGGTGAGGTATCTCTAGGTGAGATCACCTGGGACATCAAGGTGGTTGCAGGCTCCTCCATTGCCCCAAGCATACTGGGGTGGTGAGTCACTGTGACCTCGAGCTTCCGAGGGGCTGGAAAAGAGTTGTGCAAGTGTTTCCCTCCCTCAAAATCGAACAGCCCATGAGGTGATGGTTGGAAATATGAAAATCTGAGGGCAGCATCTCCCTGGCCAGACCCAGGGAGGTGGCTGAGTCTTTGTCTTCACTCTCAAAGTCCTGCAGAGGGTGGCTGGGAGCTTGAGGAGCAGAGGAAGGTCGGGATGTGGCAGGGCTGTGTCACCCTCAAGCCCAGCAGCACACCCGAGGCAGGAAACGTCCTCTATCTCCTCGAGCCATCTGTTTGCAGAGTCTTTGCCCATGCAACGGTGCCTCTGCCCGTGTGGACTTGTTGCCTCCTTGTAATCCGTAGGTAAACACACATCCAATCAACTGGAAAGCAGGGAGAGGAGGAGGTGAGCCGAGATAAGAGTCCGGGTGGGATGGGGACTGAGGCAGCACAGCTTCGGAGGGTGGGGGCTGGAAAACATGCCTGCAATATCCTCGGAATAAGGAGGAAACTGGTTTGTTTGGGGAGAGGAATGAATTAAGGCAATAGTGGGACCAAGCAGAGCATGGCCATTGAGCACCTCTCCAGAGGCTCTTACCACCTTGGTTTGCTTTGGTGTTGTTTGAAATCGGGAAATTCACCTGGAGAAAAAAAAAATCTCTAGAGAAATTTTACCCAGAGGATAAAGTTTCCTAGAGAATAACATTTCCTAGAGGATAAAATTTCCCTGGGTGATACAGATGGCAGATCCTTGTGCACTGGGTGAGGACATGGATTGCAGACACTGTGGGCATCCCCTTCCTGCAGGGATGCAGGAACTGCTCCCCCTGAGCTTGCAGCTTCGAGAGGTTCGGGAATCAACCCAAACAACCCAGTAAGTTCCCCTTGGCTGTCCTGACTCCCATGATATCTTAGACTAACTGGAGGCAAGACTTGATGTTTTTATGAAGACTTCCTTTAATGGGGTGAAACTTCTCATTTCCATCCTGAATAATTTAGGGTTAGCCCATTCCAACTAATTCTTGGGTTGTTAGCTTAATTATTTTCTTTTCCTGATGTAATTCCTTATTTACTTATAAACAGCAGTCGTATATTCTCTCAACCTGCTTTTTTATTATTATTATTATTATTATTATTAATATTAGTATTATTAATATTAGTATTACTGAGCTAAATACACCTTTGAAGTGTATCCCAGACCTGGATGGCTCTTGTAGGATGCTGTCTTGTGCCTGGCTGATCCAGACCCTTCTCCATCCACCATTCCTTTCTGCTTCTTCTGCTGTGAAAATCGTGTTGTCCCACTGAATTTGCCATTATAGCATAGAGTCATGGAATATCTCGAGTTGGGTGGGATGATCCCATCAAGTCCAACTCCGGGTTCAGTTTTAACAGGGAACAAGGCGTGCTCAGCACTGGAGCCGCTGTGGTTGTTGTCTCCAGAGGGTTCCTTGCACGGTGCTGGAGTGCAAGAAGCGCTGCAGATGAAGCTAAAAGCAAGCTCAGCCAAAGGCACGGGATTTGGGAAGGTGTTTGGAGCCAGGGTGGTGACCCAGTGCCCTACAGTCCATGGCATTACCGTGTTTAATGTACTCAGCGCTAATCTTTCTCTAAACACGAGCGATCTTGCTGAGTTCAGCACTGCAAGAGCAATAACCAATGAAGGAGATGAGATTAAGAAAACTCACAAGAATCAAATGTGCTCGAAAGGGCTGGGGAAGTGCCAGGGGCACTGCAGTAAATGACCTCCCTGGGAATCGAGGACAAATAAAATCCATGCCCCGTCTCTCTCTCTCCTCCCAGGCGCCTCGCGCCGATGCCGGAGCCCTGCCCTCCCTGGGGTGCCCAGAGATGATGCTTTCAGGGTTATTTTTGCACCAGAATACAACAGATCCTCTGTGCTGTGGGGCCAAGATGAGGATCCGTGTCGCTGCATTCAGAAAAACTAACCTCTCGAGCTCAAGGAGAGCTGCTTCACTTGGCAGGAGCATTATTCTGTCTGGAACAGCCTTGAGAGGGCAAACAAAACCTCTGAGCTGTGGCTCTTGTTTCCAAAGGCTCTCTGCAGGCAGGGATGCTGGGCAGAGTGGATTTTTTTTTTTTTTTGACTGTGAGCCAGAAACGGAGCCCAAAATTGGTCTAAATGCCACCAGAATGGGATGAAAATAGGGTGCAGCATCCCGAGGGAATCAGTGTCCCAGTCTGAGCTCTGCTGTGGGAAAGTCTTATGCACAGCTTGCCATGTGGAGCTGTTTGCAGGTGCTTAGTGGGGCTTGTGGGCCTTTTATCCCAAAGGCTGGGAAGATGGAGGTGACGGGAGTGGCAGCACTGGGAATGATGAATGTCCTGGGGATGGGCTGGGTGGGGGTTTCCCCCCAGTGCTCTGCTCCCCAGCGGCGTGGACCCCACGAGGATGTCCTTAACGGATCCCAGGCATCCCAAATCTGCTGCCTGGGACCCTGCCCCTGGAGCCGTGCGGCCTCGGAGGCTGCGGGGATGACTTGGCAGTGATAGATTTACTACAATTACCATCTCTCTTCCCAGAGGAGGAAAAAAAAAATAGATGAATAATATGTTTTGAAGGTGTCACGGAGTGAAAGCAAGAGAAGGGCTTGAGTCTGAACTTATGAATAACTTATGGGCTCCCTCCCTTCGTGCAGCTGCTCAGTTTGGGCTTATCTTTCTCGCCTGTAGGAGGTGGAATTAAAGGAGCAGAGCTGGGCATCTGTGGGCACAAGTCTGCCTGGCTCCCTGTGTCCCGTGCACTCCAGGGCACAGCGGGGCTGGAATGCCTTTGGATGGAAAAACAGTGAGCTGGGGGGGATGTGTGGAGCTTTCAAACCAACCTTGTCAAGAAAAAGGGTATTTTGCACATAATTATCTTTGATATTTTAATATGGTGGCGGAAGTTTTCCCTTGACTCTCCCCTTGCACCAAAGTAATGTCAGAGGGGGAAGCAGGTGAGCCCTGCAACGCTTGAATTTTGGGAGATTCCAGTTCCTGAACTGCAAATTCCCTTCTTGGCCTCATGTGGTGACTTAGCCTTCTCAAGCCTTAGTTTTCCAGCCCTAAGATGAGAGGTAATTTGCTCCTGTCTCAACACCTTCCTCTGCTTTCTTGTATTTTGACTTGAAGAGCTCATGGGAGGGACTGTTTTTGCCGGGTGTACACACAGAGTGGAACATAATGGAAGCAGGATCTTATCAAAGGCATGCCAATGCTATTGTAATGCATATAGTAATTATAGGGATGTATATGGAGGGCTGATGAAAAAAATCCAATGAAACATGGCATTTCCCTCTGGAAAAAAAATGTTAGCAGAATAAAACCACGCCTGGGAGTATGTCAGTTCCAGCAAAAAATGTCTATTAAAAATTATGCAGTGCTGTTCAGCAAGGTCACAGTGCTCCTTTTAAAACCAGTTAGAGGTTTCCTTGCAAAGCAGCACGTCACTTTTTTTTTTTTTTTTTCCCCTGCAGACTTTTAGCCAAGATGTTGTGTTTGGGGCTTTTATGCAGATTTAGGGGCAGAAAAAAAATGAAATTTCATATCAATTTTGCAGGAATTTCTGCCAAAAGGGGCCTTCTGCAGCTCGATAGGCACGGAGGGATGGTATCCTGGTTCACACCAGATATAAATATATATATATATGATTTCCAATGAATAACTTGTTCCCCCCATCCCTATCTCAGGAGTGCAGCCCTGCTATCTGCATGTTGCTATCAGCCCAGC
>NW_016690207.1:4910947-4993503 GCF_001604755.1 Lepidothrix coronata | reverse complement strand
CAGCCCCTCCATGTCCTTCCTGAGCTGAGGGGCCCAGAACTGGACACAGCACTCCAGGGGTGGCCTCACCGGGGCTGAATAACGGGAATGCAAAGGGGAGGATGAGATGGGATGGAGTTAGGAATCCTCCCCCCTTACCAATGGTTTCTCCATCAGCTGGAGGTAGCTGGGGCAGTGGGTTTGTGCTGGAGCAACACCCCAAGCCTTGCCATCATGAGGTGGACAGGACCAGCATTAAATACCCCTTCTCTGTGTTTGCTTCCAGAGAAATCTGCTGAACTGCACGTGCAGTCATTAGTGCTACTGTGGTCCTTAGCTCTTCCCATCCTAACGAGCTGGGAGGTGCTGGAGGCTCTGGCAGGGTGTAGGCTGCTCCTGCTGGTCCCAGGAAGTGGTGGTGGAGAGCTCTGGATCCATGGGACCTCCTCGAGGTCTGTGGGTTGAACCAAGCCTTGGGAGGGGAAAAGGAAGGAGGGGTGAAAGCTCTCAGTGTCAGGGCACAGCTTTACACCAGCTGCTGTTTGGGCAAAATCCCCCGTGGAAACTCATGGATAACAGCAGTGGAGGTGCTGGGGAGCACCCAGGGATGGTGAAATGCATCTTCACGTTTGGGGACCATGGGACCCTGTGGCTGGATGGTGGCAGGGACGTGCAGGCATCAAACAGGGCTGCTGGGACCATCCAGCCAGGGCTGCCAATCAATCCCTCCTGGCTGCCCATTTGTGATGAGAAGATTGTTATTGTCAGACCCGTGGATGAGGCTTGAGCAGGAGGGACCTGCCCCTGTGCTTTGTCACCTCCCTGCAGCAGAACGACTGGCCCGGATTTGACTCGGAGAGTCTCTCTGGGCAGCAGAGACAGAGAGAGAAACACAGCTGGATTTCCAAGAGCTTGCAGCCAAGTCTTCTTCTGAATTGCAAAGTGAACAGCTCAGATTTTTGGAAGCCTCTGAGGAGGCATAAATACAAAAAGCCAAGATATCTTTTAATTCTTTTTCTTCCTCTTTGTCATTTTTCTGGCTATGATGTTGCTTGAAGGGGCTGTGAGTCACCTCGAGCAATGAAATGAGACATCCTTATCACTCATGAAAATAATATTTAATGTGATATTTTTTATTTAGGTTGTGTCAAAGAGTCGTCTTGGTATTCAGAGCCTCAAATATTCTTTATATTGGACAAAGGGTGGAAATAATTTAGGGTTTTGGTCTTGAGGACCTTTTCTGTGCAGGCACGTGGGTGTCATGCTCTTGCTGTTGAGTTGTGGTGTGGACAGATGTGATGGTTTGGGGAATCCTGAGCTGGAGAAAAGTCTATTTTGTTTCTGTTGTTGTGAAATAGGGATGAGAAGTTGGCATGTGCAAAGAGTTGAGGTAACAGGAGTGTATTCAATCCTAAACTGGGTCCAAGCGGCCCAGATGCTGCTCAGAGCAGGAGGTGGGCTTGGTGAGGGGAGTCAGATGAGTGTGGTTACAGCATGGAAAAAAACCCCTTGATTTGGACTAAAAGTAGATTTCTGCCACAAACGGAAGAGTTATTCCCAATTAAATTTGCTTTCCGAGCAATTTCCTCATGGGATAAGGTGTATAAAGGGAAAAGCCTTGTTGGGGCTCTGCCTGGAGGCACCAGCCCCCCAAAAGCAGGTGGACTTCTTCCTTGTGGGACTGGCAGGTGGGACAAGGGGGGTGTGGGTGCTTTTCCCTCCCATCCTGATGCAGGTGGGGAAGCTGAGGCTGCAGTTACTGCAGGAGGGGCTCACCCCCCTTTCCCAGCTGGGGAAAGCTCATGTGGGGCGTTGAATGGGTGCTGCAGGGGGGTCAGGATGCTGCAGGAGGGATGTGGGTGCTGCAGGGGGGTCAGGATGCTGCAGGAGGGATGTGGGTGCTGCAGGGGGGTGAGGATGCTGCAGGAGGGATGTGGGTGCTGGGGCAGTTTAGGGGGATCCAGCTGTGTGTGTATGGGGGTGCTGGTGCCAGGGGATGGGGAGTTTGGGGGGATAGGGATGCCAGGGAGTTAGGTAGGGTGCCAGGGTTGGGGGGAGGGTGCCCATGCCGGGGGGGTAGAGGGGTGCAGGCGCTGGATAGAAGTTTGGGGGGCTGGGGAGGCTGCGGGATGGGGAGTTTGGTGGGGTGCAGGTGCCAGTGGGGTGCAGATGCCGGCGGTGACGGGGTTGGGGTGCCCGGGGGGTGCAGATGACCAGAGGGAGTTTGCGGGTGCCCGGGGGGCATTGTGGGTGCCGAGGACTGCGGGAGGCGGGGTGTTCAGATGCTGGGAGGGAGTTTGCAGGGTGCGGGTGTCCTGGGGCGGTTGTGAGTGCCCAGGGGGGCGGGAGGGTCCGGGTGTGCAGGTGCCAGCAGGGAGTTTGCGGGGCGCGGGTGTCCTGGGGGGGCTGTGGGTGCCCGAGGGGGGTTGCGGGAGCCAGGGGGTTGCTGGAGGCGGGGTGTGCAGATGCCAGCAGGGAGTCTGTAGATGCCCGGAGGGGTTGCGGTTGCCGGGGGGTTGCGAGTGCCCCGGGGGGGTTGCGGGAAGTGGGAGGTGCAGAGGCGGGCAGGGAGTTTGCGGGGTGCGGGTGCCCGGGGGGGTTGCTGGAGTCGGGGAGTTGTGGGTGCCCGGTGGGGTTGCGGGAGGCGGGTTGTGCAGATGCCGGCAGGGAGTTTGCGGGGTGCAAGTGCCCGGGTGGGTTGCTGGAGGCGGGGGGTTGCGGGTGCCCCGGGGGGGGTTGCGTGTGCCCGGGGGGGGGGGTTGCGGGAGGCGGGGTGTGCAGATGCCGGCAGGGAGTTTGCGGGGTGCGGGTGCCCGGGGGGTTGCGGGAGCCGGCGCGGGGGGGCCCCGCAGCCAATGAGTGCGGCGCGGGGGCGGCTGCGTGCGCGGCCGGCGGCGTGTTGCAGCCGGGCGGCGTGTGCGGGCCGGAGCGGCGGGCACGCAGCGCCTGTCCTCGCACCTGCAACCCCTTCCGACCCCCTTCCCCCCCCCTTTTTTTTTTCTTTTTGGGTTTTTTTTCCCCTCCCCCACCCTTCGGTGCTTTTTTCCCGTTTTTTTTTTTTTCCTCCCCTTCCTTTTTCCTTCTCCCCCCGCCCCCCCTCCATCCCCCCACTCCACCTTCCTGCGCTTTGCTCCGGGAAACGCTGGATTTTAAACCTCTCCCCGCCCGGCAGTGAGTGGGGAAGGAGGAGGAAGAAGACATGGCCCAGGCCAAAATGCACCACCCCGTCTCTTGGGTGATCTTCGCCGGGATGGCCGCGCTCCTCCTCTCCCAAGGTAGGGAATGCCGCGGGGGATGCAGCCCGGGCGGGCGGAGGATGCGCGGTCCCACGGCAGCACCCTCTGGGGGGCCGAGGAGGGGAGAATCCCCCCCAGAGCGGGGACGAGGATCCCCCAGAGCGGGAAGGGAGCTGGGAGAGGGTCTCCAGCCCGCTGTGAAGTTGCGGGGGGTGCGGATGCGGGTACGGCGGAGGAATTCCCGGTGCACCGAGCTCGAGGGGGGGGTTGGCGGGGTGGACACTTCTCCCATGGCGTCCTGATTATTTTTGGGGGTGCAGAATGACTCTGCCATCCCAGCATAATTCCTGCAGGATCAGTGCATCCAACAGGCTGAGGGTCGGGGGGGTTCGGGGTTCCTCCGTGCGTCCCCCCGCCTTTGCTTTTCCAGCAAGGTCGTCCGAAAAACTCGGTGCAGCCCCGCTCCTGCCGGGCTGGGAGTTGGGAAGTCCTTACCCAACCTGTCCCGGATGAGCATGGCTGTCCCCCCAGGCGGGGGATGGTGCTTGGAGGGGAGGGGGGGCTGTGCGAGGGGAAAAAAAAGAGCAAAAAGCGATGGGAAAAGGCGCGGGGGGAAGCGGCGGCAGGAGCCAGCCCCATCTGGCCGGGAGCGCCGAGCCTGTCAGCTCGCGTTAGGCTCCTCGCAGCCATCTGGAGGGGCTATGGGAGCGGGGTTTCCTCCGTGGGAGGAGAGGATGGAGCCGCATCCTGCCCCGGGCCGCCGCCGGAGCTCGGGATGCGCAGGGGGATGCGCCGGGGGGATGCGCCGGGGGGATGCTGCGCCGTGCGAGGCGGGCGGCTGGTTCCCGGGGCTCCGGTGCGGGATGCAAGCGCTCCTCGGGGGGTTGGATGCAGCCCCGGGTGGAATGCAGGCACTTCTCGGAGCATGGATGCACCCCCGGGGCATGCGAGTATTCCTCGGAGGGATGGATGCACCCTCGGAGGGGATGCAAGTATTCCACAGGGAGATGGATGCACCCCCGGGGGGGGGATGCAGGTACTCCTTGGAGCATGGATACACCCCCGGGAGGATGCAGGTATTCCTCGAGGGAATACTGCATGCCCGAGGGGGATGCAGACACCCCTGGCGGGGGAGGATGTAGGTTCCTCTGAGGACGGATGCACCCCGGGGGGGTCGATCCCTCTCCAGGGCCGGATCCAGCTGCCTCTGCGCTGCTCCGAGGGCTGGGAATAGGGTTTGGGCACCGCCGTGCCCCGCTCAGCCCTGCCCGATCCCACCAGCCGAGGTCTCTGCAGCAGCGCTCGGGTGGGCTGTGCGGGGCGGGGGGCTGAGGCGTGAGCAGGGACAGCGACCGGACATCTCCCACCACAAACTTCTCTCTGCTGGGCACGCTGGGCCCGCTCCGGAGAGCCGCCCGTGCGGGATCGACCGGCGCGGGCTGCTTAGCATGCACAGCACACCCCGCGGCCCCGCTCCTCTTCGCCTTCCTCCCGCTCTCCCTCCTCTCCTTCTCCCAGGGTTGCTGCTTCCTGCTCGGCGTGCCGGCATCCCTGCATCCCGGGGGCTTCCCTGGGGCTGGGATCCCCGGCCCCCTTGGCTGCCCACCTCTGCGGGGTTGGGGCTCCCCAGGAGGGGGGTGAAGCTGCCCCTTTCCCTCCTCACTCCCCCTGCCTGGAATTTGTGCTTCGTTTCTTTTATTATTTCATTATTTTATTATTTCATTATTTTATTATTTCATTATTTTATTATTTCATTATTTTATTATTTTTTAATGCTTGCTTTGGGGCTCCTGACTTGGCTTCCTTGCAGTCTTATTCCCTGCCTCTGGTCATCTCTCCTGCTTCCTCTCCCTGCTCCCTTGAAAGCTTGTGGATCAGAAAGCAGTTGGTTTTTCATTTCTTTCTTTAGTATTTTTTTAATTCTCCTGGGCAGCAGAGCCGTGGGGAGGAATGTGCTGCCTCCCCAAGCCTAAAATCCCCCAATTCCCTGCCTTGCAGGAGTCTGATGTGAGTGCCAGAAGTCCCCGAGTCACTGCTGGGATGAGGAAAAACAGGGATCCACCTTGTTCCATGGTCTGGGGGGGGACCCAGGGCAGAGCCATGGGGTGTGGGTGAAACATTGCACAGGGCAGCCTTTGGCAGCAAAAACCTTGGGCCTTTTTTGGGCTGGGAGATACTGGAGGGAAGGAGTCCCTTCTTGCATAATTGTATTTAAGAGTCATTAAAAACTAAAAAAAACACCTAGCAAAAATAATTTTGAATCTTGGCACAAACCTTTTAAGGGAGTTTTGAGAAATTTGGGGTCATTCACCTCAAAGGTAATATAAGAAAATCAGCAGTAATGTTCTGCTGCTTCATTAGTTCTTCTGATATTCACAGTATTTTTTGGAATTTTTAAGTTTTCTCCTTTCATTTGGTGTCCAGAAGTGGAGCTGGTTTGTGTTGGAAAATGTGAAAATTATTGTCCTGCAGGAAAAAACCGTGCTTTGCACAAATCTCCTCCAAACAGCTCCAGAGACATGTGCTGCCCTCTGCAGCAGCCCATCCATCCTCCAGGTCATTTCCCTATTTACAGCCAAACAAACAATAAGAAAAGTGGTTTGTGAGTGTTCTCGAAAGGAAAGCAGAGCGTGAAGTGGGTAATTCAGAAGTGTTTGACCACCTGCACTTGTGCAAACATCTGTAGGTCCTCCAAGTCCTGCAGATTCGCTGTCGGATTTGTGGAATTGTGGCCCTGAAATGGGAGCTGTTGAGTGTTGTGTCCGTCAGGAAGGAACCCTCTGGGCCCTGGAATGTCCAGAGTGGTTGGACATCAAGGGAGCTGTTGGGTGTTGATGCTGGAGAGCAAGGCCAGGGAGCTTGGCTTGGATTCTCCACCCCCTTGGGAATGAGCTGGAGGTGTCCATTGCATCAACTCATGGAAAAGACAGAGGTCCAACCATAAGTTGGGAAGGGTGGAGGCTGCAAGGGCTGGGATGGCCCTGGGCGTTGGGAAGTGAGTGGCTGTTTGGCAACACAGCTCTCATTGTGTGTCCTCTGGGGGAGTTTTAAATAGCAGCAAGGAAAATCCTGGATATCCCTAAACGGGGACCCAGCAGCAGCATCTTCTCTTCCCTCTTTCCCTGTTTGAAAGGAAAGGGGTGGTCTTGCATGTGCCTGGTCTCCCTGACCCACACCCCACGTGGAATCCTCGAGGAAGAGGCAAAACCCCCCACCCCAGCAGTCAGGAGTGGGGGAGCCGAGGGAACTCTTTCCTCAGCCGCACAGAAAAGGATTAACCAGGCTAAAAGGTCATAGAAGATTTAGCTGGGCCTTTAGCATCAGTAAGCCAAGAATTATGGGAATTTGATTTACAAATTAGCATAAAGACCTTATTCTAATAAGCATGGAAGCTGAAATAGGTATGTAAAATAATAGCATACATCAACATCCTGCACGGAGCGTTCCTCATCCCAAAGAATTATTAGCTCGGTCGATGTGGCTGGGAGGCAGATAATTCCCAAACTGAGACACAGCCTGTGCTGGTGTGTGATGGAAAGGCTGGATCTGGCCCGGAGACACATCCACAGGGAGGAGAGGCTGGGTATTTCCCCTCGGGAAGGGCAGGATTTGGGATCACCAGCTGGGCTGGGGCTACGCGTCCCAGAAGGACTTTCCCTGGGTGGAGGCGGGAGGGGAAACCTTCTGGCAGTTCCTGCAGAAGGGTAATTGCACTAATGAATGTGTATAAGAAAAATTAGGTGTATCGACATCTTTTTGTGAATCCCTGGATTTATTGTTCCTCGGGAAAAATATTAGATGTGGTTAATAGTTACCGAGCGGGTCAATAAAATGTGATATTCACCCCAACAGCAGAAAATAGCTATTTAATAGGTAATAACAGTAATAATCAATACCTCCACAATTAGATAACCCAGTTATATGCAGTACATAAAAGGAGGGGAATGAACTCCAGTTGCTGGATGGCCGGATTTGGAGTGTGGCTGAACATCCGTCATTCCCGCTAATTCCAGGCGGAGCCGTAAGCAGGTACCAGCACCTCTGGAAATCAGGCCACCACGTGGGATTAATTGGCTAATTTTTAAGCCTCAGTGAAGCAAACAGGAACCTGAGGAGACCTTTGGCACTGGAAAACAGGTTGTGTTGTGCAAAGCCCTGGGATGGCACCCAAAAATGTTTGGGATTTTGGGCTGGGCGGTGGAGTTGCAGGTGGGGTTTTCCGTGGGAATTTTTGTGGGAGCATCCCTCCACTGAGCTGGTTACACAGCAGGGGATTGGCAGGATATGGCAGGGAGTAAAGTTGTTGTAGTGGCTCTATCCAAAAGGTTGTTGTGTGTAGTGAGTAACCTCAGAGTTGTGGGGGACGTGGGCTGGAGTAGTTTGTGTTGTAGCTACAACAGATTTAGGAGCTCCAGTTGTGGACTGGAGGTATGTGAGGTCCCATAAATGCTGACACATCTCAGGATGTTGTTGTTTGCTGTTCACAAAATCCAGGTGTGAACAAGGTGCCTGTGGTTATTTAAAGTGGGAACACGAGGAGGCAAAAAAGCATCATCTCATATGTTCATGGCAAAGGTTTGGAGCTGCAGCTTGGACTTGGAGTTGAGCTCTTGGCTTCAAACAGGGTCCAAAATGAGCAAAGTGCTGGATTTTGGGATTCTATAGTGGAAGTCCAAGGTGGTGTGGGACTGCTCTGCCATTCCCACATTTGGGATGGGCCTCCTTGACTGGTCAAGAGGAAGTAAATACCATTTGGATAAGCAGGTGGGAGTTGTGAGCTTGGAAAAAACCTCCTCTGGTAAAACCAAACTTCTGAAGCAACCCAGGGACCATCCCTCTGTACAAGACTTTGCTGCTGGATGCTGTGGAGGCTGCACCCGGTTTTGGGACATCCTTGTGCTTAGCAAAAGCTACTTTTTCTTTTCCATGTAGGCATTTTGACCAGCATAATAAATAACCCTGGCTCGTGGCTTTTCTGCCTTCCTCTGATGGAGACAAGCACAATATTGGAAGTTCCACAAGATTGGAACTGTCTGCTTTGTGTATTTTTCTTGCAGTTTTCACTTAAAAATACCCATATTGTGATTTCCCCCTCCCTTTCCCCCCCCATTTTATTTTTTCCCTATGGGGAAAGGATTGATCAGTTGACAGATCTGGGTCAGGTTGGTGAGCAGGGCTCACTGTTTGCTGTGATAAAGTGGGATGGAGGTGGATGGGGAGAGCTCTGCTTCCCAGGCAGCTCCAGCCAGACAGAGGGGGGACACTCCAGCTTTCTCACAGCTTGAGAAACACCTTGTGGGGTGTAACTATTTGGCCGTGCAGATCGGGAAAAAACCCTCATTCGTGTTTGGTTTTGCTTCCCAAACTTCAGTAGTGGCAAGAAAGGGCAAGATTTTCCTTGCTTGTTCCCCAGTTAAGGGTCATCTTTCAGAGCAGAGCTTTAAAGAGGGGAAAAGTGATTTTTTTTAAGCATTACTGGTCATTCTCCTTTGGTGGATGGTGGCAAATCTCCCGTTAGACTCAGTGGGACCCAAACCTGATCTATCTCAGGTGTTCATGGCAAAGGCTTGGAGCTGCAGCTTGGACTTGGAGTTGAGCTCTGGGTTTCCAGAAGGTGCCAAAATGAGCGAGGTGCCAGATTTTGGGATTCTGTAGTGGCAGTCCAAGCCCTAGTGCTATGCCCCATGGCCAGCCAGCATCCTGCACCTCAGCACATGGGGTTTTCATGCCTTTAGTAGCTTTTGTAGGCAAAAAAACAGGCTGAGAGAGCTGGGGTTGGTCAGCCTGGAGAAGAAAAGGCTCCAGGGAGACCTGAGAGCCCCTTCCAGTGCCTAAAGGGGCTCCAAGGGAGCTGGAGAGGGACTTTGGACAAGGACCTGGAGGGACAGGACAAGGAGGAATGGCTTCCCATGGACACAAGGCAGGGTTAGATGGGATATTGGGAAGGAATTCTGACCTGTGAGGGTGGGGAGGCCCTGGCACAGGTTGCCCAGAGAGGCTGTGGCTGCCCCATCCCTGGAAGTGCTCAAGGACAATTGTTTGCTCCAGACAAGGCTTAGAGCAACCTGGTGTAGTGGAAGTGTCCCTGCCCATGGCAGGGACATGGATGGTGGTGGCACTGGATGAGCTTTAATGTCCCCAAACCATTCTGGGATTCTACGAAAACTCAGGATTGCAAGGAATGATCTCTCTGTCACTGCATCCCCCGGGGCACTCCAACCCTTCCAGCCCTTCCGAGGGTGCTGGTGCATCCTCCAGCCATCCCACCTCCGCTGCTCCTGGAATGTTTGGAGCCGTGGCCACCTCCCTCCCTGCTCCTTCCCGAAGCAGCACCTTGCTCTTGGTTAATAATAAATCAGAGGTGCTGCCTTTGCTGGGCTCTGCTCTCTGCCACCGGGAAGGATATCATGGATTTTTGATGCGCTCAACAGTTAATATGTGTAATGCTGAAAGCTGTTGTAAATTAATTGACCCCTCGACCCCCTTGTCCTGTTGACTGTTCCCACTAAAGACAGTGTTCAGTTCTTGGCATCCTCACACCCCCCCCCCTTTTCCCTTCCTCCAGCTCCCACATGCTTCGCTTACTAATCAGGGGCAGCTGAAAAAGGAGCTGTGGCTCCAAAAAGCTTTGTAGCAGCTGGGTGGGGAATCCAGGATCCCTGGTGGTTGGAGTGTTTCCTTTAAAGCACTGATGGAAGCAGGCACAGCATCCTCTGCCTTTCCATGAGGACGATGGGGACAGAGGGATGAAGGTGCTGCCAGGCTAAAAGGTCCTGGAGCAGCACTGAGGACCCTCTGGAGGTGGGTGGAAGGTGGAAGGATGTTCAGCACCTCGTGTGAGGCACCTGCTGAGCTGTGGCTCATACCGAATGCTCACTGTTGGAGTCGTGGTGGGTCTGGCTTGGAGGAAGGATGGGAGCAGGTGGTCAGCTGGAATTTTATGGGAAATAACAGAAAAAGATCCCAGAATACCTCGAGTTGGAAAGGAGCGTAAAGATCATCAGTTCCAACCCCTGCCCTGGGCTGGGACACCTTCCCAGGTTGCTCCAAGCCCCATCCAACCTGGCCTTGAGCACTTCCAGGGATGGGGTCTTTTCCTGGATATTGCTGAGCATGGGGAAACCCTGATTTAGGTTGGGAAGGAACTTAAAAAACCACAAGGCTCAGCCCACGGGGCCGGTTCTCATCCTCCCGTGACTCCCGGTGGGAGACAGCAGCTGCCGAGGAGTGGGAAATGCCACAGGAAATTGTGCAACATTAGCAACCAGGCAGAGTGTTTTAGGCTTTTCTGATTCCAAAATGAAGTGGAAAAGTACAATCGCAAATTCCCATTGAAAGTAAATTCTGGGAAAAGCAAGGATCGATTTTTTTTGAAGCGGTTTTTTTTTTCATGTTCAGATTCGGAGCTTTATGTACCAAGTTGGGAAGTGATTTCAAACAAAACAGAAAGAGGCTCCGAAGGCCACATTGCAGCGCTATCAAAGAGCCTGGAGTCTCCAGCCTCGTTCCATTTTGTATTGTTATTTCTTCAAAACAGATCCTCTGCTAATGTTTCCATTTTACCAGAAACGGAATTCTTGATTTAAAGAACCGGTTTGAAAGCCAAACCTGACCCGCCTCGCTGGAAGCATGACAAGCCCTCGGAGCAAAGCAAGGTTCATTAATACCATAATATTCTCTCTCTTTTTAAGCGTTTCGGGCTTTTTTTCCCCCTCTGGTAGGAGTTATCTGGTGAACAGCACTAAGCTCCCGGGTCGGTTTGGGTGGTTTTAGCTTTTATTCCCTTTCTGCAGGACAGATGGTATTTAGAGATCAGAGGGTGCCTCCGTTAGACTTTTAGTTTTCCAAAGTCAATTCCCAAAGCCAGCACCGGCGTTTTGATAGTGGGCCAAGGCACAGGAGAGCAGCAGGGCTGGCTGGCACGAGGTGAATTTGGATTTAGGATGAATGACATCTCTCTTAACGAAGCCCTTTCAGGAACAAAGCTGGCGAGGAGCAGGATCCATGATCCATTAGAGGCTGGGATGGTGGCGGAGCCAAAACCTCCTTGTCACTGAAGACAACATGAAAAAAAAAGTGTATTATTTATTGTTTACTCTTTGTGCCGCTTTTCTGCACGTCAGCGCTTCCCATTGTGTGTTTTGGGCTTCAAAACCTGACATCACATTAGACACCGTCTCCAAAGCCCCCAAATAATGCATATAAACTATGATTATTCCTTCTGATCCACTTGTGTTTATGTAAATGGCTGGAAAAGCGGTTTTCAGCTTATTTCGGGAGCTTAAGGGATTCATACCAAGCCTATTATTGAAAAATCAGAAAGTGAAAAGCAACTTCTGAGACGAGGAATTAGCAACTCAATGGCAGCGTGCGTTCGGCGGGATCCGGCTGCGCTGCCGATGGGAATTCCCTCGGGAGTCAAAAATCCAACACGTGGCAACAGGTTGAGGGGCTTTGCAGGGAGCAGGGACTCGGAGGAGGTTTGGGGTGAATCCAGAGGGGTGAGGGGCTGGAGAGGGAGTCGGGGTGCAGTCATTGGTGGTGGGATTGTGTCAGGTTTTGTGGTGGATGACGGGAGGGCATTGCTGCCTTCAAAATCCACCAGGCACCTGGGGATAACCCTGGCTCTGTGTCCTTCATCCATGAGTGGATCCTGGAAAGGGGCTGACGGTGCTTGGCAGCACCTGTATACCCCCAGTGTGGCTATTCCTGCTCCTTCCAAGCCTTTTCCCTCAGGAGAGGTGGGATGAGCTGCAGATCCTCTTCGGGCTCCAACCCCTTCCAACCAGCCCTGCAGCAGCTCATCCCTCCTCTCCTGCTGCCGTTTTTTTTCCCTGGTTCGGTCCCTTTCCCCCTTCCTTATGTTAATTTCCCACCTGAGCACCAAGTACTTTATAAATAGCAAATCTGAAATGAATTTCCTAGCAGCAATCATTATCTCCCTCGACAGCCATTAAACATTCACACAAGCAGAGCAAAATGACAAAGGGGATTGATTTTTACAGTATGTTGGGGGGGAGGCAGGAGAAAGGAAATATGTTGACAAGGCTTTTTTTTTTTCCTCCCCTTAATTCCCCCCCTCTCCCCATTCTCCAGTCCCTTCAGCATCCTCTGCCTTGCGGAATTTACGATCACCCTTTTTTTTTGGAGGGCGGGTTGGGAGGGGACTGGAGAGGGCGAAGTTGGAAATAAACGACAATAAATTAAGAAAATAAGGGGAAAACCAAAAAGCAGCAAGCTCTATTCCCTTCTCCCCTCGAGCAGCGAGCTCCATTCCCTGCTCCTCCAGCCCCTGGAAGCCTCGCTCCGATCCGTCGGCTGCGTACAACTGGTAAACACGAAGTTGGTTCCGTGGCCCCGGCTGTTGAGATGAATATGTCAGAGTTAATGCCTCTGAAGATGGAGGGGTGGGCTGGAGGGGAAGGGGGGGGCCCAATCTCGGAGCCTGCTCAGCAGAATAAATGTGTTGATGCAATCGTTGGGAGCCGCTGCCGAATGAGGCACTGTAGCTGAAAATTTAACTTTGATTTCAATTTTCATATTTGTCAGCAATAATTAGATTCAAGAAATGTTTTTGCCGCTGTTCTAAAATACTAATAAGTAGGAGCCTTTGTAGTCTGGCTAATGGAGCCTTTTTTTTCCTAGTGGGCTAGAAAAATTCCATTAAAGGGGAAAGTCATACTATATTACCATGCTTCAACATGCATTGACTCCGCTGCCACAGGAATATCTGCGCCAGGAAACAGTGTCCCTGCTTCCAGCTGCTGGAGAGTGGGCTTAGGATTGGTTGGGGCTTCCCAGGGAGCAGGGAAGGCTGGAGGGGACCCCTTACATCCAGTTGGCTGGGGGGTGATGCTCTTTGGGGCACCAGGAAGCTTTCAAAGTGCCCGTGGGATGATATTCCAGTGGTGGCCTGGCTCTCAGCCAGCTGGCTCCGGCAGGATTTTTTGGTGTTGCCATTTCCCCTTGGGTTTAAAGCCTCGGATCAATGAGGAATCTCCCCTTGGTCGCTCTGCCAAAGGCAGAGAGCCCCTTGTCTCCCTGCCCACCCTGTGGGGTGGATTTCCTTGGCAGCTCATGCCAGGTTTTATCACGGAGCGATGCCGGCGAGGGCAGTGATATTAAATTTGCTGGCGATACGCACAGCAAATGGGGGAAGCTCTAAGTTGTGTCATTCTCAAGTTACTTCAGCCTATTAAGCAAACAAAAGCACTTGTGGAGTGAGAAATGGAAATGGCCAACGCGGCCCGATTAATCCTGGATGTACAATTCCATTAATAAGCCAGCTTTTAATAGGTGGTTCTTTCCAGGAGCTGCTGGGACGAAGAATTGATGTATTCACTGTAATTGTATTGCAACTAATAGGATCGGGAGAAAATTGTATGGAGAACTTGTTCCTTTGCCACCATTTTC
The DNA here is from genome assembly GCF_001604755.1 of Lepidothrix coronata. Taxonomy (NCBI): domain Eukaryota; kingdom Metazoa; phylum Chordata; class Aves; order Passeriformes; family Pipridae; genus Lepidothrix; species Lepidothrix coronata. The sequence continues at coordinate 4,979,875 of NW_016690207.1, read as the reverse complement.
CAATCAGTTGAAATAATGCAGGAGAGCCCAGCAAGGTAATGAGACTTAAATCTAAACAGGAATATTTTTAATTTCCGTGCAGGGGATTTTGGCTTGTGCTTTTGCTTCCCCATAGAGTGAGCAGAAACCCACTCAGTGGGTTTCTACCCACAGCAGCGGGGAGGAGAAGCGCTGGAGGAAATGGGGATCCCAGTCCCGATGGAATTGCCCAGTGGCTGGATTCTGGGGCTGCTGTCTCAGCTGGGTGCTGGGAGATGTGGCTGCTGGTGCAGAGCTGTGCCAGGTCTGGGAGCCTCCAGCCTCCCTTCTGAATTCTAAAGGGGTGTGTGTCTGGATGCCCAGGGACGGGACTGCCCCTCTGGCATCTCAGCCAGAGCTTTTGTTCCTGTCATTGGCAGGAGAGGAGCCTTCCCCCTCCACAGTCGATGTGGTTCACTGGGAGAGCTCATTAACGAGCCTCAGGTCCTCGCTCCATTCATCCCATGTTTATTCAGACCCTCCATCCCAGGGCTCTGACACTTTGCTGATCCTCCCTTTCCAGCGAACTCCCACAAAAACCCACCTCCTGCTCTGGGGAGCAAACCCCCCTGTGTGGCTGTGCCTCTGGGCCCCTGTGAGATGCAGGGAGGGATTTGGGCTTTAATCCCCGAGCATCTCTCCGAGAGCTCTTGAAATAGTGATACCCTTGGTACAACACTGCAAATCCCAGGCAGGCTGGGTGGCTCAGCACAGCAGTGCCTTGGGATGCAGATCTCCATAATATCCTTGCAATGGTGGAATAATGCACGTTAAAGGAAAGGAAATATTAACGTAGGAGCTGCCAAAATCCATGTGGCCCCTGATTATTGCAGCTGTGCCTTTGCCAGGAGAAGTTTGCAGCCACTTTTGGTCTCTTCATCGCTGGTTCGGGGCTGTTTGTTTTTCACTCCTCCTCCCTATTTGTATGCAAGCTCTGACCCTGCTTTGGTGACAGGCTAGAGAGTAAATAGAAAGGGGAGGGGGGAAAAAAAGGCAAGGAAAAAAAAATGAAGGCACAATTCAGCTCAAATCCCTGAGGGAACAGATGTGATTGCCTTCCAGAAATGGCTCCAATAAGGCCAGAAAGGAATATTGCTTTTATAGCTTTTGGGATATAAAACATTTAGAAAATGTGATTGAGTGGCAGTGCCTAATTTATCATTTACCCATTTCTCTATCCACCCAAACAGAGGAGTATCTTCAAATGGACTCACTGCCACTCTTTTTTTTTTTGGCTTTTTGCCTCTTTCCTGTGTGTGACACACGTGAAAAGCCATGTTCCCTTGCACGCCCAGCCGTGTGTGTGCACACACAGGCACGTGTTCCCCCACGCTCCTGGCTCCTTGTCCCTGTGCCTGTGTCATGGATTTATCATCGTTCTGCTAAGCACTCAAACTCCTGTGGCTATTTATAATTAATGCTCAGAAACCTGCCAATCCATTTAATGACACTAGGAGGTCACGGCCTCCCTTATAGCTTCCCATTAATCATCATTAGAACAATTCTGGGTTTTTTACGTTCTTTTTAAATGTTAATTCACCTTTATAATGCTGCTTTCAGCTCTGACTGCAAAGGGATACTCTGCAGTCACTCCAGACTGTCTTGCGAGTGTGTGCAGGTGAAAGGCGCAGTGGGACAATTGCACTTGATAAAGTCTCTTGGATATCTCCCGCTGGAATGAATTACACTCACAAACTCTGCCAGATGGGATTTCTTCACTGCCCTCTGCTGCCGGCTCCTCGCAGCGATGCTGGCGCAGCTCCCTCCCTCCCGGCTCCATCCCTCGGGTACCGCCGAGCCCCTCGCCATCCCTCCTCACCTGCAGAGACCCCTGCGCTGCTGGGAACCGTAAAATCAGAGAATCCTGGAATGGTTTGGCCTGGAAGGGAGCCTAAAAATCGTCTAGTTCCGTGTGGCACGTGGCTCCTGAGTGGAATAAGTTCCTCGACGCTGGCACGGAGCTCGGCAAAGCCTTGTCTGCTCTGCCAGGCTGTGCTCGGGCACGTCTTCACAGGGCAGATTTCGGTGGTGTAAGGTGGGCTCACACGGGGTTTTACAGGTTGTGGATGTTGTGTCTCGGTTTGGGTGGAAGGTCAAACTCATTCCTTGTGAAGGTTGACAAAAAATCCCAGCTCCCAGGGGCAGGGCTGCTCACAGCAGGGAGTCCATCTCCTCTTCCACGGGAAGCAGGAACCATCCAGCGCTTTCCCTGCATCCCAAAGCTCCCTCTGTCGTCGCCACAGCCCCTGGGAGCCGATGCCCTGGCACAGTGTGGGGGATCAGCAGCGATGTCAGGAGGCAGCTGGGAGGAATGAAAGCTCTGGGTGTGATCTGGTACCTTTGGCAAGCAGCAGTTCCTCTTCAGTAGCCCTCTCCTGGCTTGTGGTTGGGAGCAATCATCCCTCTCCAAAGTCAGTCTGTGCCTGCCATTGACAGGAGCGGTTCCAACGCGGTGTCTGATCCGGGTTGGGGTGTTGATCCTCTTGGGAATGGTTCCACAGTGGGGTGGTGTAAGACATGGTGCTGTGTGAGCTGCTTCTCTGACAGAGCTCCTGGAGACTTGTCACAGCCCTGGGTGACAAACCTGGAGCTCGTCCTGTGACTCTTTCTCCGTGTTCATCCAGGAGGGGAGGAGGCACCACTGACACCCAGCCCCTGCCATGGGAAGCACACACAGCCCCCCGTGGGCTCAGGGTGGGTGAAGGTTCATGCTGACCTTTCATTTTGGGTGAAATAGGATCACTCCTGCTCCTCTGGGGACTTCTGGTCTGGGTGAGAGCCGAGCCCAGCCCCGTTTCTCTGAGTAAATACGCCAGCAGCATTTGGCTTAATGAACTGTGGCTTTTAATAAATGGCTCTTATCTTGCTGAAGTGCTGCTAAATTGTCAGGATTTAAAATTAGCCTAATAGATTTGTGGGCGATGTTTTATTCACTGGGTAGTTGGAAGGCGACAGTGAGAGGGGGAGAGATGGCTCCACCCAGTTCTCCCTGAATTATACACGAGTTATTTATTTGTTTGGGCCGAAGGGGAAATGTTCTGGATTAATGTGCGATGCCTCAGCACCTGACTTAATGAGAATTTAGAGACCTATCCCAAACTGATAGTCTCCAATTAATCACTCGGTGGCCCCTCTGCTTTGCTGTCCCGGGGATATATTTTTCACAGTGGTGGTTGGGTTGTGGTACCCACTGTTGCTTGCCAGGAAAAAGGGATGGAGATGGACTAGGGAGGGTTTTGGGTGCTCTGGTGGCTTCTAGGACAACATCTTGCAGCTTTGCTCCATGGTGATGTGGAAATAGAGCCCATGTATCTCTGTCTATACCATCTATACCTGTGCAACTTGTGTTCTCGAGCCTAAAGTTGAACTTGCTCAGCTTCTTATATATCCTGTGAACTTCCATGAGCCGCCTTGCCTTAATTTCTTTTGGCAACATGGAGCTGGTTGTGATCCTGTTGACAGTTTGGAGACATATGGAGAATCAAGGCAGAACAGTGTTTTATAATAGAGTGATATGGGAACTGGTTGGGATGAAAGATGCCAGGGAAATGTCAATCACTATCATTATCCTAACAAACTGCTGTACCTGCAGAGATAATAATAATATTTAGCAATTATATGGCACCTAACAAGCTCAAACAGCACAGACTGGAGCTAATTAAAGATCCCGAGACTTCCTTTGGGTGGGTGTTTTCCCGAGAGTGTGGACCAGCTTCTCCTCAGAGTCTTTTGTGTGAAGCTAAAGGCACTTCTTTCCCATTTCACAGGTAGGGGAAGGTGGTTGTGCTGGAAATGCCCAGTGAGGACTCTCAGGGAAGGTGGTGGGATCAATCCTGGCACTGGATTGGGCTGTTGGCTCCATTTTGAAGAGCGTTGAGTGGCCTTGACTTGATGACCCAGGTGGCCAGAGGTGTTTAGATGCACTGATGTGCTTATTGCTCATCCTTTATGAAATCAGGGAGACTTTGGGAGCTGGACACCCACACGAGGACCCTCCCAGCATCCCGTGGAGAGGCAGAGGGGATGCTGCAGATGGTTTGCAGGGCTGGATGGTCAGGGGGGCGTTTTCCCCTGTGTCCTCCTGTCTTGCTGGGCTGCTGCTGTTTCCCTCTTGGTTCATGAATCCTCCATCCCTCTTGACTGAGCTGCGTCCCAAGAAAGCTCTCTGGAGGGTGGCACATCCACCAACACCCCAGGTTTGGCCGGGTCATCCAAAATCACAGCGATGGAAAACAAGACTTCCAGCATTTCCACACTGATGAGGTTCTCACCTCACCCTTTCCAAGAGCAACAGGTGAAACCCTTCATGGCTGCTTGGATCCATCTGCGCTCCTTGACCCCTGCCCAGCTCCAGCCCTGGGAACCAGCAGCGTCCCCGTGACACTGTGAAGGTCAGCCTTGGTGTCTGAGGTGGGGCTGGTAGTAGCAATGCATGATGCACCGTGTCAGCCAGAAAGGAAATATTGTATATAAAAGATAAGGGTTTTTTTCCCCCCTTTCTCGTGGCAGAGGAACAAGGCACCGGGTTCATTTGGCATTCATAAAGTCTTGCTTTGGAAACGCCTTTAAGTACTGCTGAGGGAGACTTGAAGGAGCGTGTTTGAGAGTCAAATGCACATCTCCTTGGGCTCTCCTTTCATCTGCTTTAAAAAACACAATCTTTTTTTTAATCTTTTTTTTTTTTTTCCCTTTTCCCCCTCTGTAAAAATACTAATCTTCTCCAGCAGCAGCAGGCACCCAGGGTGCAGGAGCTCGGCAATTAGCTCAGTGAACAGAACAAGAGAGGAGCGGAGGGAAGGGGGGACTCAGCCAAGGACTGGAGGATGCAAAATCCTGCCTGCTAATTAGGAGGCAGCCCAGGATGGGGCCTGCTTAATTCAGGGGCTAAGTCGCCGTGTGTGTCGTCCACCCGGGTGGCAACACGTTCCTCTGTCATCCTCTGGGCTGACCTTTGGCTGAGGGGAAGAGCCAGCAGGGAATTTGGGGCTCGGTCTGGACCTGAACCCACATGGTGGAAGGTTCAGGGAGGATAAGGTGAGGATCACAGAGTCATGGGATGGGGAAGGTTGGAAAAGACCTTTCAGATCATCGAGTCCAACCATCAGCCCAGCACCGTGTTCGGCACTAACCATGTCCCCAAGTGCCACATCCACGTGTTCATTGAACTCTTCCAGGGATGGGGACCCCCCCACTGCCCTGGGCAGCCGCTTTCCAGGAAGAAATTTTCCCAAAATCCAACCTAAACCTCCCCTGGCACAGCTTGAGGCTGTTTCCCCTTGTCCTGTCACTTGTTCCCTGGGAGCAGAGCCCGACCCCCCCACCTGGCTCCAGCCTCCTGTCAGGGAATTCTAGGGAACGAGTAGAGGTTTGTGCACTACCAACAGCAGCTTTGGGAAGCAGAGAGGATTTAGGGACAGACTGTGACCACAGAACCTGCCTGGGCACCCCAGCAACTAAAAGTTGCAACAACCCAATTTCACAGGTACAAGTTCTCTCCAATACTTACTCCTGGGGGGTTTTTTTGATCCAGGATGGGCAGTGCCTGGATATACTGTGAGACAGCCAGAAGAACCCTCTTGGTGGAGTTTAATCTCAATTCTGTCACACAGGGGATATGATTTAATTACACTTACATTCTTCATGTAAGAATCACAGGTCCCGTGAGCTGAGGGGTCAGTTTGAGTTCCTCAGAGGAGGCAGAGCTGCCTCCAGTTTGGCTGGATTTCCAACCTAACAACCGTATTCCCGGCTCCAAGCTGGTCACGAGTCGCTCTTGGGAGAAACACGTGGAGGTTTTGGCCCGAGTCCTCCTCGGACTCTTGGCTGACACGTGGAGAGAAGTGTCCATCCTCCAGAGGCTGGGCTTTCCCTGCAGAGTCCTCGTGCTGGATGTCACGTCAGCGCGGAAATTCAGCGGATGATTCCTGTTATCCTCGCAGGAGCTGAGACAGAAGGAGAGAGATGAAAGCAACGAGAGTTGTCATCAGCCAACCCCCTTCAGATTGTGAAGTGTCACATGGGCAGAAGTTCAGCTCAGCCTCTTCTTTTGGCTGGAACTTTCCTCGTCCTTGAAACCTCTCTCCTTCGCTCTTCACTTGAGGGAAGGGAATTTACTGCGATGAAATGTGTTGTCTTGTGGCTTTTTATGAAAACAGCACATGTCACTGCCCCTGTTTCCTGGAGCCAAAGGATGTGGCTGGATTTCAAAAAGAAAAGGACTGGATGATTTCATTATTGCTAACAACTGTTCCCACCAAGATAAGGGCGGTCTAATCACATTCCCTGTGCAGAAATACCAAGGGAACCAAAAGGGAACGTTTCCATTTGATTTTCCACGTTGTCTTCTGTGTTTTGGTCCTCTTTGGTGCTGTGCAGTGCCAGGAGCAGGCTGGGAGGCTTGAGGGGTTTGGGGGCCAGTCGAGGCAGCAGCAGTGTGGGGGTGTCAGGGTTATCAGGGCTGTCCCAGGTTGGGGGTGCTCTGCCAGCAGCTGCCTTGATTCATGGATTCATTTCTCTGCCTGCAAGCAGGGCTTCATTTCCACATCCCCAGCTCCTTGAGTGGAGTCTGAACCGATGATGGAAGCTGAGCACTGAGCAGAGTGGGAGTTTCCAGCCTTTTTTTTTTCTTCGATTTGCAAATCACCCAGAAGAAAAGTGCCACCTCCCTCATAAAAAAAAAAAAAAAGAAATCAGAGCTTGTGGCTAATAAATTTGCTTCTCTTAATTACGTTTTGCAGGCTCCTGATGCAGATCCCCCTGAGGACTGATCCATAGCTGCAAATTCCCTCTGCAGTGAGCACACTCCGTCTTAAAATGCCGGGAGGTGATGTTGACCCAGGGGCAGGGGGAGAGTAGGGCCAAGATTTTGTCTGTGCCCTCTAACACGCTCCACTTCTGCCTGCAAGGACTTGGCTGCCCTGAGTCCCCACTGCAGCGGTTCCTGTCGCAGGGAAGGAACTCTCAAGGCTTTGATTTGCCTCGTAGCAAGAGATAACATTATCATCTCGTCCTTTAATGATTTGAGGACGGGCTATTTTTCACATCAGCTTCTCCATCTCGGTGGCCCTGACTCCGCCGCGGGTGGGTAACGCACAAATCAGCGCGAGCGAGGGGATGAAGTAACTCAATCTTCCTCCTCGCCCTCTCCTTATTTGCGTGCCCCCAGCACTCAGGAGCTTGGGAAAGGCACTAATTGATGGATCCCATCAGCGCAGTCGGCGAGGAGTTGTCATTTGGTGAGCAAAGCGGGGTGTTCTCTGCTGGAGCGGAGGGTCAGCGCTTCGGGTCCCAGCAGCGACCACCCAAAGAGAAAAGATGACTTATAATTACATTCATAATTGAAAGTGATTAATGGTAGCAAAAGAACTTCGAGCGGTTTCTCGTAATTAAGTACTAATTTTAATTCCTTTGCAGTGCCGAGCACCATATTTGCTTTGCTGGGGATATTTATGGCTGCGCCTTAGCACGCTTTAATGTCTTAAAAATACATGTGAAAGTCATTAACATTTTTTTTTGGTGACTGGGTAAACAAGTAAATATCAATTAATTTGTTTACTTTGTGTCTTTGTGTAATTAGCCCTTATTATTCCAGATTTTTGAGGATTAGTGTTTTGGAGGATTCGTGGCTTTGAGCAGAGCAGAGGAACCTTTGGTCGCTCCCAAGCCTGAGGAGTCCTGCCCTTTGCTCCGGGTCAGTCTGACTGCCTAAAAACTCCCAAAGAAGCGGGAGAAGGAGGCAGGAATCACATCTGGGGTGTTCAGGCTCAGGACATCAGGGCCAAGCGTTGAGCCTGCTGGCAGTGTGGCCTCTCGGAGTCTTGGAGCAGGGCAGGGATCTGTCTGCACACGGCAGATGCTCCCTGGCTGTTGCTTGGTCTTGAAGAACAGAAGTGTCACAAAATCAGCTGCTTCTGCCAGGTTTTGGCTGTCTGGATGTGACACCTTTCAAACTCAGCTGCTGCTCACGATGCTGCCAGTTGAGAGGTGCTCGGGGCTGCCCTCCCTCTCCCCTCGCTCCAGCTGCCGGCACCATCTCCTCCCCACACCTCCTTGGAGAAGGCTCTTCCCCTGGATCCACCCTGGATCCAGCCTTGACTGGATTTTTAGGGATATATTTGCAGAATTTAATGTTTTTTCCTTAATACTATCATTGTTTTGGTTTGGTTTTGAGTCAAAACATGTCAAAGAGTCAAGACATGTCAATCATGTCAAATGGGGCTGGGTTGGGGTTTGGCCATGGCCAGGGAGCTGGGGGATGCTGGTTTTTAGGGGGCTGTACTTAGGTACAAGCATTGGAGGGGCACCAAAGCGGGCAGAATTCCCATTTCGGGGAGTGTGGGGTATTCCAGAGGCCCTGCCAGTGCCCAGGGAGAGCCACAGTCACAGAACCACAGAATGTGCTGAGTTGGAAGGGACCCATCAGGATCACAGAGTCCAACTTCTGGCCCTGTGCAGGACACCCCAAAATCCCACCATGTGCCCGAGAGTGTCAGGGATCTGCTCTGACTGAAAATATCTTCAAACCTGGCTTTATTCAGCACTTTTTCAAGCGCTGCAGAACGAGTGTCACGCCCAGACGCTCTCATGTCCTTCCTGCACCTTGACAAAGTTGTTTTGGGAATCTGTTTCCTGAAAACTTGGTCGTGCTCACATAGCAACACACTGGGCCAGAAAGCACTTGATGGAAATCATGTCTCTTCCTCACCAGTTCCTTGATTCCTTGCTAATGCTTTTCATTCCCTCTTGCTGCTTGAGAGAGCCGATCGTCTGATTAAATTAAGACAGACACAAAAGCAGCTGGCCTGCCAAAGACTGGGATTTTATTAAAAATAATATTGTTTACAGAGTTCTCTCCTTTTATGGCGCGTATAAAGCAGCGTGTTCCACCCGAGCAGCCGGCACACTCGCTGCAATTTACCCGGGAAGAGATGGAAAGACATTAAACCTTGTCTTGATGGGGAGTAGGGAGGGCACGGAGGAGAGGGAGGTTGGGGATAAGAGACGGAGCGAGGGCGTGACAGCAAATGAGAGGGAAGGAGATGCAGGAGAAAACAGAAGAGAAAAGGAAGGATGGTTCCCTGTTCCCCACCTCCCCTTCTCCCCTCGCATACCTGCGCTGAAATGAGGCTTTGAGAAAGGAGAGAGATCGTGGAAAAAGGAGATAAACTAGGGCAGAGAGCTTCAGCTGGGACACAGCCTCCACTGGAGCGGGAGGAGAGCTGCTTGCCCTCCTTGCAATATTCAGGAGCCCTTCCCGGGTGTCCATGCAGGTGGAAAGGCTCCTCCTGTGTGTTCTCAGCTCGTTTGAGGTCCTGCAGATGTTCCATGAGCCCTTGGGCTGGGGTCAAATCAGGGCTGGGAGTGCTTTTTCCTGCCCACCCAAGTGCCTCAGCAAAGAGCTCTCGTGGTTTGTAAATCATTTATTTGTGGTTTATTCGCCCTGCAGGGCTCTGCCAAGGGCAAAGGAGGGCGTGCAGGGCATGGCACAGCAGTGGGTCGTGGCATGAGGGGCTGGCAGTACAACAAACAGAGACAAGGAGGTTTTCCCAAGGTCACAGAAGGAGTTTGAGATAACACCCGAACTCAAACCAGGTCCCCACCTCCAGCACACCCTTGGCTGGCTAAAAGGAGTTCCTGTCTTGCTTTGGGAGACATGGATGAGCCTCCCTGCTGCAGGAGTGCCCCATCTCTGCTTTGCTTTCTCTCTTCGTTCTGTGTCTGTTTGTTTGTTTGATTTGGTTCCAAATAATTAATTGTAAAAACCCATGGCTAATGGTTTGATTGAAGGATGGATGGGTGCTTTAATTAACTTGTGAAAGGATTATACACTTATGTTTTCAGTCTCCCTGACCCCGGCTGAAGTGACAAGGCTTGGACACCCCATGTTTTGAGGGAGCTGAGCACCCCAGGAATGTATGGGATGTGCTGGGAGGGATCAGCCTGGAAAAGCCCCTCGGACCGTGCTGGGAAGATGCCACAGGGATCCTGATTATCACAGAATATCCTGAGCTGAGGGACCCACAAGGGCATGAGGGTTATTATTCATCTCCCCTTCATGAGTGGGGCCCCAGGTCCCATGGAAGAAACACTTCCCACCCCATTTCCTTGGAGCACGGAGCTCCAGCCCTGTCACAGGGAGCACCTTCTGGTGCTCTGATCATATGCTGGTTTTGACACCCTAAAGGGGTTTGGTGGGGTGAGGGAGGTGTCCCATGAGTTATACAAACACTTTAGAGATTTAATAGACCTGAGCCATGTTTTGGAGTGATACAGGTGAAATCTGGGTTGACCATGAGCCATCTGCCCTTCCTTTATAATATGGTTACCATACAAGCTTCCAAGATCCAGCATGAGAGATGCCTTCCTAAACCTAAACCAGACAAAATCCAGCCCTTGTATCTGGTTGGGAATAACCTCAGCAGAGCAGTCTCAGGGCACTGAACCTGCCAAGCTCTCCTGTGCAGGAGGATTTCTGCAAAGGCAGGAACTGAGGAGACAGTGAGACAGAAGCAGGTCTCTGTGGAGGTGGCCCTGTGTCACCCCTCGCTGGCCTGTAGGCACATGGAAGCTTGATGGGTGTCAAAACCTGTATTGATCCCTTGCTCTGAAGGCAGGGAAAGGTTTGGAGCTGTAGCAACAAGTGCTCCAGGCTCTGCAGCTCAGCATGTCTCTGTAGTTGTTTGTGTCTCGAGAATCACTGAGGGAATCTTCGAGGGGAGAAGATTCCCCATCCTCCCCACCCTTCCCCACAGCCCATCCCCAAGGCTGACTCCTCCCCGTGGTTACTCCACTTTTTAGGACAGTGCTGAGCTAAAAGGTGTCTCTTGCACGGATGTTTTAATGAGCAAATAAACTCCAGGACCCGATTCCAGGAGGATTAGAGAAGGAGGAACACTTCTGCAGCTCCTCCACTCCGTAGCTCAGGAAGTTGGGATCAGGTGGGGTCAAATGATTCCCTGACTGAGTCAAAAGTGCTTTGAATATCTCTGGGAGGGAGGAGGCCACTGAGTCACTGGGCAATTTCTCAGCCCTCCCAGTGCAGCACGCTCCAGGTGGGAGCTTCAGCATTGCTGCTTAAAACAAGGCTGATTGGGCTTGTTCTCTCATGGAAAATGCATGAGAAAAAATGAATTTCCACGCTGGATCTTGGATCAAAAGTTGCTTTTACTCTAAACAAGGCTTTTTTGGCTGCCTTTTAGTAGTGGTGTGTGCCTCTGGAATCCTCCCCACTTAGTCCCCCAGCAAAGCACTCGGTTTGATTGCTAATCTGCCTTATTATGTTTTTAAATGCACTCTAATATTTTAGTTTTAGTGGTTTCTTTTTTTTTTTTAATTATTTTTTGAGGCCAAATTCCAGCTTCTGAAGTGCCTTACCTCTCTTTCACTTCAATGGCAGCCCTTCACATTTATCCCAAGGCATAACATGGTCCTTACACCGTTTGAAATTAGATGCACTGATTAGAGCATCTCTCAGCCGCCGCCGCCGCTCTGCACCTCAAAGGACGACTCGGAGGAGAGGCTGGAAGTTGGAGCTGGGAGTATTTATGCACTCAGAACGTTGTTTCTTAGGACTTCACACTTGTTGTAGCTCTCTACAAAGTGACCTGGAAATAGATGTCTGCTCGCAGGTGGTGGGGTGGAGGTGCTGGTGGGAGGTCAGTGGTGACCGTGGGCCCTGGCTGGGAGGATGTCCAGGATTAAGCCAGAGAGGAGAGATGGTCACACAGGGTCAGGTGGAGTTCTTGGTTTTGCCCTGGATTTTTCAGTAAGGGTGGTGAAACACTGAGAAAGGATCTCACTAAAAATCACTGCACCTGATACTCTGAGTTGAGAGTGATTCTGGCTCAGCCAACGGAGATGCTCCAAGGGCTGGAGCCCCTCTGCTCTGGAGCCAGGCTGGGAGAACTGGGGGTGTTCACCTGGAGAAGAGAAAGGTCCAGAGAGATCTGAGAGCCCCTTCCAGTGCCTAAAGGGGCTCCAGGAGAGCTGGAGAGGGACTTGGGACAAGGGTCTGGAGGGACAAAACAAAGGGGAATGGCTTTTCATGGACACAGGGCAGGGTTAGATGGGATATTGGGAAGGAATTCTTGTCTGTGAGGATGCTGAGGCCCTGGCACAGGTTGCCCAGAGAAGCTGTGGCTGCCCCATCCCTGCAAGTGTCCAAGGCTGGGTTGGATAGGGCTTGGAGCAAGCTGGGCTAGTGGAAGGTGTCCCTGCCCACGGCAGGGGCGTAGAACAGGATGAGCTTTAATGTCCCTTCCAATCCATTCATTCTCTGATTCTACTCAGCATTTTCTGACACCAGCAGCAACCTCAGCTCTGCTGCTCATCTCAGAGGTGCTCAGCACCCGTTGCAAGGGGGTGCAGCCCTCGCAGAGCTCTGTCTGGCAGTCAGGAATGTGTGTCTGGAGTGCTGTCTGCAGCCTCGTTAGGCGGCTGCTCCGACTGTAATCGCTCCTGGGAGAGACCTCCCTCGCTTTCACACGAGTCAAAGCATCTTGTTGGGGAATTCAGTCACTTGTTCTGAGGGGGATTTATTCCTTTCCCCTCAGTGTTTTCCTGGGGAAGCTGTGTGTGCCACAGGGAGATGTGATGGAGAGGCCAGATGTTGGAGATGTGGGTTTGAGCTGATGGTACCTGGAGGTGCAGGATCCACATGGGGCTTGGCAGAGGAGCATCACAAGTTCTGGCAGTGATGTGTTTTCCCCCTAGAAATACTTTTCCTTTTCTAAATGCTTTCTCACTAGGGGTGCAAATTTAATGTCAGCACTACAGACAGGGGAACTGAGCCCTGCAGGGGAAGGAGAATGTGTTTCACAGGAGCTGGATGGGTCTGGGAGCCACCAGTCCCACTCAGCTTGGGTGAAGGGGCCTGTCTGGGAGGTAGAGTTGTGCCCAGGGGTCTGACCTGGGGGTAAATGGTGTGATCTAAGCTTGGAGACAGGCACTTACCCACCACGATAACCTTTCAGCCTCCAAATCTTTGCAAAAAGAATAAAGGCCCATCTGCCCTCTGAGGTGCAGCCCTGAAATGAGGGTGGAAATACATTGGATAGCTCTATTTAATCCAAGCCAGCAGCCACCCTGCTCTTAATGACCAGCCCTCGCTGTCCCTCTGGGTTGGAGTGATATTTGTCTGAATTGGTTTAGCTTTTAACCACGGCCAGGAAACCTGGTCTGATTGAGTTGCCTCGGGAAACGTTCAGCGCTCCTGTCAGTCACCGTGTGAGGCTGAGCTGTCATTTTGGGCTGAGCTTCCTCAATCCTCGCCTCGTCAGAACCCTGGAGTGGTGTGAGAGAGAACCTGTGATGGGCTGGGATGGATGAGATGATTCTCTGGTTAAAGCCAACGTTATTACAGGAGCAGTGAGTGTCCAAACACCACAGAAAGTGGGACAAGAGCTGGGGATGGAGGGACGACGATCTCTCTATCCAGTGGAGCGGGTTGTCCCTGGAAATGGAACATGAATAAGTAATCTGGATAAATAATGGAGCTGTCTGAGCTGTAACAATAAAGAATAAAAGTGCTGAGCATGGCTTGCTGTGATTTGTGGGGTCACACAGTCTGGGACAGCGGAGCCCTTGCTCCCACTGGTGAGCAGGAGCTCGGAGACGGATCTCAAGAATGTCACAGAGATGACTTGTACTTGCCAGTGGGAGGAAACAGTCCCTGGTCCAGTTTATGCTGCTGCAACACGTTCATGGAGCCTGAGAGGTTGCAATGTCAGAGCCTGTGGATGAATGACCTTATAGGAATATTAGGGCTGGGTGGGATCCCAGCTCATGTCACCCTGCAGTGAAGTTGGGCACCTGTGGGACCTCCTTCGTGGGTGAAGGTGATGGAGCCCTTCTGCAAGGGCTTCACGAGCCTTAAAATTATTCCAAGTTCCCAAAAAATTCTTCTCTGCTGCAAATTAGGCTGTTTTGTTCTGCCTCTTTGAAGGGATGTGGCAAATAATTATTCGCCTCGTGCGTATGATATTTGTGGAAGGGAAGAGGGTTGTCAGTTCTTACTCAACCTTCTCTTTCAGTGACAAAGCAAACCCCAGCATCTTTCATCTTTCTCTGGAGTTGCCTGCATCTCTTCCCCCTTTCATTGCTATTCCCTGGATTCTCCCAGCACTCGTGGCTGGGACGTGCAATCAATCGCGGGGCATCGATCAGAGATGTGTGTCTGCACTGTGGCAAACGCACTTCAATTAATCTGAGCAGAAAGGGAACCTCCAGCTGCAGGGTTCAGGGCTGGGAAGGAGGATGACCCATCAGCACAGGTCAGGGGGTAGGTGAGAACGTGTTTAGTTGCAGTGACTCAACCCTGAGCTTTCCAAAAGCCTGGTGTCCAGGTCAGGCTGAAGTCCTGCAGCTGAGCCCTTGCATTAAACCAAGTGGAGCAAAACGACTCTCCTTTGTCCTTTTTACAACACTCACATTGAGATTTGCCACCTTTTGTAGCCTGGTTGATGTCCCTGTTGTTCATGGGTTGCTCTAACACCATGGTCCTGGAGTTTCTTCTTCTTTCTGCACTTGTTTGATTTTTCCTCCCCAAATGTATCACATCACAGTTGTCCCTCTTGCATTTTCTAATGCTCCCTTCCAGAGGACATTTGAGATTCTGGTCCTACCCTCGGAGCCTTGCCAGCCCCTCTCCTCCTGGCTGGGCATCATGTAGGAATTTTAATCAGCCTGCCCCTGGCCCTGTGATGCAAACAGTTAAATGCAAATGTTGGAGGGAGCAGGGCTCGGGACAGACCCTGGAGGAATCCTGCTGTAGGTTGCTCTCCTGGTATGGTTGTAAATAATAGATAAGAGCTCTTTGAGAGTGCTTTGTCAACAGGCTGTTCTCCCTCCTCCCCTCTGCCCCCAGCCCCAGCGATTACATCCACACTGAGCTTCCTCACTTTCCTCCGAGGTGCCACGTGGGACCGGCATCAGAAGCCTTATTAAAGTCAAGGTATATCATGTCTACAGCTTTCCTCTTATCCACCAAGTCTAGTTATCCTGTCAAGGCAGAAATTAGGTTGGTTTGACATGATCTGTTCTTGACAAACTCGTGTTGGTGGTGGATGTGGGGTTTTTTTTTTCCTCACTTTATTAAATTCCCGGGCCTTACAAGCTATGATAGTTTCATCGGTTGTTTTAGTATCTTCCCAGTGATTGAAGCCGAGCTCATTGCCTACAGCTCCTGGGTTTTTTTTCCTTAAAGATATGAAGATTTCTTGCCCTCGCTGTTGGCCTCCACCAGCTCCCAAAAAGCAGCAGTGCTGGTGGCTCGGTGATGATTCTGCCCGATTTTTCATCACTCCCTGGAGACCTTCCTCCAGCTCTGCCAGCTTAATTTTTTTTAACCCCTCTTCCCTCCCTGCCCCAGGGAAAGCCATCTCCCTGTTAATGTGCATTTTGGAGCTGTCTTTGTACAGACACAATCACACAGGGCAGCCAAGATCCCTGCCGTGTGCTTTCCTTGCAGGCGACAGACCCAACATTCCTTTTCCCTTTCCTTTGAACAAATCCAAGAACCTTTTTGTTCTCCTCTCATGTCCCTTGCTAATTGAAACTTGTTTTGCATGTCAGTGCTGCTGACTTTATGCCACTGTGATTCTCTTATACCCATCCCTAATTATGAGCCCTTGTTTCCATATTTTTTTTCATGATTCCTTTTTTTATTCCCAGGTCTTTTGATGGCTCCAGATTCAGCCACAGCAGCCTCTTGCTGTGCTTCCTACCTTCCCTTTGCATGGGGATAACCTGCTATTGTGTGTGTAATACAGACTCTCAGGAACTGCAGGCTCTCCCCTTCTTTGTGGTTATTTTCCCAGGAGACCCCATCTACCAGCTTCTTGAATTTTTTGAAATCTGCCTTTTGAAGTCCATTATCTGTATTCCATGGCTTTCCATTGGGCTGTGAACTCGATCTCTCACCCAAATTACCTTCCCCCTTAAAGGCTGCAGTCTGTCTTTGCTAGGCAGGAACCTCAGGCTTTTCCCTGTGTCTTCCCAGGTACTTCCCTTGGACATGGACTTGAGGTACTCTGTCCTGCCATGTGTTTGTGCTTCAAGTACCATGTGTCCTTCTGTCCCTTGGTTCTTGGTTGGATAAGGGCTTCCCAGGGATGGAATCCCATTCCCTTGGCTCTCAGCCTCTCCATGCTCTCCTTCTTTCATTTTGAGCTGGGAGCTCTCCTGGTTGTGTCCTGCTCCAGATGAGGATATCGGGCACTTTGTTGGCATCCTGGTCACTTCAGCTGTTGCCCAAACCATGTGGCACATTCCTCATGTGTCCAGCTCCTTGTAGGAAGGACTGGATGACTTCCCAAGCCTCCTGTGAACACAAGGTTTTGGTGGCTGTGACAAACCCCAGGGGCTGTGACAGGACCTGGACATGATGCTTGTCACTGAACCAGTGACTGTCAGAGCTGAGAAGGCAAAAATATCTTACACTTGACTCTGAACTTTAAGGCAGCAGATTTGGGTAAGCAAATCCCATCCTCCCTAAGGAAGATGTGTGGGGCTGCCTTGTCCGAGACCTTTAAATGTCAATAAAGGAATTCTGCACAGCCCACAAATCTTGGGGGGGAGCTGGCAGGGACTGCAGTGCTGGGAGAACTGACTGACTCTGGAGCTACTGCTGGCTCAGAGTGGGGACAAGACCTGTGGAGCAGCTGCAGTCACGAGCTGAGGGGTCACAGCAGGGAGTGCTGATGGTTGCTGGAGCAGATCCATCTGCTTCAGTGAAGCAGGGGAGGTTTAGATTGGATATTAGGAAGGAATTCTTCCCTGTGAGGATGGGGAGGCCATGCCCAGGTTGCCCAGAGAAGCTGTGGCTGGCCCAGCCCTGGGAGTGTCCAAGGCCAGGTTGGACAGGGCTTGGAGCAACCTGGGAAAAGGGAAGGTGTCCCTGCCCATGGCAGGGGGTGGAATGAGATGAGCTTTAAGGTTCCTTCCAACCCAAACCATTCTGGGATTCTACGACTGGGTGGTTTCTGTGGAGAGAGTATGTGGAGTCCCCTTTCCCATGGGATTTGTGGTAACTGTTTGACAGCAGGAAAGGCCAGGCTGTTGCAGCTCAAGAGTGGTTCTCACAGGGCCTGGATGCACACGTGGAGATGCTGCAGAGTGGCTGGATGGCATCAAGAGGCACTCAGTGAAGTCTGAGTCTGCAACAACAGACCCAGGCTGAAATATCTCAGGAAAACAACCCTATTCCCTTCAAGTTTAGTATCAGAATAAGGGATTTACCTCTCCAACAGTGCCTGAGAAACCACCACAGTATGTGCTTTGCTTGTGCTGGCACCAACTGTGGTGGAGTTAAACCCTGGCTGGCTCCTGTGCTGGGTTGGTGTTAAACACAGGGATTTTGGGGCTGAACCTCTCCCCAGCTGCTCTTTGTAGCGTGGAAGGCTGATGCCTGACAAGCCACCCACAGAAGATGCAATTTGGCATCTCCGTGGAGGTCATGGAGCTGGAGCTGGTGGCAGCAGGGCTGTGAGTGCCACAGGGGTGTCCCCACGTGCCAACACAGTGGCAGTGAACACATGGGCTCCCTGACAGATGCCTTCCCAAAACAGGCTGTCGTGTCCTCGGGGACGTGTCCCCAGTGCCCAGCTGTGACAGCTGCATGTGCTGCTGCAGGGGAGGCACAGACACGGGCTTGGAGCTGGAAAACACATCCCAGAGCAGCCCAGGCAGATGTGCCACGGGGTGGGCTGGCCCTGCTGGGTCCTGCAAAGCCCCCTTGGACCTCTCCCCTCTGTCACAGAGCTGCAGTGCCTCCCGTGAGGATATTAAATTTAATGAATGTCCAGAAATTATCATATCTGGGAAACACTCATTAATCTCTGTCTTCCTCCCTGGGTTTTATTGTCTTTGCCTCTTGTGAGCCCTCCTCTGCTGTGGCCCTTTCTCTCAATTCATGTCAACTTCTTTCCACCCAGGTTTTGCCTCCCAGCCCTTTTGGCTTCCACTAGACCAGGTTGCTCCAAGCCCTGTCCAGCCTGGCCTGGAGCACTTCCACAGATCTCAGTGGCCATTTGCAATGGATTACTTGAAGTATTTAGGTATTTATTTTGATACTTCAGCCAGTACAGCAGCATGTGCAGTGGTCTGTAAGGAAAGGCTCTGGCTAACTGAGGAATAGCTTTGGATGAAAAGATCCAAGCTCCATCCATCCCATCCGGCCACACTGGTGGAGCACTGGGGACGAGTGGCTCTGAGCCTAATCTTGGATGTTTCCAAGAATGTTCCCAAGGCATCCACCACCTCTCTGGGAAAACCATTCCAGTGTTTCACCACCCTCATCACAAAACCCTTCTTCCTACTATCACACACACCGTGGACTGTCCCTGCCCGGCGCAGGCGAGCGGCTTCACTCCTGCACGGGGGCTCCTGCCGCTCTGCAACATCCCTTCCCTGGAAGTTTTCCTGGCTGCTGAACACTCTGATTTGTAGAAGCTGAGCAAAACAGGCTTCTTAACTTAATGAGCAAACTAATTTGTCAGGCGGGGCCGTGGTGTTTCCCTCTGCAGTGCGGGTCCTCTCTGCCAGCACCGCACAGCTCGGGAACGGCGCGGTTGGGAATAGCCCGGCCCCATCAGCAGGGCTCTAATTTGGCACCAAGGCTCCTTCCACCACACCAAGATTTTTTTGTTTAATAAAGCATAAGACTGAACAGTTTGCTCCCACTCGTAGGTTTTGAAATACGCATTTAATTTGGGCTTAATGAGGAAAGTGTTGTGTGTTAAATTAAATGCTTTGTCATGGCTCTCCAGGACGGAGCTGCTGGGGGGGGAGAGATGTTGGGATGAGTGAAGCTGGAAGGCCTTGGGGGGTGCTGAGGGCTAGACCTGGAATGATGAGGATGGACCTGCAAAGCAGGAGGGAAAGGTAATAAAATCATAGAATAGTTGAGGTTGGAAAAGACCTTTAATACCATTGTGTCCAGCTGTTCCCCCAGCACTGCCAAGCCCACCACTAAGCCATGTCCCCAGGTGCCACATCCATATATTTTTTAAATCTCTCCAGGGTTGGCGAGTCCTTCATTGTCCTGCCTGGACTGGACAGCCCTTTCCATAAAGAAATTTTCCTAATATTAAACATAAATCTCCTCTGGAGCAACTTGAGGCCATTTCCTCTTGTCCTTGTGGTGAAACCCCAGGATGGGAATGGCTGCAGCAAAGGAGAGCAAAGAGCTGTACAGAGGAATGACTTGAGTTTTCCCAGTATTTTTAAGTGAAGGGGAGTTTTCCTGCCTGAACCTCACCAACATCAAAAGAGCTGTCGCCTGACTGGGCTCCCTAAGCTGGGGGTGCCAGGGGAGGAGGTCTGGACTGAGCTGCTCCAGAGATGCTCTGAAGGTCCTTGTAGGATGTGCAGAGCTGGGGTGGGGAGTCCAGGCAGTGTGTGCTGTGGAAAGGAAATGCCTGTTTTCAGGAATGCATGGCAGGAATAGCAGGCAAAGGATTTGGAGACCTTTAGCTGAAGGTGAGCCAGGGGGGTTGTTCCCCAGTCCCTTGACTTGGAGCACATCACACCTATGGAAAGGCACGGGAGATCACAGAATCCCAGACTGGTATGGGTTGGAAAGGACCCTAAAACCCATCTCATTCCGCCCCCTTCCAAGGGCAGGGACACCTTCCACTAGCCCGGGTTGCTCCAAGCCCTGCCCAGCCTTGGACACTCCCACAGATCTCAGTGGCCGTTTGCAGTGGGTTATTTGAGGTATTTAGGTGTTTATTTTGATAATTCAGCCAACAGAGCAACACATGCAGGGTTGCAGTGGTCTGTAAGGAAAGGCTCTGGCTAGCTGAGGATGAAAGGTCCTAAAGAGCCAAACTCCATCCATCCCCTCCAGTCACACCGGTGGAGCAGTGGGGACGAGTTCAAAGCCACTGCACAAATAAACTCTAATAGCTTTCCTCTTGCATTTGTGTTATTAGGGGGTTCGTTTGACTGGCATTATGATGATAAATGAAAAATGCTTTGCACCATTACGTTGGGCGCTAATGCGTAGTGGGAAGAATTTTCTACTCATTTAAAAAAAAAAAGAGAGAGAGAGGAAAGAAGAAAAAGGCAGAGGGGGGAAAGTGATGGCTTTGTGCAGCTCTTTGCATGAAGCACAAACCTGCCACGTGTCCCCCCTTTGTCCCTCTGCTCTTGCTGGGTTGGGGCAGGGGGGCTGTGGACTGAGAACAGCCCTTGTAATGTGTAAATACACATCTCCACAGCTCGGGGTTGCTCCCATCCAGTGGGTTTTACTCCCTTCTGCACCTCATCCCACATCCCTGCAGGGTTTGGGATGCCCCCTCCAGCCCCAGGTATGAACCAAGGGCAGTGGCTGTGGCTAAGGGGAGCGCTGGGCCTCCAAAAGCTTATCCAAAGTCTACAGCCAGCCTTGGAAGCCAAAGGAGGAGTCAGACAGTCCAAAGGCTTTCAAGCCGTGGAGCAAATTGAGTTCAGAGGGTCACTGTTACTCCCAGCTGCCACGACAGAAATCCCTGATGCACCGTATGCCAGCTTTCTCCAAAGCTCCGGCTGCTTTTTTATGAGCCATTGTCACTCTATTATCTGCCTCTGAGTTGGTCTTTAGCTCTTTAACCTCATGAGAAGGGAGGGAAAAGGAACCTTGAAAAGGGGGAAAAAATAAAGAGAAAACAGGACGCTCCGAGAGCAGCTTTTCATCCTCGGCCCCGGAGCCGTAATTGGGTGCTTGGCGAGAGCTTCTCTTGAAAGGGGCAGGTTTGAAATGTTCGGAGTGGGGGGAGAAGGGGCTCGCTGTGCCCTTTTCGGCGGGGGGAAGGTGGATGTGAGGGGTTGGAGCTGATCAGAGGCACTGGCATCAAACGGGGACTGGCAGTGTGCTGTCACCTGCTTCGGTCCCCTCCCCGGTGTGACCGCGGAGGCAGGTGAGGAAGGGACAAGGTGGGGATGGCAGCGGCAGGTAAGGCTTGGAGGGGGTGAGCCCCAGCCTGCAGCAGAGCAGGAGAGCTCAGTGTGGGGCTGTGGCGTGGGGTGGGTGCCGGCCTGGATGCATCACCCGTGGGTGCCTGAGGGCTGTCATTGTTTTTAGGGCTGGGGGTCCATGGTTCAGGCTGGCAGGGAGGAAAGGATGGAGCAGAGAGATGAGCTCCTTGGTGCTCCTACCTGACCCTTTGGGGCAGGAGCAAAGGGGTGGTGGGATTCTCTCACAGAACAGAAGGAAACTGAGGCAAAGAGAGCGAGGATCAACCCCCATCCCTACTGTGCAACCGGGAGCTAAATGGGAAGGGGAGGGGGAGCAGGGAGGGGCTACGGATTCACCACCCACCCGGCTCCTTCCAGCAGCGATTTGCTGCTCCCGGCCGGAGGCACCGCGGCACGAGACAGGGCTTTGCTCGGCACTGTCTCCTGCATGCTAAACACTCGGCTCCCTGCAGGATCCTGCAGCCTCCTGCACTGCTCTGCTGCAGAGGGGGTGGGGAGGCGGCTCCCGCCTTCAGCACAGCAGCGGGAGGATGGCAGGGAGGTGGGAAGCAGCAGGACAGAGCCCTCCTCCCTTGGACACATTCCTGTGGGTCCGTTTTCCCCCCAGAGCATCCCAGCTCGTGCACGGTGTGTGCCCGACCCGTGTTGCTGCTGCAGCGTGACACGCTCGTCCTGCAGGCACCTGCGACCCCAAATGTGTTGCTGCCCGTCCCGTGGGCTTGTCTGGCTTTAATTCTGCTCCCCAGTGGGTGAAACTTTCCCCGAGTGGGGTTTGTGGGTGCTGGGTCCTGGTTTGACTTCCAAAAGCTCTTTCTGGGGATGTGGGAGAAGGGGTTGTCATATCCTGGCCAGGGTGCTGAGGTCACCCTTGGCACCTAAACATGGGTGCACAGGGTGTCCTCTACATGTCAGTCACTCCTGTATCCACACCGAGACTTTGTAGGACAAGTTTCTTAAGGGGCACATTTGTATTCCTTCAGTTAAGTGAGATCTTCTGTTCTTCCTGCTGGGAATCCATTGGGTTTCGTGTCATATCTGGGAGCACATTCCCCTTTTCTTTCCCTGCGCTCACGTAGATCTCTTTTAAAATACAAAACCAGGTTCTTGGACTGCTCTTCTTTGCTCAGCTCCTCCTCCAAACTGACTTGGAGATGGTTTTCACCAGCGCTGGGAGCTGCTCGCTGAGGACCAGGGGGGGCTCAGTGTGGTCCCAGGCTGAGCTTTGGGACTGTGCTGGTCTCTGCTCTGCAGGAGGTTCAAGGCAAATGAGCTGCTGAACGGATGCATGGACAGGGAGGAAAAGTCCTGAAGGCTTTTAACTTGTGAGAATCCTTCAGGAGAGCCAACTGTGGAGGTGTGGAGAGATCTGGGAAGGAGGGGATTGATGGGATGGTGTGTTTGAGAGGAGGTTCGGGCTCTTGGTGGATCTGTAGGGTGGAAAGAAACGGGCAGTTGCACAAGGAACAGCTGGAGCAAGGTGCTTGGGAGAGGTCTGGGGGCCAGCAGGGACCCTTGAGCATGGTGTCCCTCAGGGCTGGATCTCCACATCCCTAAATAAACTCCCAAGGCTGCAGCCTCTGTTTGGGTTTACTGGCACAGGAGGCTGCAGGGCAAGAGCACATGAGGAGGCTTTTGGTCTTCAGCAGCACATCCCTGACATTTCCAAAGTGCTCCGTATTTCTAAGCAAGTACCAGAAAACATCCAATTGTGCTTTTTCCTCCTTTCTAATAATTCCTCCTTTTCAGAGCTAAAGAATAGACAGGCAGAGGACACCAAAAATAAAAATGGGGTGGTTTTTTAAAGAAGTTTTTATTCATGTCTAACAAAGAAACCTCCAAGGAAACATGTCTGGGTTTTTTTGGGGGAAAAAGGCATTTTGAATGGGGTGAGGGTAGAGAAGGAAAGAGAGATCACATTAAAAACTTCCACCAGCTCCAGTAATGAGATTAAGGAAGCTGCCAGATGAAACCATCTGCCTAATCTTTTACCCAGATCCGCTCTGTTCCCAACTCCCATCCAAGGATGGGAGCAAAGCCACTTTCTGCCATGGACTGGCCTGACAGGAGATGTTCAGGTGCCTGCCAGGGAAGGACTGCTCACTCCAGACACTGAGCTCCTCACTGAGGATGTGAGGAGAAGGGGGAAGGAAAAGGGGAAAAAAATAAAAGGGAAAAAAAAAAAAAGAAAAAGAAAGGCACTCATAAAAAAGACAGTTTGACATTTTCTTGACTGTTTTGAAATTTTCCTAGCACAACAAGCTGTTTATCCGCCACTCCAGCTCTTATTGAATTAAAGTGTGGAGGGGGTGTTAGGAAGAAATCAATTCGTGCTCCATATGCTGCTCCGCCGAGGAACGTGGCTCTCTGCACACTATGGAATGTGTAGGGAAGGGTGGGGGAAGGAGAGATAAATCCATCAGCTAACAAGATAAGTGCCTTGTTCCTCCATCTGTTACTGCTGTGTCCTTATCTGGGATTGCAGCATGGCAGCAGTGATACATCTTGTGTCAGGTATTATATTCCAAATTCATATGAATGAATTTCCCTGCTCGGAGCAAGCCGTGATCCGGCCCTGCCGCGGGTGCGGGATTTGCCGCCGCGCCGCCGCCGCTCTGCCCGGCTCCTCTCTCGCCGTCGGAATTTGTGACTCGGGAGGGATCAAACAGGGACAACAGCAGCTGGGTGAGGGGCTGGCAGAGCCAGGAGGAGGACCTGGAGTCTGGCCAGCCTCGGGATGCCGACGGGGTGGACATGTGCTGTACGGACAGGGAGATCAGCTGGGGAATAGAGCGTGTTTGGAGGTGGCAGGAGGGACAAGGGCTGGTCAGGGCTTTGCTTTCCTGCTGAGTCTCTTTAGGTGGAGCATCGAATGGGTTTAAAGGGGAGCAGGATAGGTTTAAACTGGATATTAGGAAGAAAGTAGTGGCTTCACACCGACAGAGAGTGGGGTTAGATTTGATATTGGGAAGAAATTCTCCCATGGGAGGGTGGGGAGGCCCTGGCACAGGTTGCCCAGAGAAGCTGTGGCTGCCCCATCCCTGGAAGTGTCCAAGGTCAGGTTGGACAGGGCTTGGAGCAACCTGGGCGAGTGGAAGGTGTCCCCACCTGTGACAGGGGGTGGAATGAGATGGGCTTTAAGGTCTCTTGAAGCCAGGCCATTCTGGGATTCTCTGTGTTACAGCATCCTTGGGGTGTGCAGGCTGTGCTCCAGCCCCCGTGTCCAGTGGGGAGCAGGGAGAGAGGCAGTGCCAAAGCACCCTTCACATCATCCTTAAATTGGGTTTTTTTAGAGGCATCACCCTCCACTCCTGCTGGAGGAGCCGGATTCCTGCCAGCCGGCCAAGTTTCTGGGAGCAAAGGCTGGATGGGCTGAATCCCCAGCCTGCTGTGTGACCGTGGGGAGCTCATTCAGCTGTATGTGCCCAGCTCCTGAGGGGCTGCTCTGCCCAGCTCCAAACACATCCAGCTGCGGAACACCGACTTTCTCCATGGTGCTTGTGTTGAAAATCAATTTATCCTTGGACTGGGATCAGACCTGTGCTGGATTCAGTGGCTCAGTGTGGGATGAGCCAGGCTTTTCAGAGCTGGGAGCTGCTCTCAAAGTCGAGTCTTGTGGCTAATCCTGGTGCACTCGTAATTGAATGTGCAAACAAGAGCTGCTGAGGAGTTTTTGGGTGGTCTTCAAAACCCTGGTGTCTGTATAGCCAGTCACTGTCTGAAATGTTGGTCCCTACAACCATCCAGTGAGCTTGGTGTCTGCAGAGCAGCCTGGAGGTTTAAATCAGAGCCTGGCTGGGATGCAGGGAGAGTTGGAAAAGCCATGGCATCACCCCGGGGGGAGGAGCAGCAGCAGCAGTTGTTCCTCTGTGGTTTTGGACACTTTTGTGTTTGCTGTTGTGCCAGTTTTTCCTAGAGAGGACACTGTGGAGAATCAGAAAGTTTAACCAGGGAACAGGAATGAATCTAAGTCATCCCTAACTGGCCATACTCCACTGAGTCTCTCCTGACCTGCAAGCCCTTGGGTTGCCCTCAAGGACCTGCTGCCACTGAGGAGATGAATTAAGTCTGCACAGCTCACAGGCAGCTTCACAGAGGGTTTTCTCTCTGTCTCTTGGCTCTGGAAATGAGATTTTCCTGCCTGAAAAAAAAAAAAAATCACAGAAGTTTGTTGCACAACTGGGCTCTGGGAGGTTAGAGAGAGAGAGAGACTGCTGAAGGTCAGAGCCAAATCCCAACCTTTGCTGGGGGCTTTGGAGCTGGGTGATTTATTTTGGGCTAGTTTTCAGTCTGGGTTTGTGTTTTCTAGCGGAAGGCACAGACTGTGGCACCGTTCCCAAGCCAAGAATTTAGAAACCTGTTTTTAGACATAAAATCTAATTTGGAATTAAAGCACAGGAATTGCTGATCCGCTCGTGGGAATAATCTGTGCCTGGATCTTATTTTCTGCTTCTTGTGTGTGTTTGACTCCTTTGAGTAACATCCATGCAGAGGGATCACTTGGGGTGATGTGCAGGGCTGGAAGAGAGACAGTGAGACGAGTCAGTCATTACCAAAACCTTTGGAAAGAGAGACAGTGAGATGCTGCCATTAAGCACCCGGTTCCTGAGCATCCCTATTGCCTGGGACTGGGATTTGGGAAGAATTCAGCCTCTCTGATTAAATGGTGGATGTTCAAATGGGCTTGGTGGGGTGAGGCAGCAGGAGATGAAGTTGCCTTTCTGCTGCTGAGGATATCGGTCCAGGTGGCCCTGGGGTGCAGAGGGATGTGGGAGATGAAGCAGCAATAAAAGCAGGACTTGGGCCTTTTTTCTGGTGGTCTTTTCCTCTCCTTTTGTGCCTCTGAATAAAAGGAATGAAAGCGAGAGCGCTTATCTTTGCTGGCGCGAGCATCGGGGGGAAAGAGCACGTTTCACTTGCAGAGCAGTCAAAAGTTTCAGGAAAGAGTTGGGAACAGGACCCCGAGCTCAGCTCACCCTGGGTTCCCTCAGAGCATGGGAGGCATGGTTTGATCTTGAAATATCCTCTCTGAACCCGCTCTCAAGCTGAAAAGGCAGAGAGATGCCTGCGGGAGAAGCGGGAGCGCCGTGTCTGCCCTGCCTGCGGGACAAAACGCAGCTCCAAAGCCAGGGCTGAGCCAGCCAGGTGTGCCGAAGCCAGAGAGGATCTTTTTTCTCATTCCCACCTTCTTGTTCTCGAATAAAGATGCTATTTTTATTTTTCCTTCTGTTTAGCCCCGATGGGCTTAACCCATCTCTGCAGAGGCACTGAAATCCCAGCTCTAATTTCAATTAAGAGCGCTCCTTTTGATTGCAGCCCGGGCTGGGGTTTGGGATCTATTCCTAATCCCTATATTAGCACTGATTCATCTCTTCCATGAGTATTATCATCAGCGGCCCTTAGGGAAGGGAGGGGAGGGATCTTTCGGGAGGATAAATACCATTTGTTTGTGTTTGTGTTAGCTTCCACGCCGCATCCTGATTACATCCCGCATTTTGACACAACAATTATTATTAATTTCCCGGCGTCTGCGTTTGGATTCTCGCCGACACAAAGGGAAGATGACGGATAATGTCAGGCTCGGTAATTGGGTGGGGGAGGGATGGAGAAGGATGGGAGTGGGGGGGAGAGATGAGATATTCTTAGATTGCAGTTCTTGGTGTGGAGCGGGGAAGGTGTTTCTCAGCAGATGTCGGCACCGGCTCTTTATCCGGAGCGATTGTCTGGGACACGCTCGGCTCCCTCACCCCTGCCCCTCTCTGCCCTCTTCCACGCAGAAATCCCATCAGCTCTTTATTGTGGGAATTGGCTTTTCCAGAGAGCCCAGCTTTCTGCTCCGGTGCTGCCGTCTTGGCAATTAACTTGGTTGAGGGGAGCCCCGGCCGGGAACAGTGAGAGCGCTCTGCTCCGTGGGACAGGGTTTGGGGAAAGCCCAGGTGGGTCTGGATCCCTCCCATGGGGGGGTGTAAGGAGCTGGTGCCCATTGCAGGAGCTCCTGGGAGCTGCCCAGTGTCTCTGTGGGCAGAGCCAAGATGGGAACCCACCGGTCCTGCCTCCTTGTTTCAAAGATGTTGTCCATGACCCTTGACATCCAACCTTGACCCCGAGTGTTGGATTCTTGGCTGGGGGAAAGGTGGAAGATGATGAGCAGAAAGGCAATGGAGAGACATTGCTGGTGAAGAAATCAGAGCAGGGCACGTGCCCCAGTGCCCCACTGTCCTTGCTGCTGGAGATTTTTGATAACTGCCTTCTTTTTTCCTTCATCTGGGGAATTGCAGCAGGACTGGTGTGTTGGGCACATCCCAGGTGATGCAAAATCCAGAAAAACACTCAGAAAATCCCTTCTTCAACAGCAGGTGTGCAGAGACCCCCTTCTTCTCCCAGGTCCTGCATCTGTCACCTGGTCACTGACTCGTGCTGGGTCATTCCTCACTGGCACAGGTTGTCCAGAGAAGCTGTGGCTGCCCCATCCCTGGAAGTGTCCAAGGCCAGCTTGGATGAGGCTCTGAGCAACCTGGGCTAGTGGGAGGTGTCCCTGCTCATGGCAGGGGGTGGAATGAGATGATCTTTAAGGTCCCTTCCAACCCAAACACTTCTGGACTTCAGATTCCTGGGGGTATCTGAAGCAAGGTGCTGGAAGGTCTCCTCCCCTTCCCGTGTCTCAGTGTTGCCTCATCCCTCCTGCAGTGTTTGTGTCTGTGAAGCACTGCCTGGCTCATCCCCTGCTCTCACCATGCAGAAGGAGCTTTGACTTCAAGCTGGGAAAATAATAAATAAACCAAAGGATCTAACTGTGATTCAGTGAGCATCGATTGCCGGGGCCACTCCTGGAACACGGAGAGGTGCTTGTGATGGAGGGGAGGCTGCAGGAGAGGAGGAACAGATGGGTCTTTGAACCTTTGGGGAACCTTCCTCCTCTTCTTTATAAATCTGGGCAGGGCAGGGGATGTGCTGGAATAGCTTTTTCTCCCCAGCACAGGTAGGAAGATGGTCATGGAGTGGCTTGTGTGTGGGGTTGGCAGGGGAGGAGGGGACCTGCAGCCCCAGGAGGTTTTAGAAATGAGATTCTCTGGCTCCAACTGGAGCCCAACAGGGATCTGGGAGACGAGCAGATCTGGTGCCTGACCCTTGCTGGGGTTGGAAAGTGCCTTTGCAGCCGTGCTTGGAGCAGCAGCACAAGGTCAAACTGTGTCTCTGCCCGAGAGAGGGCCAAGCACATTGACCTTGTAACATGTAAATTGTTCAGAAGGGGGGTAGGAGTGGCTTTTGTTGTTTAACATTTGAGCTTTGGCCGTGCCTGGCATCCACAGTCGGTGCTGGGTCCCATCCCTCTGTGCTGGCCCCTGGGCTGGATGTGCTGTGAGCATCCTTCAATCTGGGACAGGAGATTGTTTCTTGGATTGGTGGTTCTTGGATTGGTGGTTCTTTCGTTACCCATGCCCTGCTCTGACACAGCCAAGGCCCTCTGCTTTGCTCCTTCCCTCTGCATGGGGTCCTGTCCATCCCAAGCCCTCTCCCTCAGCCTGCCCCAGACCGAGCCCTGGCTCTCCTTCATCTCTGCCATGCAGGTTTTCCCTATAAGGAGGAGAGGACAGGATCATGGGGGCCTCCAAATCAGCTTGCTGAGGAGCTGAGCCTTCCCAGTTATCCTGCAAAGTGTTTAACCCTTGAGGACCTGCTTCCAGGCCTGGCAGCTTTCACAGAGAGGGACATCTGGTCCATCCCAGTGATGTCAAGTCCGTTGGATGCCAAGAGCTGTGTTGCTTGGAGATTGCACCTGACCACTGGAAGGGTTACATGGATACTAAATAAGAAGTGTTCAAGGCCAGTTTGGATGGGGCTTGGAGCAACCTGGGCTAGTGGAAGATGTCCCTGCCCATGGCAGGGGGTGGAATGAGATGAGATTTAAGGCCCTTCCAACCCAAACCATTCTGGGATTCTGTGATCTCCGTGTTGAGGTGTCACACTCTGAGCAGGGACTCACACGTGGGGCTCCCGGCCTTGTCATGGCAGAGGGAGACCCTCATCCTGGGATCTCCGAGTGCTGCCCATGGATAGGAGCAGAGGGTACTTTTGAGAGCTTTTTACTGAGGTGGGGCTGCTTACCCTGCTGCCCAGCAGCTGCTCTGGCCGCCACACAAAGCTGGGCTTGCTGGAGCTTTGTCTCCTCCAGCCACGCAGAAGGGGCTTTGGGATGAGCCAAGCAGCTGGGCTGGGCTTGCAAAGGCAGGGTGACCCTGCACCAGGGATGGGATCCTGGTCTGGAGAGAGAATTAAGGGATTTTGTTTGGGTTTTGCCCCTTCTGACAGCTTGTTGTGCGAGCAAGGGGTGGAAGCACCACCTGGGTGTAGTTGTGAAGCATTTACCTACGGGTTGGAATGGACTTGGCTCGATGAAAGGAATGGACCTGATGCTTTGCTCTGAAATTGGGCCAAATCACAAGCTCTGGAGCCAGTTGTTGAAATTAAAGAACATTTATTCATCTTGATATTTAGTCTTTTTGGAAGCAAGATCAGCTGGAAGGGCAAGAAGGGCTGAGTTAGGCAGGGGTGATGCAGCGTGGTCCCTGTGTGTGCTGGGACCTGGGGGATGAGAAGCAGCTTGGTCCCGGCCGTGTGATCCTGGCCAAGCCCCTTCTCCATGTTTTCCCCTCTCCAACTTTGATCTTTTCTCTTCAGCCTTTAAGCACTTCCAGCCGTGGATTTGTGTGTTCAATATCCAGCCCAGTTCCTGTGGTGTTGCTAAGGGTTAGCATAATGGCAATAGTAAGGCAGGGAATTATCAGAGACCTTATCAGCACGGGCAAACCTGAACTTTTCTCCATCTTTCCCTTTCACCCCAAAAGCAGGACGGGCTCTCTGTGCACTGCGACCTGTAGGTGCTGGAGCCAGGCCACGGGGTCATCTCATAGGATGGCAAATCCTTTGTCCTTAGAACAATAAATCCGGTGTTTCATTCCCCCTCTTGCATCTTTTTATGTCCATTTGCACATTGAAATCTCTTCAGCTGACTCCTGCCAGTCTTTACAAAAAGCTTTTGTTGCTTCAGATGTTTCAAAGATTGCAGGGTTGCCCATCAACCCGAAAGCTTTCCTTGTAAGCAGCTCCAGCTCTGCAGAAGGCAGTGGGAGGGAGGGGAATGTATTGGGAAGAAATGGGCAAGGGAGGCAAAAAAAGAAGGGGTTTTGTACCCCATTCTCCTGGGAAAAGCATTTTTTTATCTCTAAATCTGTGTAATTGATGCTCAGATACTCTGGTGATGAGTGCCTTAGAAATGCATCTGCAGTAATAATCTAATATCCGTTTGTTAGGGCTCCAAGGAAATCTAATAATACTGATGCTTTGCCTAATAGAGCTCCTTTCATCCCAGGATAAAATGCAAGGAGTCCGTGATGGAAAAGACCAATTTTAGGTCGTGCAGTTCATCTCCCTTCCAATGCAAAGTCTCGAGGTGTTTTACAGACATTAAATAATTAAGGAGAAGTTATGGCCGGGGAGGCAGCTAGGTGGGGAAAGCAGCAGCTGGTGAGCTCCTGGGTGTGCTGCCAGGATGGGAGCTGGGAGCCTGTTGGAGGCACATTCCCATCCTGCTCCCACAGCGAGGTGAGCCAGGAGCACTGGGTTTGACTGGGGCTGAGGGCGGAGGTGATGCCCAGCCCGCGGGATCCCGGCCAGCCCAGCTGGGCACTGCTGCGCTGGGTGATGGTGATGAGTGTGCCAGGACATCCTCCCTCCTGGATGGGCATTTATCACTGGCATCGGGATTCAAGGCTGGCTGTGCCAGCCAGGGTAGAGCAGCAGCTTGGTGGCTGCAGGCAAGACTTCATCTCCTCACCGACTGCCCACGTGAGGAGTGGAAGACAGTGACAGGTGACAGAGCTCACCTGAGCTGGAAACCAAGGTGTCCCTTCTGCAGGAGCAGCTCCAAAGAGGAGCTGTGACGGGATTTGCCAGTTGACCAGCAGCTCCTGGTGTGAATCGTAGCAGAAGAATCTCCTTCAGTTCGTGCTGGTTGTAATCAGTTCTTATCAGTTGGTTATTTTTTTAAAGAAAGCAGGGTAAGGGCTGGCTTTAGGTTTGCCAGTGATACTCTTTGGCTTCACCCCACAAGGGAGTGGGACCAGCCCTGGGTTCAGGGCCCTCCACGCTTGATCCAAATCAGGGATGACCCCAGCAATTTTGACACGGGAAGCAGTGCCATGGAAGGTTTTGTTCCCAATACATTCACCTCCCTCCCGCTGCCTTCTGCAGGGCTGGAGCTGCTTACCAGGAAAGCTTTAGGGCTGATGGGCCCCTGCAATCTTTGAAACATCTGAAGCAACAAAAGCTTTTTGTAAAGACTCCCTCCTAATAGCTCTAATTGCCCATGGATCAGGGAGGATCCAGCCCGTGGGACTCTCCTTCCCCCCGGGGCTTAGTGGGGAGAGCAGCCTGGACATCGGCGGGTCCTGCAGGGCTCTGGCTGCTGTCAGCTTTATCCTGTTGTGTCTCCACGTTCCCCGGGAGGAGAGTGGCAGGAGGGTGGGATTTGGGGATTTGCAGAATTAACGATATCTGCAGTGAGGTTCCTGCCCCTGCGGCTCCGTGCGGAGCGGAGCCGGCGGCGAGGGGAAGTCACCGGTGACCGCTCCCCCGGCTCTGCCCTCCTGTAAATAACCAGAGATGGAAATGTCAAGCCCCGAGCTCCTAAAGCCAGGCTGGAGGAGGGGATGAGCACAGGGAAATGTGTGTGTTGGTGTGGGAGGGCGAGATACGGAGAGAGTGATGGAGGGAGACAGTTGGTGCGTGACGGAGCCGAAACCCTGGGCAGGGAGGGCTGGAGCCGATCCCCTCCACAGGGGAGGTCTCAGGGAGATGCCTGAGGGACTCTGAGGATGGGAGGGTGTGTGCTGGCTTGTGCAGTGCCTCTGCCTTAGGGTGTCCTCCCTGTGACTGTGGTCCCAGCTGCCTTCCACTCCCAATGCTGAGCCTCAGGGAAGGGATTTTCCAAGTTAAACACGATGTGTCCTTTTATCCACACAGAAACGAAGTGTGGAGGGATGGCTGCTCCTCTTCCCCCGGCCGCCTCCTCTGGAAAGGGAGTCTCCTCCTGGCCCTTTGCCTCTCTGCTGGGAGTGCTAATTAGAGGGCCAATTAGTGTTCAAGGTCAATTGGGTTTGCACACTCGCTCCAGTAGGAATTGGAGGGAGCCCATCGCCTCATTTCGGGAGGTGAGAGGATGCTCCCTCTCCATCACCCCCCAGCAGCCTGGCAGTGCCCTGTGCACATCTGGACTGCTGCTGTGCACATCTGTGCAGCGCTCACAGGGCTGATGGGAAGCGACGGGGAGAGGGGAGAGGGGAGAGGGGAGAGGGGAGGACCTCTGCCACGGTGCCTCTGGGGCTTGCTAATGGGGAGTGAACTCAGAAACAAACAGGAGGAAAAAAAACCCAGATTTGTGAGGTGATAGGGAAATGAAGGTTTGGAGTTGTTCGATTTGTGTTTAAGCAGCAGAGCTGGGGGTGGTTTTGCTGCAGTGGACAGTGGTAGGTCGAGGAGGGGGCAGGAGCCAAACAGCCCATGCCCACATTCCTCAGGAGCATCCTCATCCTCACTTCCTGCTGCTGAATGCTGCTCCAGCCCCTCCAGTAATCCAGACAGGAGCACTTGGCTGTGTCTGGGGGTTGTGGTGGCAGTCAGGGGATGCAACATCCTCCCCAGGAATCGGTGTGTGCAGGGATAGGACTGGCAGCTCAGGTGCAACGTGGCTGGATGCTGCACCATCCCAGCTGACCTGAAAATTTGGCCTTTTTGGGCCTGGGACAGGCAGCAGAGCCAGCTTTCCATGGCTGCCTCAAGTGCAAAGGCACAGGGAAACACCTGCATGTGGTTCACTCCCAG
The DNA here is from genome assembly GCF_001604755.1 of Lepidothrix coronata. Lineage (NCBI taxonomy): Eukaryota > Metazoa > Chordata > Aves > Passeriformes > Pipridae > Lepidothrix > Lepidothrix coronata. Next base: position 4,947,025 of record NW_016690207.1, on the reverse strand, counting down.
CCCTGGGTTTCCTGTCAGGTGGGCTGTGCTCTGGGACCTCTGTCTATGCATGGAAAAGATTTTGTTCCCAAGGTGGGGGTCACCCTTCTGCCCAGCCAGCATCCCCACAGCCCCCCATGATGCTGTCAGGATTTTGGGTGCAAAACAAGGAGCAGACAGAGCAGGAACCTTCCCAGCAGCTGATGTGGGACATGAGTACCTTGTATTCCCCCCACCCTAAAAATCCCCGTGGATGCAGAAATATCCTTCCAGGAGTGTGCACCTGCCCTGGGAGACCCAGGCACGTCCACCATCCCCTCTGACAGCGCCTGCCTTCCCCACAGCCAAAGCTGGCTGTGTGAAATCTGTGCTGGGGGCATCCGCTTGATACCAGCTCCAGTCCAAAGCCGACGAGGAATGCACAGACTGGCAGTGCTGGACTGCATACTAATGGTGTGAGAGCTCGCAGGGAGCAGGGAAGAGAAAGGGAAGGAGCCAGACTGCAGCTCCTGGCTCCCCACGATTGATTTATTACCAGGTCTGCTGATGAATGTGTGAGAAACGCTATTGGTGATAAAGCAGAAAGGCCGTAATTAAAGTAACAGCTTTCAGTTTTTAAGCACCGCTTGGGTGTTTTCTTCTCTCTGGCAAGTTTTGTGGCTCGGTGCAGCTCGGCAGAGTTCTCCCCCCACCATCCTGAGCCCAAGCTGCCTTTTGGCTCCAGCCTGGAGGAGCTGAGCCCAGCCTGGCAGTGAGTGGAGGGCAGGTTACAGTGTAATTTGGTCAGTGGCTGATTTGGAGAGGGAATATGGGATTTTTTGGAGTCCTGGGCTCTGCTGTGGTGGCATCTGCACGAGGAAAATTTCACTCCTCTTGCACTTGGCAGAGGGGCTGGGCAGGATCTGGGGGGATACAGGGCACTGATGCTCTTCCCTAGTGTGAGGGCCAGGATTCTCTTTAAATTCTTGCTGTTCCTCACAGAAGGTGCTCAGCACCTTCTTGTCAGTGGTTGCCTGGGTTTTGTGCATTCCCATGGTTTGCTCCTGTCCAGACCAGGAGCTTTCTCCTTCCTCCTGCCCGTGCATGTGCAGGTCCAGCCCAGCTCAGCAGTGTGAGCACTCCCCATCTGCTCCAGGCCTGGCTCAGAGCACCTTTCCCAGCACTGCCCCATTCCAGGGCTGCCAGGGGGTGGGAGAAGGGAACCTGCTGCTCGGTGGGGTGTGGACCCAGTGATCCACAGGGAAATATCTGGTGCCCTCATGTAGTAAATGGAGCAGAGAGTCACCCCAGGCCCTGCCAGCCAGTGTTGGTGATGGATGGCCTGGCAGATAGGAGGATACGTGTGGTGAGGGATGGGGGAGAGGAGGTGAGAGCTCTGCTGATGACAGATGGACAGACAAGGGGGGGAGTGTATGGATATATATGTGGATATACGCACAGGTGGGTAGGGAAAGGGTCTCTCTGATGAGAGATAGATTGGGAGAGATGGATGGATGGGATATTTATAGTGATGGCGAGGTAGATAGAGCTGGATGTGTGTTGATGAATAGGTGGATGATGGATAGAGGGCAGGGATTGTGGGAGCTGGCGAGCTAAAGGGTATATATGGTGCTAGATAGATTAGATAGAAGGATATATGTGATGATAGAGAGATAGTACAAGCAGCAGCCTCTGAGTCCCCAGCAAACTGCTGCTTTTAGCTACTCCGAGCTCCGGTGTAATCTCATTTTGCCCTGGCAAATTCCTTATCAAGGCAGCTTTTTTCAAAAAAAAAAAAAAAAAAGAAATCTCCTTAGAAGAAATGAAGAAAAAAAAAAGGAAAAAGAACAGATCACCACCAGCAGCACTTCCTGACTCCTCCGCCAACAGCCGCTGACCCGGGCTGGCCGTTTCCATGATGACAAATTAACTGATGCTCTGCAGCAGCTCCAAGTTTTTCCCAGCAGCTGCGGCTGGGTCTGCCCGGGAGTCGGCAGGGAGATGCTGTCCCTCGGCTCCCACCTCCCTCCCCGGTTCGGGGAAGCCTCTCTGCCCTGGCGCAACCCCCGTGTCCCCGCGGCATCGGAGCGCGGGACCGGGAACGGGGGTGTTCTCCGGGCTCAGCGTCTTCTGGCAAGGCCCGGGGTGTTCACCAAGGGAAGGGCTGGGAGATGAGCGTTGGCTCCTTTCCCTCTCCCTGCCTCCTCCTGCAAACAGCTGAGGAGCCCCAGGGACAGATTGTGCACGGAGGAGACCGAACTTCCAGCCTGCAGGATCCGGGGCTGCGCGCCGGTGGTTTTCCCTCATCCCTGAGCAGGCAGACAGACTCCAGACGTGCGAAAGTCTGGCGTTCCTCTGTGCCGATAGCAATTAAGATGTGCTAATGGGTTCAGGCGAGCACCTAAAAAATGTGGATGTTTCACTTGAGCCTTCTGGAAGCTTTCGCTCATCTGCAAACATTCCTGCTGGTGGGAAACCAAAGCGTCCCACGGCACAGGCGCCTTCTGTGGTAGCGTCTGGAATGACCCCTTCATCCCACGCAGGATATGGAAGGTCAGGGAGCCCTTGAGGTGTTTTCAGAGCATCCTCAAGGAGGTGTGACCTCAGCCTGCCTTCGGGAGCCATGGGATGCTGTTCTATCCATCACTCTGTGCTCGGCTTTCCGCCGGACAGGACACGGGAGAGGAGACAGGAGTCCAGGACCTACCACGGGCTTTTCCTCCATGCTGCTGCAGTGAGTTATTCCCACAACAACCAGGCACTATTTTGAAAAGATTTGGTGGAAAACACAGCTCAGACCTGTTGGCTTTGCTGCCTCAGGCTGCTGATGAGGAGGAAGGTAATTAGACTGTCCCTGGCTCGTGGAATGGTGGTTTCCTCTGGTGATGCTCAGCACAGCAACTGGAGTGTCCTGGTGGATGGTTCAGGACCTGGAGCCATGGGTGTCCTTATACTTTGCAGGGAAAGGCTGTAGCTGCATCCTGGCTGGATGCAGGCTCTGCATTCATGGAATCACAGAATGCTCTGGATTGGAAGGGATCTTAAAGCTCCTCTTGTTCCACCCCCTGCCATGGGCAGGGACACCTTCCACCAGCCCAGGTTGCTCCAGGCCCCCTCCAACCTGGCCTTGAACACTTCCAGGGATGGGGCAGCCACAGCTTCTCTGGGCAACCTGTGCCAGGGCCTCCCCACCCTCACAGAGCAGAATTCCTTCCCAATATCCCATCTAACCCTACCCTCTGGCAGTGGGAAGCCAATTGCCCAGTCCCTGTCTACTCCTCATTCCCCTTCGGACAACCCATCCCATAGTCACTGCTCCAAATACCCCAGAGTTCAGGAATAAATAATACAGAGAGCCCATGTGATGCTGGTTGACTTCTGCCTCCATCTGGCCCTTTGAAAACCAGTACAGACCCACTGCTCGTGAATCTGGTTTCCCCTTTCCTGAAGTGGCAATATATCCATGCCATAATCAGATATTTCCAGCAGACTGACAGTCCCCTGGCTAACGGGGAGATCCCCTCCTGTGCAGTGAGACACGGGGAGAGGCATCTCCATGCAAATCTCTCTCCCCTCCCTTGGCAACTTCATCTCTTGATCATTTCTGACAGCCCAAGTTTTGTCAGCCAGATGCATTTAAGGCAAAAAAAAAAAAAAAAAAAGAGAGAGAGAAAAGGGAAAAACAGAGCAAGTCAAAGCAAGTTGGAGATGTGATTGGGGGAAGGGAGAGGGAATAAGAAGTAGGAGGAAAGGGAAGGTCCCTGGAGACAGCAGTGAATATGTAAACTTTCTCGATTTCCTCTGCCTACTCATACCTCTGTGTGTTAACAACTAGACAGACATCTTGTATATATTTGATAAATAAGCCTCTCCATTTATTCAGAGGAGTGAATTTGTAGCTATTATGATTCAAATGGCATGACAGGTTCTGGATTGTTGTATTTTTTTGCTATTGAGTTTACAAAAAGGAAAAAAAAAAAAACCCAACATGAAAATTGCAAAATTCAAAGCAATTTTCTTTGGCTATGGATGCTCACAATGCACAGATAGAGAGATACAGTTATATATATATATATATATATATATATATATATATATACAGAAATAATACAAAAGCCAGTCCGAGTGCCTCTTCCCTCGAGACAGGAGGATGAGGGGCGCAATAAATAATTTAGAAATTGCTCCCGCCACTTGATTCAGAGTGATGGATCTGGCATGTGTTCCAACAAGGCACATGCTGTATTCATTACCCATTGAGCTACATTTTAATTTCTCCCTCATTAACCTTATCTGTGACTGGGGTTGTGCATCAAGTCAAATCCTTCGGATGTCAATCAATTCATTAGATGGTTGTTTAGTTTGTCATATGTGCTGTTATCGCTTATTAGGCTGCCACGCCGATCAATCAATCAAAAGGCAGCGGGGAGCTGGCTGGAAGGGCCATGGGCAGGCAGAATTCCATGGATGGGGCTGCCTGGAGCAGAGCCCGTGCCTCCGGAGGGAGCACGAAGGGTCTGCAAAGTGGGAGGGGAAAAATTCAGAGGCGTTCAAATGGTTCCCATTGAAAGGCACGGCTTTGTTTCAGGTCACTGGAGCAAGTTATAGGCACATAAAAATAATAATAATAAGGCTGGGTGAGTGTTTACCATCAGGACTGAGGACTCGGAACAAAGGATGTTGTATCCCCTGCCCGCTGACGTGGAAAGTCTCCCCTCCCGAGTGATCCTGCCTCTGTTTCCACCTGATATTTGCTTCCTGTTGAGTTCCTCGAGCATTTCAAACTGATGGAGCATCAGAGAAAGGCCCTGGGCTGGCTGGATCTACATTCCCACCCTCTTGGCGTGGCCCATCTGAGCGTCACTGCCATGTATGGATTAAGGTGGAGGCCTCGCCTGTCCTGCTGGGAAAGGGGCTGGATGCAGGCTGATCCCAGGAGCACTGTGTGCCCTCAGCCTCACTCCTTCCCAGCCGTTTCTTTCCACTGGTGGCACTATGGGGGAAGCACAAGAGCACTTGTACAATGCTGGATACGAGCCGGCGTGTGCCCAGGTGCCAAGGAAGCCAAAGGCATCCTGGCTTGTATCAGAAATAGGAAAAATTTCTTCATCCAAAGGGATGTCCAGCCCTGCCCCAGGCTGCCCATGGCAGTGGTGGAGCCACTGTCCCTGGAGGGATTTAAAACATGTGGATGTGGCATTTGGGGACATGGTTTAGAGGTGGGTTTGGCAGCGCTGGTGGAATGGTTGGTTTGATGATCTTAGAGGGCTTTTCTGACCTAAATGATTCTGTGATTCTAAGACACAGCAAGTTTTGATTCATTTCCTTGGCTACCAGCAAATCCTGGTGCAGAAACTCCTGTGCCAGCCCCAAACCCCTCCATGGAGCTCCCAGAACCACGTGACAGCCCAGCAAAGGGCTGCAGGTGATGCTACACCCCAGCTCCCCATCACTGTCTCTGGTTACTGTCCCCAGTGTGGGTGCTGTCCCCAGGGCTGTGGGTGCTGGAGAGCTGAGCCTCTCCCCCACAATAAAATAGGGACATCCAGAGAAGCTGTGGCTGCCCCATCCCTGGAAGTGTCCAAGGCCAGGTTGGACAGGGCTTGGAGCAACCTGGGCTAGTGGAAGGTGTCCCTGCCCATGGCAGGGGGTGGAACAAGATGAGCTTTAAGGTCCCTTCCAACCCAAGCCATTCTGGGATTCTGTGACATAGTGGTTCAGGTCTGTGTGCACTGGTGAAGCTGCTGTCGGGTGTTTGCTGCCCACATCAGTGGCACTGGGTGCTGCACACCTGGGAAATGACCCCTCTGTGCCTTGATCCGGGCAAGCTGTGAAGTCTTTGGCACCGAGACGAGCCCTTCCTACGAGCCTGGTGAATCCTGTCCTGCTCCAGGAGTGAAAAGCCACTTCTCTTCCCACGTTGTATCCCCAGCACCATCTAATGAGCTCCTTTTCAACCTCGGCATCCTTTCCCTGATGGCGAGGCAGGGACAGCCAGGACTGGGGCAGCACGACTTCTTCACAGATGGAGCGAGATGGAGCAGCGAGAGGGAAGAAAAACATATTTATCTCTTTGCTTATAAAGCGCAGCTGGGTCTGAAGCCATTCAGAGGAAATGGCTGTGGATCCCCCCATGCCATTCTTCAGAAACTGAGCCATTCTGCTCCAAGCACTCTTCCAGGATTCATTTGAAACCCCCCATCGTAGCTGGGCGGCTGTCGGGTTCGGAGCGCAGGAGAAGGCGGCTATTAAGAGGTTCTGCTCCTGCCACGGGTGTCCTTTGGAGACAGTGCCTCTCTATTATGGTACAGCAGGTAGATGCCACCACTCGGCATCGGGGAGGCCGGGAGAAGCAATCCTAGCACGGCGCCGGCGTTTCAATTAACTGGCAAGACAGCCAACATTTCAGCACCTGTACATCTCTCTCCGTAGCGGCCGGGATGTATTGTATTATAAATAACAATAAGCAGCCCCAGTCAAAGGCTGTAATTGAATCTCTTCGTTCTGCTGACTCGGGTGAAAAAGCCCCTCTGAGTGAATTATGCCGCGGATCTGGGTAATTTGGGCGACACACAAAGGTGCCACGCTCGGTGTAATTAAAGCAAACATCCATCCCTGTCGGTGCCGCTGCCCCCGGGGCACCCCGGAGCTGCTCGGATGGTCTTCCATGGGGAGATCCTGCTGGTGGTGTGGGAAGCGTCACTCAGCTCTCCAGAACATCCCTTCCATTGAAGGGTGATCACTGGTGAGAGAGCTGTTGATGCCTGTTGAAGGGGGAAAACAAATTCTCTCCCCTTGGCATGAGGGCATGGAACAGAGCGGGTGGTGAGTGGGGACTCTTTGCTCCTCCATCCTCATGGTTTTTCCTTGTAGCCTCCTTCCCGTGTTGTCCAGCTGTTCCCAGCCTCCAAAATCCTAAAAACCCTCATTTTTGTGCTCGCAGAGACCTCCTTCTTGCTGCTGATCTTCTGGGAAGTGCCCATTATGCATCCCAGCTGCGAGCCCAGCTTTAAGGAAGTTTTATGGATATAAGGAAATACTCTATTCCTTTTGTGGCTGAAATGGAGTCCTGCCAACAGGAATGAGCCATTCAGTTGACCCTTGCTTCGAGTGGCAGCCTGGGATGTCTTTTGGCAAATGGAGAGAGCCAAAGGTTGATGCCTTCCAGTTCCTTTCCTTCCTTGGAGCCTGGCTGCTCTTGGCATGCACCCTCCTCTCCTCTCCTCTCCTCTCCTCTCCTCTCCTCTCCTCTCCTGTCCTCTCCTCTCCTCTCCCATCCAACCCAGACGTCTCCCCAAGGCCAGCACATTTTTCAGCCCAAATTTTGCACTGACAGAATATATTACATCTGCGCCCAGGCGGAATAAGAAGTGAGGAGGAGCCGAGGGGGGAGCGCAGGGAAATGAGGTTTTCTCCACCATGGGAGCACGGGGTGAAATCAGCAGCTGCAGCCAGAGCCTCTTGGTCCCTCTGTGCTGCTTCAGGTTTTCTTGGAGATTTTTGTTGAGAACATGCTCCACCTTTTTTCTTTTCCCCTCTTGAATCCACTGTGCATGTCACTTGCTTTTTCTTTTTTTTTTTTTTTTTTTTTTTTTTGTTATTATCTTAAACATCCATTATTTAGAAACTGCTGGAGCCTGGAAACCAATTTCCATGCTTATTTCAAAGAGTTTGCAGCGTTTAGGTGGTTCTGTACAGGCTATTACATGGACTGACCATGGGAAAACAGAGCCTGGCAGGGCTGGGTGCCCTGTGGGGAGGGACCCCTGGTAGGCAGGCAGGGGGATGAATGCAGGATAAACTCCTTCCTGATGGACATCTGTGCCTCGGGATGACCAGAGGATGAAAATCATGGAGGATGGAAAGCAGGATTGCTTTTGGGACAGAGTCCCGTGCTGGAGGAGGGGTGGGAGCCCATATTCTCCCCCCCAGAAATGGGGTTTGTGGTGGGCAGTGCTGACTCACTCATGGGAATCCTCACTCCTGGGATGCTGAGCTCCAGCCCCGGATGGGAACGTGGTTGCAGCGAGTGTCCTTCGCTGTTCTTGGCTTTGCAGGGCTCAGCATGTAAAGCAGCGGATCCCTGCGGATGCTTTAAGCTACTCAAGGGATTAGGCAGGGTTATGAGAAATCCCAGGACACAAGAGAAGTGGAGGCAGTTTGCAGCCAACCTCCTCCTCCTCTCCTCCGGCCAAGTAAAGGAATGGAGGCATCTTTTCCTCTCAGTTTTGCCATTTTTGGGTGGTGGTTGAGGCAGCCCCTGGTGCAGGAGGACTCCCTCTTCCCAACAGACCATGCTGACCATATTTAGGGCCGGGGAGGTGGCGGGAGGGAAATCCAGGATTGAGGGATTGAGTTCATCCTTCTTGTAAGCCCGTCAAAGTCAGCGGAGCCGCGGCAGGAGCGGGGCTGGCCGGGTGCATCCCCAGACTGAGAGCAAGCCCTGAACGCTGCTGACTCGGGGTAACCCTCTGCTGAGCTGCCTGGCAGTCATGCCAAGCCCTGCGTGGGCAGCTGAGTCACAAGGATCCCTCCTGGTGCCCCTTTGGTGGCTGGGGAGCACCACAGAAGTCACCACCACAAGGGCACACGGACAAAGGGAAGAGCTGTCCCAGCAGGACATGCTCCTTTTCCCTGTGTTAAGCCCAGAGTCTTTTATCCTGTGATTTCAAAAGAGCTGAAAGAGCTCAGTGAGTGGCATTATCTCTGCTTTTGGCAAACTGAACCAAGGGAGCAGAGCAGAGCTGGGGTGAAACCAGCCCCTGTCCTCCCTGGGTGCTCCCAACCCCCTCAAAACTTCCCAGGGTGCCAACATGTGTAACTTGGGGTCTGCAGGGGGTGTCATCCATGGGGCACCTCCCATCCTGCTGCCCTTTAGAAAGCAAAGGTAGAATCAGAGAATCTCAGAATGGTTTGGGTTGGAAGGGACCTTAAAGACCATCTCATTCCACCCTCTGCCATGGGCAGGGACACCTTCCACTAGCTCAAGCTGCTCCAACCTGGCCTTGGACAGGGATCCAGGGATCCAGGGCCTTGGACAGGGATCCAGGGGCAGCCACAGCTTCTCTGGGCAACCTGTGCCAGGGCCTCCCCACCCTCACAGGGAAGTTTTCCTTCCCAATATCCCATCTAACCCTGCCCTCTGGCAGTGGGAAGACATTCCACCTTCTCCTGTCATTCCAGGCCCTTGTCTAAAGTCCCTCTCCAGCTCTCCTGGAGCCCCTTTAGGCCCTGGAAGGGGCTCTGGGATCTTGCAGAGCTTTCTCTTCTTCAGGCTGAACCCCCAGCTCTCCCAGCCTGGCTCCAGAGCAGAGGGGCTCCAACCCTTGGAGCATCTCCATGGCCTCCTCTGGACTCACTCCAGCAGCTCCACGTCCTTCTGATGTTGGGGACCTCAGAGCTGGAACCAGCCCTGCAGGTGGGATCTCACCAGAACAGAATCCCCTCCCTCTCCCTGCTGCCCACACTGCTTTGGATGTAGCCGAGACGAGTATTTTGGGATGACTGTCTTGGGTCAGTTGGGTTTGCCAGGATACAACCCAGACCTGGAGGCTCTACAAGCATCTGAGCAGCAAATCCAACCCCATGGGAGCTCCCAGAGCCACAGCAGGAGCCCCTTTTACAGGCAGCCAGACTGAGCCCTGCTCAGGGCCCTCTCCAAACTGCTGCCATCCTCATCCTCGAGTTAAGGCTGGGATTGCAGCGGTGCTGTCCGTGCTGGTGTTGGAATTTTCTCCGCGTCGCTGTGAGTTAATTCATTCCAGTAAATCATCCAAAATAATTTGCGGCGAATATCAATTTTCTGTGTGAACTTCTCGCTGGCTGCACAGAAGTATCTTCTGCCGACACGGCTCCCTTATTCTGCTGATCTGAGACAACAAAGCAGCCGGGGAATAAACAGGAGGCGAGCTGGAGTCCCCAGGGCTGCCGGCACGAGGGAGGTGCCGGGGCTGGAACTCGCTGGTAGATAAAACCCAGGGAAGGCAGGCGATGATTAAAGGCTAATTTGCTGTCTGTGTAGTGTTAAGTGCCCCCCTTTCCTAACGAGCAGAAGGCGCTGCCAACCTCATTCTGCTTCGCCGCCCCTCTTTTATTTACCTTTTCAATTATTTTAAGGCTTTCCCGACCTTTGATCAGCGGGCGTGTCTCCTCTGCCAGGCCCCTCTGCACCGAGCCGGTGGCACGGGGTGTGCTTTTGGTGCCAGGCAAGGCTTTCGTGGGCAGCAAATGTCTCAAAAAAGAAAACAAAAAAACCCCAAAACTCAGCCTGCTCCACCTGTCTCGTGATGGATTTCAGCCTGTGAGCGGTGCTGGCTGTCACTTGGTCGACCTTTCTCCCCACCAGCTGGTCGAGCAGAGCTGTCCCAGAGCCAAAGGCACGGCTGCACGGGAGCTGTGGCACCCCGGGATGGTGGTGGCAGGGTGAAGAAGACTCAGTGTTAGCATCTGAGCCACCGTCTGCCCTCCAAAAAAAAAATAAATCTCAGGGAAGAGTTGTGCGTTGGTTTGGTTCTTTTTAAGGATGATGTTTCGTTATAAGCTTTAAGGATGGTATTTAATGATATTTTTTATGGAGTTTTGTAGGATTCTGTGATGGATTAGTCCCCAGTAATTAGCTGTGGGTGTGTTCACACTGGGATTTGGAAATGCTATTTTGGTGTTTTGGCTTTTGTTCCCGTTGTGATGGGAAAAGGCTTGTGGCGAGTTGGGGCGAGGAACACCCTTTATCATGGAATCCCAGAATGGTTTGGGTTGGAAGGGACCTTAAGAACCATCTCACTCCAACCCCCCACCATGGGTAGTGGGGGGCAACTTGTTCCACCAGAACAAGTTGCTCAAAGCCCCATCCAACCCGGCCCTTCTCCCACCTTTTACCATGGAGAGGACTTGCCAGGTGGGAATTTTCCTAGGGAGTTGTCCAAAGGAGAAAAAGGAGGAGCTGTTTCCCCACTCACAGGGTCTGGATGCAGCTTATCTCTGTGGTACATATTGCAAATGTCTTCAGCATCACTCCTCAGTGGCCCTGTATCCCAGGTTTACCTGGATACAAGGAGACAAGTGCCTTCAGCCCCTCGGCTGCAGGAACCAGCAGCACTGCGGTTTCCTTCCTTGGGGAAGGGGATGCTCCCTGTGGATCAGGCAGCTCGAGCACCTTCTCCCACCCTGAGCAACGTTCCTGATGATGGGAACCTGCCAGAGGCACAGCCCCGGGGAGCTCAGCTCCCTGGCCCAGCCCAAAATAGATCTGGGGCACCCATTTGCAACCGGTGCCAGGATTGCTCGTTGGCTCCCAGTGGGGAAAGCGGCCCTGATTAAAAGAACTATTTTTAAAAAGCCTGGATGCAGGGAGGGAGAGGTGATAATTAGCTGGTGGTGGTGGCTGCGCTGTGTGACAGGGCTCAGATGGGTCCCTGCACTGTCAGGGAGATTCATCCTCCTGAAAAAAACCACTGCTGGGATCTAGAAAAGACTGACTCCTTCTCCTTGCCTCTCTCCAAGAATGCTGATTAATGCTATTTTATTACCAGTGTTTTATCTTCATGGATCATAGAATCATGGGATCAGCCGGGTTGGAAAAGACCTCCGAGATCACCAAGTCCAACCCTTGATCCAACCCCGCCGTGGTTCCCAGCCCATGGCACTGATGCCACATCCAGTCTCACCTTAAACACCTCCAGGGATGGGGACTCCCCCCCCTCCCTGGGCAGCCCATTCCAATGGCTGAGCACTCTCTCTGGAAAGAATTTCTTCCCAATATCCAACCTAAACCTCCCCTGGCACAGCTTGAGACTGAGCCTTCTTGTCCTACTGCTGGTTCCTGGGAGAAGAGCCCAACCCCCACCGGGCTCCCCCCTCCTGTCAGGGAGTTGCAGAGAGTGAGGAGGTCTCCCCTGAGCCTCCTCTTCTCCAGGCTGAGCCCCCCCAGCTCCCTCAGCCTCTTCTCACAGCACTTGTGCTCCAGTCCCTTCCCCAGCCTCGCTGCTCTTCTCTGGGCCTGCTCCAGCCCCTCCATGTCCTTCCTGAGCTGAGGGGCCCAGATGTAGGACCCGCTCTTAGCTCCCACAGTGGGAGCAATAAGGGCGTCGGGTGCTGGTTGGAAACTATGTCTGTGTGGCGAAGATCATCAGCAATCATTTGGGTGATGTGTTCCACCAAGGAGAATTTATTTGTTTGTTTGCTTATTTGCTTTTCAGATGGCTGTGAGACAAGATGAATTTTTCATGCAGCAAAAAAATTTCAAGTGTTTTATTGTTTGAAAAATTGGCTTTAAGTACATGTGTGTATATGTGCAGCCAGGAAAAAAAATGGAGCTCTTCAGTCATCTCCACTTATTTATTTATTTGTTTGATGCATCGTGCAGATTTATTTAATTGATGGCAGCACCTAGAGTGTGTTAGGCACTTCCTAAGCTGTCCCATAGGCTGGGCTTTGGGTTTGCTTTGGCCGTGCTCAGCCTAAGGACAGACAGGTGGAGGTCAGGAAAAGGGGAAGAGCTGCAGACAATTTATGTACGATCTAAATCTCTTCCCTCTGAGCTGCCCAGAGCCAATACCTGCAGCTTTTGGGGGGAGGACTGTATTACCTCTCTGTCACCTCCCCAGAGTGGATTCAGTTTAAATATATATATATTTATTTATATATATATATATATGTATGCATGTGTGTGTGTGTATTTCTCTTTCATTCGACTGGGATAAAAATTGCTGAGTCAAAGATTCATTTTCTTCTCAAGCCCCTTGGAAGGCAGATAAAGGGGCTGGCAGCTCGGCAGGGCTATAAATAATGCATAGAGCACAGGAGCAGCCAGCCCAGCCCTCTGCTTACACAGGGAAGGTTCCTCAATAACATATTACCCTGTCTGCCATCCCCGGGACGGTGCTGCTCCGCTCACCTGAGTGAACACCCACTGCTTGGAGAGAAATAAATAAAGGAGCCTAATAAAGCTCTGGTTATCAGCAGTCCTGCTCAACCCTGTCACTGCAGCCCTGCTCCCAGCAGAGTCCTGGGCTTAACGCTTCTCAAAGTCACCGTGCTCAGGGTGGTGTGAGGACAAGGGGAAAACTGTGCCTGATTATCCCCCTGCCCACCCCCCATGGCTCGAGACCCTACCAGCCCTCCATCCCCCTCATCTTTGGGATAAGCTGCTTGTCCCTTTAAATATGCCAAGCTGGAATGCCAAATCCCAGGCAGCTGAGAACAGGGAGCTGATGTAGCTGAGGTTGGGTCTTAACCCACAAGGTTGTGATGCACAAAAATGCATTTTAGGATTGACTCCTGCTCAATATCATCGATCAAATTCCTTCCAAATGCTCTCAGAAGTCTTCCCCTTTTCCAGATTCAACAACTGGTGCCCTGAGCCACTCTGGAGCTGGAAGCTGACTTGGAAAGGCTTGTTGGTGGGAGGGTGACAGCCCAAAGCTTCCTGGTGGCTCAGCAGCCCAGCTGAGGTGAGTTAGTCCTGTCTACTCCACACGAAGCCTGTTCAGGGTTATAACCAGCTCTGCAAACCCCATGGAGCAACAGGGACTTGTGTGGGCTCAGTCCTGAGTTCTCAGTGATGCTCCGTGGAGGCTCAAGTGAGCCCTGGCACAAAGGGAACGAGGGTGTTACCGAGTCAGTGAGGGCTCAGAGGGCCTTTTCATGCAGTCCCACACCCCGGGGGGCTTCAAAGGCCCTTTCCCTTCCCTTTGAGCTGCTTGTTCAAATGAGCCTCAGCCCTCAAAGCCAAACGCTGAGCAAATCTGCCGCAGTTCGTCCAGTTCCTGTAGAGTCTCGAGGCCATAAATTGGTCCCAGGTGGGCACAGGGAATCCAGGTGAATAAATGGAGCGGGTGGTCCCTCTGTCTCGTGGTGCACGGACAGGAGGTGCTGCTGAGAGAAACCAAAAAGCAGCAAATGTCAAATCGATGAAAGAAAATCTTTCTTCTCCCTTTTTTTTCTGCCTTCTCACAGAACACACTGTTACTCCTGAAGTTTCTCATCCTTTTTTTATCTTGGTCTTTGGCCTCAAATCCCTTGTCAGGAGCTGCCTTTGAAAGCAAAACGGGAGGGTGGGTGGGAAGGACACATTTCCCGGCCAACCTGGCCATTCTTGGAGAGTTTGGAGGAGCTCTGAATCATCTCTCTTCAGGGTGCTGGGCACCCCCTGGTTGGGGAGGGTCAGGAAGGGAGGTTGGCTTGGGAAGGGTAGCCCAGGAGTGCCATCTTCAGGATTGCTGTTACCTTTTTTTTTCCTGAAGTTCTAACGAGCAGGTTGGGTGCTGTTACTGCAGTTTGAACGTGCTGAAAATCCTCTGTGGCCGAGTTCTCCTTGTTTTACCCCAGTTCTCCTCCCTGGCTCTTGCTGTGGCCACACATGCTCTGGGCATTGCCTCTTCAGTGATGTTTCTTTGTGTGTCATCGAGCTTAGTTGCCCGATTCCACATTTTCAAGGGTATTTGGAGGAAATGTGGATGGTTCATTGCCTGGTGTTTGAAGGAAGCGGCGAATTTAATTAAAAAACATGAGGGAAAATTAGTAGTAAAGGAGACTGATTGCAAGGCTTGATGTAGGGAGGATTTAGGCAAGGCAGAGGAGCACCAGGAAGGGCTGGCTCCCTGCTCCATGCCAGTCCTCTGCCCTTGGGGAAAATAATAACAAGGAGAAGCAGAGGGAGAAAAAAAAAAAAGGCAGGTTTTTATTGTTGTTTGTGATTTTTACATAAATTTTTCAGATTGCACAGCCTGTCTTTTCTTTTTTTTCCCCTGTCTGCTCTGTTTAATGCAAACGGCACCTTCCCGCTGATTGCAATCACACACTGATTGAGAGCGGCTCCTCTGCCTGGGCTGGCAGGGAAGGAGGGAGCCTTAACCCTTTCTCTCACCTGGCTCACTCCTTCCTCCCTTTCTCCCCTTGCTTGGGGACTCCAAACCCACTCCCCAAAGCCTTTCTGCTTAAACATGCACAGGATGCTCTGCGGCTCTAATAGTGAATTTATTTTAATAAGTGAAAGCTTTGAAATAGATACCGACCTGCTGCTGCAGGGCACGGGCCCAGCTCGAGCTAATATGATTAGGAAGGAACTTTCCTTGCAGAGAAATCATCTCCTATCTTCCTGCTGCAGCCTGGTGCCCCGGGATGCCGGGAGCAGCGGTCACCGTGGGAGGCGGATGCCTCGGCTCGGTGGATCATTGTCTATTCTATCCCAATTCTTGTATCCTCCTCATCAGTTCAGCATCACAGCTCCTTCCTGCGGTGCACTGAACAACACCCAGCCCACATGGCTCCCTTGCTCCTTGGGGGTGGATTGGTGGGCGCTGTGGGAAGCAGCCTCGCTACTCACGGAATGCTTTGAATTGGAAGGGACCTTAAAGTCCATCCCATTCCACCCCCTGCTATGGGCAGGGACACCTCCCACTAGCCCAGGTTGCTCCAAGTCCTCTCCAACCTGGCCTCGGACACTTCCAGGGATGGGGCAGCCACAGCTTCTCTGGGCAACCTGTGCCAGGGCCTCCCCACCCTCATAGGGAAGTTTTCCTTCCCAATATCCCATCTAGCCCTGCCCTCTGGCAGTGGGAAGCCATTTGCCCAGTCCCTGTCTGCTCCTCATCCCCCTTTATGACAACACATTCCCGAGTTCCCAAAACCAGCACAGTGTGCTCTGTGTGCTCTGCCAGGGATCAGAATCCAGGATCCAAGGGTTCCCTCTATTAAGAGCATCACGGAGAGTGATTGTTTCAGCAGCGGTTCAGCACAAGTGCCACTGGAGCCATCCAAGCTTTCTGCTAATTCCCATCCTGTGAAAACTCATAAAAGCTCTTAAACCTCTATAATCCTTAATCCAATGGACACACACCTTTTCCTGGTGGAGATGCACGGGCTGTGGGAACGGTCCGGGAGTTTGATGAGCACAAATGCAGATCCCACGTGTCGCCTCAGGCCTTGTGTCGCATCATCCCGAAATCTGGCAGAACACCCGGTGCAACAAAAACCCTCCAAAGAAATCACTCCCCCAGGGAACAGGGGCTGGCTGCAGATGGGCAGGTTGGAGCTGAGCAGCTGAGAGGACATGCTCCACAGGGCTGAGAACTGCCCCTCTTCAGGGCGAGCAGCTCCACGCCAAGCCATGCCACCTTGATCCATCGTGAAAAAGCAGGAGCAAAAGTGGTCCTGGTCCCCTTTTGCAAGGGCTGCGATGCTGCTTGGTGATTGCTCAGCCAGGCCAGGCACGTGCATCCCAAAATTTGGCTCTGCCGGTTCCCCTCCTTCCCCTTTCTCCACGATAAAGGTGCTGTAAGAGGCAGGGAGGGGAGCGGTTTGCAGGCACGGCGATGCCTGCGCAGAGGTCGGGAGCAAATGTGGTCCACGGGCTGATAAGTTCCCTGTGAAGGGAATGACTTCAGGGATTGGATTGCAGTTGCCCAGCTCGGTTAGGTCGAGATAACATCGTGGTTTGAGACATCGATCACTTCAAAGGAACCTGCAGAGGGATTTTAATGCCTCGCAAATTGCTTTTCCTTCTATTCAATTTACATTCGCGATTGCACAGAGCATATTTAGGAGCTTTCCAAACTGCCACAAACAATGACAAATCTCTCCTGGAACGTTCTCCTGTTGCAGTAAATTTGACCTGACAAAAGAAAGGGAGAAACTTCAGCCTCCTTCAGTTCCATAAGGGCCTCTCAACCCCGTGGGGAGCTGAGGTTTGGGGCTCACCAGCTCTGAACATCCGCAGTGAGAGCAGGGAAACGCTTTGCTGTGATTCTGCAGCACCCAAGGGCTGGGTGGGGATGGAAAAGTCACTGATCCTGAAATCACATCCCTTTGGAAAGCCTTACTGATAGGGGGGAGCCTCTCAGAGGGCTGCTGGTGTAGATTAAACAGCGTAGATTCCTGGCAGTGGGATAAAGAGCTGCCCTTGCCACTGGAGACGGGGTAAGGAAGGACAGGGATCACTTCTGCAGGAGGAAAACCCCCTCTTGCTTTAGTTGAGGTTGTGAGGCTGAGCCCTGTGCCCATGGGAAGGACTGATTACCATCCTGCCTGGCACAGAACTGAGTGGATTGGGAAGGGAGCAAGCAGCTGGGAAAAGAGGAATATGTGGATTTGTGGAAGAGGGGCACTTCTAATATAATGGTGAGTCATTAGGCAGGTTCTTCCAGGGATTCTGGCTATGGCAGGGGCACAAGGGGTGCCTCTGGATTGGGATGTGTTTCTCTCTGTGAGGCAGGATCGACAGCTCCACCAGCCCTGTCACGGCCTCTCCAGTCCTGCCCAGGCCACCATCCCGTGGGATTTGTGCTAATTGAAATGTAATCAATAGAGCAGTGATTGTATTGCTGTTGAGGGAGGATCCCTGTCTCCCGTCAGAGGAACACGCTGACCTGATACCTGGGGAAATAGGAGGCTACAGCCCCACCTGGGGATCTCAGCTATGCTGTTTGGGGATTCCCAAGCTGTCCCAGCATGGCTGGTCTGATCCTCATGGTTTGGGAGATACAAAACACCCTCACCAGTTGGTCATTATGCTCCCAGTGGCCTCTTTGCTCCCATACCCATGGGTTTGGCATAGGTGTCTTTGCTGTGGCTCCTGGTGGGGAGAGGGCTGGAAGAGGAGCACAAATACCAGGAGGAAGGAAGGATATTTTTGCCAAGCAGTGCCCAAGACTCACTTCTCTCCAGCACAGCTTTTTCCTGTGCTTCCCAGCCACCAAGCTGTGGCCAGGCAAAGAACCCTCTCACCTGTGTTATTATTTCATTAAACATGTTAATTCTGGCTCTGTCTCTGCATATCCATGAGCCTGGGGTGTCCTTCCCCTGCCATGGCCAGCCAGGATGAGCTGCCATCGGGGCCCACAGTGGGTGCACATCCCAGAAAACAGGAGGGTGCCATGCTCAGCTCAACCTCATTCCCGCCCAGCTCGTACCTGCTGGTTCCTGGAGGCTTTAAAAGCCAGTGCAGAGATTCAGTGGGTTTGCCCCAAAGCTCCCATTGGGTTTTTCCAGCAGCATTTTCTGCCCCAAAGGACTTCAGCAAACCCACATGGCTGCTGCTTGCTCAGATGCACCTGGGCGAGCCCCCAAAGCACCCCTGAGCTTCTGCAATTCCCAGATGGAAATCTGAGGCTGCAGAGGCCAGCTGAGCTGCTTGGCATGGCCAGAACATCAGAGTGCAGCCTCTTGGTGTGTCCATGTCCTCTGATTTGCCATCTGGTACCTGCCAGAGCATCTCCTGCTCCGACAGAGCCAGAGATTTCAGCTGGAAAATGTCAATTGGATGGATTAAGGAGTTTTGGCATCATTCTTGGCACCCTTTTATCTCTGTCCTCCATGAAGCCCTGCTCCCAGGGATGACCGTGCTCGAGGGGAAAGCAGCAATCAAACCTGGCAAGGAGCAAAGCTCCTACAACAGAGCAAAACCTATTCCCAAGGCCCTGAGTGTGGACAGGCTTCCCAAGTCCTTTCATTCAGCTGGTGCTTCTGTCTGAGGATGGCATGTTTGGCTCTTCCAGTGATTTTCCCTGTGCTTTGGGGGTCTGAGATAAAGCCTTTCAGTATTCCTCATCTATCCCAGGACTCTGGGAAGGGCTCTGAGGAGCTGTGGTGGTGTTTCTGCTTTCCAGCTGGAGGTGGATGCAGTGGGGCAGACTCTCTGCATGGGACTCCCAAGCTGGGGTCTGGCATTGCCACGTGATCCATGTCCCAGCTCTCTCCACCTCATCCCTTCGTTTTTGGAGCAATAGCAGAGCACAAAGCTGCTCTGTCCCAGGGGCCCTTTTGCCCTCAGATGGCTCCAGAAGGCTGCCAGCCCCATTATGGGTCTTGATATAATCCTGGCTTTTGTGTTTGAGCCTGGAAACCCTCAGGGCCATCAGGGCACAGCACATTAGGGATCCAGAGACACGTGTTCAGGCCTTGTTCTGAGCTCCTGCTGAAAGGCTCCCACGGCTGTCACAGCCATGCACATGTGCTGGGATGCTCAGGTAGCAGGAGAGGACTTCCACCTGCTCTAGTGGAAGGTGTCCCTGCCCATGGCAGGACTAGAGAACCTTTAAAAGGTCCCACTATTCTCTGATTCTATTCTATGATCTTTCCCAGATGTTTGGGGCACCCAGACAAAACAAACTGGTTTCATGCTGGCATCTTCTTCCACGTGCTGCAGTTGGTCTGGGAGGTAAATTTGAGGCTCCAAAGAGTGAAGGATGACTCGTGGGTGTGGCAGGGCTGGGCCCCTCTCCTGTCCAGGCAGCTTATTTCCTTTAGCACATCTTTGATCTGCTCCAGGTGCTTTCAGCTTTTAGGGGCTCAACCCCTTTCCCTTGGATAGCCCTAAAAAGGCACAGAGGAATTCTGATTTTCCAGTCTCCGCTGGCCTGTTTGCTGCTTCGTCCATTCAAATCCAAGTTGGCACTGTGGAAAATATCCCAATTATATTCCCTGCCCGTGCCTTGCCCCTTCAGAGCCAGCCCTCTCACCGAGTGCACCGTGGCTGAGCATTAATCTTCCAAGGCTCTCGAGCACTGCTGGTAAATCTGCTGGGCTGAAGCTGTGGAGTCATCTCTGCAAAGGGCTCGAGAGGGTCCCTGAGGTGTCACCCAGCTAGTGGTGGCCGTGGCACAGTGTCACTGTGCTGGCTGGCAGGGAGAGCAAGCTCTGGGCTCTCCCCACCTCTCTCCTCTCCTCCTGCCTGGAGCTTGCCAGTTTGCACTGCACGGGAAGGAACGGGAAAGTCATAAATCAATCTCGAGTGTTTCTCTTCTCTTTAGGGGAAAAATAATAACCCCAAACAAAACAAGGTCGGGAGAAAGGAATTCCTAATGACAAACTTACTCCAGCTAAGACACCAGGGGCTTCAGCAATATGAGATTAAACCTGCTGTGCTGAGACTCTATTACTCCATATATTACTGTGTGCTGCTGGACTGATGGTTCTCACAGGCGGAAATATAACCCTTGGAAATGTCAAGGCACATAATAAAGAGACCTAGCAGGGGAGGCTGGATGGCTCCAGGGATTGATAAAGCCTTTCCAGCACCGGCTCTGCGGTGAGGAGGGGGTGGGTGGGTGCCCACTGGAGCTCACACGCTTTGCTGGTCCCTTTGTTAGATGGCTCCAAAGGGAGAGGTGGCATGGGAGAAATTCTCCTGGAACAACTCCGTCTGGCCCAGTTTGCTTTGGAAATAAAGCAGGGATCTCCAAATGAAAGCTGGGATGAATAGTCGCCTCCTTCTGCAGCCCCCAGCTGTTAAGTGTTTGTCCCTGGGGTGGCTGTCACGCTCAGACCTCTTCATTAGCTCTTAATGCTTCCCGTGTCCTCTTGGCTTGGCAAATCCCTTGGGCACAGACCGTTTCCCTGGGAGCCCAGCTGGGTCTCCTGGGTCTGTATGAGACCACACTGTGAACCTCTGGGGAAGGGTCTTCCCAATGGCTGGTGGATAGAGCCCTCCCAAGGGGAAGGCAGCCCATGGGATCACCGCCAAGGACCTCTTAACAAATCCTCCAGGGTTAGGAAAAGCATTTGCTCCTTGGTGTGTGGATCTGTAATTCCTGGTTTTGGGAATGGGCGTGAGTGTGAGCTGCTGGATGAGCCAATGCTGGTGGGGCTGTGTGTGCTGTCCCCAGAGTCACAGCTCTGTGCAGCACAGGGGTCCCTGTTCCCCCCCAAAAATGCTGGTCTGTGGCTGTAAACTGTGAACCTTCCCATCTCTCCATGGCAGCTGTGGGCTCGTTAGGGCGAGAAGAGGGAAATAAATCTCCTGGAACTCATGAACTATTTACAGCAGTGCTGAGCAAGCAGTCCACGATTATTTATTTATTCTCCCCAGCCAGGCTGTGCTGGTGAACCCAGAGAGTGGGGAATGCTGCCAGGGCTGCCGGGTCCAGCCCCACGCTGTCTCCTCTGCATGAGGCTCCCCGTGGGCAGGCAAGTCCCTGGAGATCCCAAAAGGCATCACACGTGCCCTGGGAGCACCTCTGTGCTGTTCGTGACTTTGGAGGGAGTAAAACCCAACCCTTCCTCGTGCTGAGGTATTTTCATCCCTGTTCTGACCATTCATCCTTGTGCCCAAGGCCAAAAAAGAAGGAAAATCATATTTCAGAAGTGGAGGATATTTTGCATGACAAGATGTGTTGGAGGAGCCTGTGAAATGTGTCTGCAGATGGTTTGGGGTGTAAGGAAGGTGTTGGTGTGATGCTCAGAGTCACAGAATGGTTGGAAGGGACCTTAAAACTCAGCTCATTCCACCCCCTGCCATGGGCAGGGACACGGTTGCTCCAGGCCCCTTCCAGCATGGCCTTGAACACTTCCAGGACTATTTTATGGAATAGCCATTTTCCCCTGCAGCATAACCAGACAGTCAGTAGATATTTATGACTGATCATTCTACTAATTACCCAACTCCCTGTGCTGTGTGAAAACAGGTGTTTTAAACAGCCAGGAGGTGACACAGGGTTTGTTGGGCCCTACCTGCAGCACCAGGCAGTGTATGGGAGGTGTTGCCCCGTTGTCCTTCCCACCCTGTCCCTGTGCCTCTTCCACCCCAGAACCAGGGCTGATGGAGAGGATGGTGCAAGGAAGAAGGAATGACCCCTTTCCCTTTCCTGGCAGTGCTGGCACCTGCTTATTGGCACTCCTGCTGCTTCAAAGGCATTTTCTCGTCCTGGGGCTTATAGGCCAAGGACACTTCTTGCCTGCAGCTTTATATCTGTCAGTTTGATCAGCAAATGGGGGAGAGGGCCATAAAACTGCGGAGGCTGAGCCCAAGTCCCTTTAATCCCGCCAGGAGGGCCGGCGTTATTTCTCCGCCGGGAGCGCTAATAGGATTCTAATACTCTGGCAAATGGGATTTTTTACAACTGCCATTCTGCAGTTACGGAGCTGCTGTGTCACAGGACAGCCCGATAAATTCTCCTGCAGATGGAGGGGGCTGGTGGCTCGGGAGGGGGAGCGTTGCCCTCCCTGATGATGCTTGAGGGGGGGGGATCTGCTGGATCCCCCACTGCTGCTTCCCGAGCTCTTGGGGCATCCCCATGGTTTGACTGGGCAGAGCTGTTGGGCTGCACGTGCCGGTGGTTGGGCTGGTGGGGTAGTTTGGTTGTTTCTAGGGTTGGTGTCTGGCATTTTGGACTTACCCTCCTGGCTCCCTCTGTGCCCTCCCTGCACAGCTGTGTGCCAGGGTGGAGCATTTCTGTGCCTGCTCTCAGCAGGCAGAGCAGTGAGTCGGGTGCCCAGTGGTCTTCATGTTGCTTTAAAGGCATTTCTAAGCCCTACTAAACCTGGGAAGGCTCCAGCAGGATCTGTTTGTTTCTCCCCTCCATTGCTACCCCCGGATGTGTCTCCTGTCACTGTGGCTCTGCCACCAGCCTTGGCTGTGATGGCTGGAACATTCCAGCATGAAAGTCACATCCCAGCTGCCTTTCCCACCCAGCTCCAGTGCCAAGGCCCAGGACAGTGGGACCACTGGGTCTGTGGCATGGCAGGACAGGGGTTTCTTGGCAGTGGTCACTGCAGGGTGTCCGTGCATGGAACACCAACCCTGGGCAGGGAAACCCCCTGGAAGGGCAGGGAAACCCCCTGGAAGAGCAGGGAATCTCAGAGTGTATCATATCTTTGGGACCCTATTCCTTGCCTTGTGTGCATGCTTATGGAAATGCTGATGAAATTATAGGGTGGTGATACATTTATGGCCTTGCTCTAAATCCCTTGGCAGCAGAGCGGGCACATCCCACGGGTGCAAACAGATCCCACTCCATTTGAGCATCACTCCGGCACCACAGGACACACCAGCAACTGCACTTCATCCCCTCCTCAGTGGGCAGTGCCCAGCTCGAGTGCCAGAGCCATAAATATTGTATCAGTGTATCCAATCTCAGCTCCGGATTGATTTTTCTCCAGCCTTGATCGCGGAAAGGCAGGGAGACAGGATTATTTTCCCGGGCAATCACAGGTTGATGGCTCCTTGCAGCTGCTTCCACACTTTTCTGCCATCAGTAAATAAGCAGCTCCCCACCCTCTGCTTGGAGCAGCACCTATTTCCCCGGGACATTCTCCGGGGTTTCGTGATGCTCCGCTGCAAATTGGTACAGGAGACTGGCCCGACCCTTCTTGTTTTACAGCACTGTGGCATGTTGGCTTTATCTTATCTATTATCACCTCTGCCCAGAGCTAACAAGATCTCATCTACCTCTCTCAAAAATCCTATTTGTCATCACATTCCTGCAGCTGCCCAAAAGTCCCACCCTGACGTCAGGAATCCTTGTGCCAAGTGCTGCACAGGTTGATTGTGAGAGACAGACCTGCCCCACAGGTAATAGAGCAGCTCTCCTTATTCCCATTTTACAGGCAGCTGAGCCGAGGGGAAACGTGTGGTCCAAGTTAATAAAAACTCCTGGAATAATGCCCCGGAGATTTTTCCAAGGTTATAAAGGAAGACTGAGGTTTGAAGAGAGATGTGGAGAGCACTGAGCAGAATTTTGGCGGCCTGTAAACGGCTCGCTCCAGGGTTTTAAATCACCAGAAAGCAACCAGAGCAGCAGAGTTTCTTCCCCAATTAAAAAATAAAGCAAACTTGAAAAGTTCTGCATGTAAATCGGCACCGGAGAATGAGCTGGTGTTGTGCAATAAATGGGCGAAGGCAGGAAAATGTCACATTTTATTGAGGGAAAAATTGTGACGGGAGAAAATATCTTCTCTTGGACTAAGTGATATGTTTGGGGGAAATAAAATAGCAGAAAAGCGGCTTTTGCACAGGGTTGTGGCTGCAAAAGGAGGTGGAGAGGGAGGAGGTGGAGAAGGTGGATGTCTGTGGTAGGGACATCACAGGTACCTCTGCAGCCAGGATGTGGGAACACCATGGAAAAGGGCTCCGGTTACAGCAAAATTGGGATCATCTGCTGCACTTCAGGATTCGCTTCCCGTGCTGTTCCAGCCTGCCTGCACACATCTGGGCAAGGAGGGCTGCTGGGGACAGCAAGCCTGGCACTTACCAGGCAGTGTTTTACTCAGGATGATCCAAATTCTCCCAACCTGTGGAATTCCCAAGTTCCTCTCGGCTCACACTGGTGGCTGCAGCTTTCCGTGTTCCCAAAGTGCTGGAGCTGGGCTGGAATCGATGTGGTGTCTCACAGGCTTTGATGGGAATGAGTGGGGTGTCCTCTCCTGGGCCAAAGGGCTCTCCAAATCATAGAATCCTGGAATCAGTAAGATTGGAAAAGACCTCCAATGTCATCAAGCCCAACCTTTGACTGATCCCCACCTTGTCAACCAAACCAGAGCACTACCATGTCCAGTCAAAGCCCCTTCCTGGGCTGCATCTCCCCTTGTTCCCTTCTGCCCAGCAAAGCCATGGAAATATATCCCTTGGACAAATTAATCCTGCTCTGTCACCTTGTTTTTTCAGTCTTCAGAGTGAGACTTCCTAGGAAATCACCCAGTATTTTGGCTCTGTGCTGCAAACCCTGTGTAGCTATGTTTTGGTAGGTCCTACTCTTTCCATGTGCTTTAACCCCCAGGATATCTCCATCCCCCTGCCCAAATCTGCCAGGCTTTGCTGCACACCAAGGTGAGAAGCAGAAGGAGCTGGCTGTGGCCAAATCCATTCGCTCACCAATAAGTGAGGAAATAAAGGATTTGGGCTTTGGAGAGTTAAAAACACATCTCCCGGTGCAGTAACACACACCAGGATGGGTCCTGGAAGGGGTTTTCCACCTCCTGAAGCATCTGGCACTGGGCACTGCTGGCAACACATCCCAAACTGATGGGATTTCAGCAGAAACATCCATTTCTGCAGGTGGGAGACAAATGCTGACAACAAACAGCTCAGCGGTGAGGACAAGCAAGGCAGGAGAAAGATGAATATTTGGCTTGGAGAGGAGTGTTTGATACCTCTCCCTACCAGAATGGATGCTCCTTTTTTTTTTTTTTTTATCTGGAAGGAAAATTAGGTTGTAGTGATGATCTTTGGGGTTTATTTGTGGAAAGAATTGTATGGAAGAAAGACAAGCAGGGAGGAGAGGGAAAACACGGAATCAGAGAATGGTTTAGGTTGGAAAAGCCCTCTAAGGTCATTAATTCCAACCAAGCCAGCACTGCCAAGGCCACCACTATCCATGTCCCCAAGTGCCACATCTACACGTCTTTTAAATCCTTCCAGGGATAGCAACTCCACCACTTCCCTGGACAGCCTATCCCAGCCCTTTCCACAAAGAAATTTTCCCTGATATCCAACTTAAACCTCCCCTGGCACAACCTGAGGCCATTTGCTCCTGACCTTCCCACACTCCCGTTGAACATTAACATGATTTTTTCAGTCAATAATTTTGTGTTAAGCATTTTTAATTGATTTTTTTAGTAACAGTCGAGCTTGGAAGAGTCTGAAGCATCCTGTACCAAGGATATGATGGATATGGAAGCTGTGCATGGCCAAGCCTTGTTAGGAGCTGCAAACTCCCTGCTTGACGGGAAATGGAAAATAAGACAAATAGATCAATTTTCATTGCAGCAAAAGCTTAGCAGTCGTGGGCTCCAAATTTCCTCTGGGGTCTAATGTTGTTTAACTTATTTCTTAATGGTCTGAAACAGGGGGTGACCGGGGCTGTGGCCTTTGACTGCAAGAGAAATATAAAGTTGCCCTAATAATGGAGCGTTGGGAGTTATGAAAAGGGTCTGGATAAATTAGGTTGTGGCCTCGTGCGTGGCAGTGGCCGTGTCCTGGAGGGAAAACTGCCATTGTTAAGCAAGGGGAAGGAAAACCAGGGCAAATTGCTCAAGGGGAAGGAAAACCAGGGCAAACTGCTGTATAGGAAGAATTATCCTAAGGAGAGAAACACCGGGATGGGTGATGGGGTATCCATGTGCTCCCACTGGAGCGGAGTGGGGGGATTTCAGGCGAGTTTGTGGGCTCAGCAGAGATGTGAGGAAGTGAAAAGGCTGAGGAGGAGGCGGGTTCTGTGCCTGATTTTATGGCAGGAAGCAGCAAATATCTCCTGACAACCTGGGCTGGTGTCCTTGGTCACGCTGGGTGGAAATGACCCGATGCAAACTCGAGTTATGGATTTCTTGTGCTGCTGGACATATGGTGACAGTGGGATTTAGAGCTGCGGCTGTAACTGGAAGGAATTGCTAATATAAAGATGTATCTGGAGACTCCTCACCATTCCTGAGAAAATAGAAATCAAAATAACCATTTTTGCAATGCAGCATTTTACAAAGAGCCCCAAACTGACTTGAAATATTTAATAAAAATCAAATTTTTGACTTAAAGGTGGCTTTTTTTCTCCCTACACTCTTCCATGAAGGCTCAACCAGACCCAGTGGGGCATTTCTTGGTGCCCAAGGCTTGTCCAAACCTGGTGCTCCCATAGTTCAGGTCCCATCTCTTGTCCCCAGGGCTGCCTTGGCACCTCACCTGCTGCTTGCTGGCCCCTGGGGAACCAACAGCTCAGCCAACCTTCCAAACCCTGTTAAGATTCTCCTTGCTCTGTGGGTTTGCTCTACGGAAAGGAGCTGTAGGGGAAGATGATTTATGTTCCTTACAGCAAGGATTTGGGATGGAGTCCTCCTTGATCCCGGTGATTTGTGACATTCCACCTGTCATTTAAACTTCTGAACAAACTTCAATGAACAGTGAAGAAAAAATACATCAACTTTATCTACGTAACATATATATTTAATATATAAACCCCAGCCCACTGATGTTTTCTTTCCCTGTCTGCACCTTGTTGAATATTCCCCTTCCTCGTCGGGAAGTGGGAATAAAGTTCACGTTGTCAGGAGCATAATCGAGCAAATGGCCTTTGGGCTTATCAAGTGCCTCTGTTCTGCTTGGGCATTTAATCACCCGAAAAAGCCATTTATTGCCTCGTATACTCCTCTTCTATGAACATTAGCCCTTAAATACCTGGCATAATTAAAGGTGAAGCTGGCGCCGCGCTCCGTCTCCTGCCTGGGGAAGGGTAACAGATGAGGTGGGAGTTCTGGTGGAGTTCAAGGTGAGAGCCGTAAAGCCCATTTTCTGCATGTGTCAGGGACATTATTTTAGGAATGTCTAATTCTGCTGGCGAAAATTGAGGCTGACTCAAATAATAATTCACGCTTAATGAACTTAGAGTTACAGCCCCGGCGCTGCGATTCCCTCCGTGCCCGGCGCGGTCGATTGGCCTTGTCAGATGTTTAAAGGATGGTGAAGAAATGACAGCGAGGATTTGATGGAATTAGACGGAATTCCCCCCAAAAAACCTCCTCTTTCTTTGTGTTTAGATCCCTGTCTGGGAAGAAAGAGAGAAATTTGCCGCAGCTTTGGCCGTAATCCAGTCGGCTCCTTGAGCGGGACTTCTCAGGGCTTTAACCTTGTGTGCTCTTCTTGCAGCTCAGCTCTTCAAAGGGCTCGTGCCCTTCTTTTATGCAAGGAAAAACAAACATGAAGTCTTGATGAAGGGTTAATGCCCAGCAGCGTGTGTAGGGAGCACGTTGAAGTACGTCCCGTTCCTCGACGCATCCTCGGCTGCCCAACGATGAGAGGTTCAAAGGCTCCATCATTAGTGTCCTTATCCCTGGAACACCCCTTTGATAGTGAATTAATGAGCTGTGGGATGTAGAACATCACCCTGCTGCTGCTGCTGCTGCTGGGTTTATGCACTGGCAAGTTGTGTTGCAGGGAGAGGTTCACCTGCTGCTGAGGGTGGGGAGTGGAGGCAATCGAGCCAAAGCCAAGCATCAAATTGTTGCACAGTGAAGTGTGAGCCTGCAAAGGAGTTGAGGATCCTTGTGGATCCCTTCCAGATCAGGATATTTGATGGTTCTAGCCCATACTCAAGCTCTCTGTCCTGGCTGCTGGTTAAATACCAACTAGGTGACTGTCTTGGTTCATGAAGAAGGGGTTGAGGCATCATCTGCTGATGGTGGAGGTGTTTGTCTGGGTGGGTTTTCCCATGATGTGTCCAAAGAAGGGCAACAGAACTGGGGAAGAGTCTGGAGAGCAAGTCCTGCGAGGAGCAGCTGAGGGAGCTGGGGGGCTCAACCTGGAGAAAAGGAGGCTCAGGGGGGACTTTTTCATTCTCTGCAAGCCCCTGACAGGAGGGTGGAGCCAGGTGGGCCTTGCTCTCTTCTCCTGGGTAACAAGTGGCAGGACAAGAGGAAATAGCCTCAAGTTGTACCAGGGCAGGTTTAGGGTGGATATCAGAGAAAATTTCTTCATGGAAAGGACTGTCCAGCCCTGGCACAGACTGCCCAGGGCAGTGGCAGAGTCACCACCCCTGGAGGGATTAAAAAGCCATGTCAATGTGGCACCTGGGGACATGGTTTGGTGGTGGCCTTGGAAGTGCAGGGAGAATGATTGGAGTCAATAGTTATAGAGGGCTTTTCCAACCTAAATGATTCCATGATTCTGTGACTTTCAGCTGTTACATCATGGGAGGCCAACCTGGGATGAAGGAGGGGTTCAGGTGGGGCTGGGGAGAGTGGGGGTCACCAAGACCTCTCAAATCAGCCCCATTATCCACCTTCTCCCCAAGCACACCCCTAGCACAGGATTGCTGAGCCCTGTGTTGCTTCCTAGAAAGACAAGGATTTTCCTGGCTGTTGGAAGCACGAGGCATCTGTATAAACAATTGTACTAAGCCGCTGTTGTAGTAATTGTGTTTGTACAGTGAAGCAAAAAGGCTCAGTTTACCCCTCTGCTGTCTGGAAATGATTCCTCCAGGTTATGTGTGAAGCATTTTTTCAGTGTACTGATTTCATTCAGGGGAAGGAAAAAAAGCAGAGATGCCATTACAATGACATATTCTTCCCCAATGGTAACTTTATCCCCGCTCCTGGCTCAGCGCAGAATCATAATTCATTTTGTCACAAGGATAGCAAATAAATAATAAGAATAAATTGAGCAGATTATCTCATCTTTAAGCCATGCCCAGCATTCATCAAATCCATGCCAAGAAGTGAGACTTATCTGCAGTCAAATTGATCCTACAAGAGCACCTACCTTAAGCTCCATTAGGGCACCTCGGAGGCGCTCGCCCATCTCCTGGTCCTTGGGTGCTCAAAACGACGAGTCATTAAAGTGACACATTCCCAAAGTGCCTTTTTCCTTTTTATTTTTTCCTTTTTTTTTTTTTTTTGGTTATAAAAGGGCTCGTGAAAACCTTAGATGTTGCTATTTTTCCCCCCATTGATTTTTCCTGAAAGGACCAAAGCGTACAAAGGCTAAATCCGACTCGGGAGAAGTTTTGCTTCTGCTCACGCTGCAGATGCAAAAACATCCATTTCTTCTCTCGCTTCAATGAAGTTTTAATAACAGCTGCTGCAGGGACTTTGCACAGGACTAAGGTCTCATTATTTTTAAAAGAGATGCTACTGTACATTTACTAGTGGTACTGCAAAGTGTTATAAATAATTAACGTGGAACTACACCGGCTAAACCCACTGCAGTCCTCCTAATTGGTAAACAACCATGTATTTCACTCGGAGTACATGAGAGGTATTACCACTTTCAGGGAGATGATTCACTTGTATAAATTTAAGCTTATGAATAATGGCTTAAAGGGCTGAGGTTTGCTTTTATTTATCTCGCAGTGCTCAAAAAAGGGTGGGTGCGTCAGCTGAAGAAAGGTGAGGTCTGTTGCCCCAGAAAATATTGATTCTAAAGCCTCATCTAAACTAAAACTAAGACTGAAGGAACTAACTCTGGTAGCAAATAACAATTATTTCACTGTGTGTTCAGTTGAAATAATATTCCCTGAACCTGCTTTAAACCCCCTCCCAAGTTATCACAAACGAGCACATCCCGAATGCAGGAAAAGGGGGTTAATTTGCAGTTGTGCTCTCAAGGTGTGTGTGATGAAGGTCATGCCAACAGCACAAGACTCCTCTCCTTGTATGGTTTAGATGAATTTGACCTCATATATTTAAGCTGGAAAACACATGAGGATGAACGACTCCAATTCAGCTCAGCTTGATGTGGAATGTGTTTAGGATTAGGCTGGGACAGGCCCTTTTTAAGCTGAAGTAGTTCACGCTCACAAGAGGGTTTGCCCCTGTTTGGGTGTGTTGGTTTAAT
Organism: Lepidothrix coronata; assembly: GCF_001604755.1. Taxonomy (NCBI): domain Eukaryota; kingdom Metazoa; phylum Chordata; class Aves; order Passeriformes; family Pipridae; genus Lepidothrix; species Lepidothrix coronata. The sequence continues at coordinate 4,917,042 of NW_016690207.1, read as the reverse complement.
AACTGGGTCTTGTTAAATAAGCTCAGGCTCTTGCTCAGCTCCAAACCCTCTGTTATTCCCTAAGTGAGGATTCCAGGAGCAATTTTCCACCAGAGGTTTGCATTACCCACGTGCAAAGGGAGTGCAAAGTGGGCATGAACCCATTCCCAGGTCAGAGGAGGAACGTGCTGGCATGGGAAGGGACAGTCAAGGGTAAAAGCCAACGTGGCAGCGGTGCCAAAGTGGGAAACATTGGGAAGCTGGACTTGCAAAGTCCTCAGGTTTGCAGCAGGTACGGCAAGAAGTGACGCTGTGCCTCAGAAAGGCAAAGTGCCAGCGTGGTGGCACACAACATTTCAAGACTATATATAAATATCTGACCTATTTCTTATGGATAGCACAATAAGGACTCGATCAAAACCCCATTGAATTCTGCAGGAGTCTTTCCATTGACTTCAATGGCTTTTGGATTGGCCCCTATAAATGGCTCTTGAGGAGAAGATAGTGGAGCATTTGCCTGACTATTTTTATAATGTGTTTGATCACTCACTCGGTGATTTTTCAAACTTCAGCCACTCGCAATGGGGAGCCAGTGCAAATTACAACGTTCCACGTCCAGAGAAATGTCTCCGGGAATTGAACGGAGACGCATAAAACAGATAAATGTGTTGGCATCCCATGGCCGCCGAGATGAAAGGGGAGCATTAACACTCATTAAAAGGGACAGGCAGTGCCACGCTTCCAGCCACCCTGGCACGGCAGCACCAGGGGTTTGTCGCTTTATTTTTCAGCTCTCCCAGATTTTGGACTTGCGGGCTCAGTGGGCCAGCCCGTCCCCTGTCCTCTTTCTGAAAAATGGGAATCTGGGGAAGGTCCAAGAAGCTTCTCAGGGTGAGAATCACAGAATCACTGAGGTTGGAAAAGACCTCTGAGATCACTGAGTCCAACCATTAAACCAGCACTGCCAGCACAGCCCACTTGGAGAAGTTTCTTTCTGACTCTGAAAGCACAAGGGCTCGTTTTATTCTGCCGGGGAGCTTTGCAGGTTCTCATTGCTCATATAAGTCCTCCAGCATTTTGGTTCCCTTTAAAGTCTCCTATTTAATGATACCCAGTGTCGAAGGTTAATTATGCCTTGTGGAAAGAGGGGTCTCATCTTGGATCTTTTTACAATATTACCTCTTGAAGTTCATGGAGAGGCTCCTCTCTTTCTCCTCTTTGGGGACTTGAGAAGTGCTGGGCAGCAAATTGGTGGTGGAAGGCTTTTCCATCACCAGCCACAGCGAAATCCAAATATCTGCTGAGATCTTTTCCACTGGAGCTTTTGCAGAGTGTCAGCAATGGTATAATTTCCATAGGCTGGAATATCATAGAATCCCAGAATGGGTTGGGTTAGAAGGCAGGGACACCTTCCACTAGCCCAGGTTGCTCCAAGCCCTGTCCAACCTGGTCTTGGACACTTCCAGGGATGGGGCAGCCACAGCTTCTCTGGGCAGCCTGTGCCAGGGCCTCCCCACCCTCCCAGGGCAGAATTCCTTCTCAGTATCCCATCTAACCCTGCCCTCTGGCAGTGAAAAGCCATTCCCCCCTGTCCTGTCATTCCAGATCCTTGTCTGAAGTCCCTTTCCAGCTCCCTTGGAGCCCCTTTAGGCACTGGAAAGCTCTTCCAGTCTTGTCTTTTTGTCTTATTTTATATAATAAAAACCACTGGAATCAAAATGAAAGCATTCAATGATTTCAAAAAAGGTCATTCCTTGGAATATTCTGCCACGTGAAGGAAATTCACAGTTTCAGAGTTTTGCCCCGGGTTTTGCCCCAGATTTCAAAGTCTGAGAATTTCATATGGAAGAGAATTTACATATTTTGACTTTTTTTTCTTCCCAGGGAATAAAGCTGTCTGCTTTTACTCCCTATTGTATCCCTCTCATCGAGACAGGAACACTCAATCTTTGTCACACCCAGAGATTTCCGACTGAAGGCACAGAGCATTTGAGGAATATTGTGTTCATAGATTGCTTTATACGATAATAATGGAGTTGTGTTTGCTATTTTTAAAACCTTTCATGGACGCCTTGGAAGTAGGAAGACAATTAGGGATAAAAAACTGGCTTGAGGTTTACTCATCCCCCCTCAGCCAAATTTCTGGGTTTTATAAGGATGCTCTGCTCCATCCTTGATTTTTTGGGATGGATACATCACTTGCTGGCAGTCCTTTGTTTTCGAGGAAGAAGTTATAAATTTTTCTTGGATAAGGGGATCCGAGGCTCCACCACAACCTGTAGCAGGAGTTCACCTTCTCAATGTCACCGCCCGTCCCAGGGCTTGTCATTTAATTCTTTGCTTCCCGCTCTGATCCCAACAATCCCCCTTCCATATGCAGCAGGAATGTGGTCGGCACAGCCGCGTCCCCCGTGCCTGCTGGGGGGAAGATGGCCATGGAATTGATTGAATTTCTCCTCCCTGTCCTTACTCTCTAATTGCTCCCCAGCAGACCAGGGCCGTTGGAAGTGTTCCTGCAGCCCCTGCTCAGGGATTCGGCTCAGGAGCTGCTTTGGGGAGGCCGTGGGTGGGGTGGGAAGATCTGAGATTGTTCTCTCTGCTCTGGCTTTACTCACTGCCCTCCAAGGAGACCTCCTGGCTATTTTTCCTGGGTCACAGTGTCCTTCTCTGCTATTTACTGTGCTTTAAACCCTCGGTTTTCTCAGGAAATCCAGCCTTTGTGGCACTTAGGGCAAACAGGGAAAACTTCTCCACTGTTTGTGTCTGTATTTGTCGTCTAAAAATCACACTGATGGACCCAAAAAGCAATGCCTGACCCAGGGAACAGTTCTGAACCCCCCCACTTTTAGGCTGCTTTAGGTAAAAGCTTTCAAATGATATTTCTGAGTGTTGGGGGAGCCCAGGCTTAATTGGCCCATGAGGAATTCCAGTGACTGTGCTTCTGTATTTCATGCAGAGCCTGGATGCTCTTTGGAGAGAGTTTGCCATTGAATTCCATCCTGAGGTTTGTTTTGCTCTGTCCTTGCTTTTTTTTGAGATGGATACAGCATTGCCTGGTGGTCCCAGCCTTTGGGTTCAAGGAAGAGATGATGACTTTTGGTTGGAACAAGGGGATCTGAGGCTCCTCCACAAACTGTGGCAGCAGTTCACCTTCCCAGTGTCACCACCTGTCCCAGTATGAATATTGATATTCCCAATATCCCCTTCCAGGATCCAATATTGATGTGTTTTACCACTCCATTCTGGAATGGGCTGCTAGAAAAGACTGACCAGACACTTGGGTTCTAAAAAAATAGTTAAATAATTAAGAATAATACAATAATATTAATAATCCTGATTTAACTCCGGTTGGTGGATGGACAGCAGCTTGTCAAAGCTCTGACTGGGGAATTAAACTGGTTTATTTATTTATTGTGTTCTATGCTTGAATTTTAAGTTCCCTCTGACCCGCTGAAGTGCAGGATCCCAAATTTTGCATGATGGATTTGTCCATTGGTGCTGTCCCAGAGGGTCATGAGGTGCTGCTGGTCCTGGTCCTTGTGTACCCTCGGGAAAGGTCCCCTCCCATCCCCTGGGCTGATCCAGATCCTCCTCCTTTAGCCACAGCAGGACTTTCCCCTGATTGAAACACATCATTTTTTGCCTGCAGGCGAACTGAAAATTAAGTGAACTGATCTGTTTAAACCTTTATAAATACGTGTTTAATATCTGCTTAATGGGAGATGGAATTTATGAGCTGCTAAGTGATGCTGGCTCGTTTTTATAAGAATAGAGAAGTCTGGTGGGAAAACTTCCTCCTGGGACATAATCTCATATTATTATTTTTTTAAGAGAGAGAGAGAGATTTAATATGTTATAGTTGACGTTTTCAGTGACATTGGGATATTTCCTATGGAGCTTTCACAAGTGCTTTATAAATCTTTAAGGCTTTAACTTAATGAAATCCTTCTGCCAGTGGGGAGGATTCCACCCCCTCTGCCCACGGGGAAACTGAGGCAGGGATACAGGGATGTGCCAAGGCAGGAACGGGATCTGTGAGTCCCAGTGCTTTAGGGGAGGCCAGACACTTCATGGCATTTTTCCCTCCTTGGGTTTGGGGGTTTTCTGTCTTCCCTGTGGTTTTCCAGGCACTGGTGGAAGCAGAGGTTGCAGCGTTGGGAGTGTCCTGCTGTCCTGCAGGGAGCCCCCCCTGGGCAGCTCCTGGGCCCTGTCCTCTGCCCCCACTTCCTTCCAGCAGTCTTTTCCTTTTCAGTTTTTCCCCATTTCCCCCTCTTCTTCTCCTATTTTTTCTCTTTCCTTTTTCCCTGTTTATTTTTTTTTTACTTTTCCCATTTTTTCTTTTTTTTCTTCCATTTTCTTTTTCTTCCTTTTTATTTTGCCTTTTTTCCTTTTTTATCCTTTTCTTTTTTCTCTTTTCTTTTTCTCATCCCCATTTTTTCCTTTTCCTTTTTTTCCTTTCCTTCTTTTTCCTTTTTTTTTTCTTTTTTTCTTTTTTCTTTTTTTCTTTTTTTCTTTTTTCTTTTTTTCTTCTTTTTTTTCTTTTTTCTTTTTTCTTTTTTTAATTTTTCTTTTCTCCTTTTTCCTTTTTCCTTTTTTTCCTTTTTCCTTTTTCTTTTTCCTTTATCCCTGCTTATTTTGTTTTACTTTTCCCAATTTTTTTTCTCCTATTTTCTTTTTCTTTCTTTTTTATTTTGCCTTTTTTCATTTTTTATCCTTTTTTCTTTTCTTTTTCTCATCCCCATTTTTGTCCTTTTCTTTTTTTCCCTTTCCTTCTTTTTCCTTTCTTTTTTTCTTTTTTTCTTTTTTCTTTTTTATTTTTTCTTTTTTTCTTTTTTCTTCTTTCTTTTTTCTTCTTTCTTTTTTCTTTTTTCTCCTTTCTTTTTTCTTCTTTCTTTTTTCTTTTTTCTTTTTTCTTCTTTCTTTTTTCTTTTCTCTTTTTTCTTCTTTCTTTTTTCTTTTTTCTTTTTCCCTTTTCCCTTTTCCTTTTTCCTTTTTTATTTTTTTCTTTCTTTTCTCCTTTTCCCCTTTTCTCTTTTTCTTTCTTTCTTTCTTTCCTTTCCCCTTTTTCTTTGGTTCTCTTTTGTTTTCCCCCTTCCCCTCACCCCCTTTTTTTTTAGTGCACACCTGAACAGATCCATCCATCCCTCCACTCCCATCTCCACTCCCTTTGCTGGGATGATTCACCATCCAAATGCTCTCCTGACCTTCCCACCCTGCCAATTGTGCATTAACCCATTGCCTTCAATCCCTTATTGCTCCAAGGGCAGCTCCATCCCTGGGCAGGGAATCAGTATTTTGGGGAACAGGAGGTTCTGGGGGCACAGCCCAGCCCTGGGAACGTCTCAGTCGCCGTCCATGACGTGGAGATTTTCCACTCAGTGACTTTGGGGGTGGCACTGCTGCCTGCAGGAATAAAGAGCTTCTGCTTCCTGCAGCTGGGGCTGAAATGAGATTTTTTTTTCCCTCTTTGACGCGAAAAACCTCGGTGAAATCCCTCTGTGGCTGTTGCAGTTTGCTTCAAACATTTGGAGCGTTTCCGAAAAAAATCCCCCTACATTTGTGATATGAAACTTTAATATTTTCTGGTGTTTTATTGGTTTTTTTCCCCCCTCTAAACCTGCGTTTGAGGAGGCTCTTGACTGCTGGATTCTCCTCGGTGGGGCTGATGGATGGACGGGCAGGGGAGGTGCCACGGTGAGTCAGAACTCACTGGATGCCGTTTGCCCCCTCCAGCCCCCTTTTCTCCCAGTGCCAGCAAAGCCCGGGGGGGTTGTGGGCTGGGTGGTGCAGGGAGGGAGATCCCGGGGCAGGAATTGGGTGCAGGAATTGCCTCCTGGCCGTGTGGATGCAGCTCCAGGCACTGCTGCCAAAGCCTGTGCCGTGCCAACAGTGGCCCTGGCCCTGTCCCTCGCTGTGTTTAGCATTCCAGCCCTGTCCTGGGTAGTGGCCCTGGCCCTGTCCCTCGCTGTGTTTAGCATTCCAGCCCTGTCCTGGGTTCAGATGTGGTCCCTGGCCTGCATCCCATCTCGCATCCCAGCTTCCTCTTGCCTCCAGCTAATTAGGCTGAGCAGAGCCTCATTAGGATGGGATCCAGACCAGGGTTTTGACCCTTTCCC
>NW_016690207.1:4902437-4910739 GCF_001604755.1 Lepidothrix coronata | reverse complement strand
GTGTTTATAGAAACCCAGAATGTGCTGAGTTGAAAGGGACCCACAAGGATCATCCAGTCCAACCCCTGGCCCTGCACAGGCCCATCCCCAAGAGTCCCACCCTGTGCCCCAGAGGATCATCCAAACCCTCCTGGAGCTCTGGCAGCCTTGGGGCTGTGCCCACTGCCCTGGGGAGCCTGGGCAGTGCCCAACCACCCTCTGGGGGAAGAACCTTTGCCTGAGATCCAACCTGAGCCTGCCCTGACACAGCTCCAGCCATTCCCTGGGTGCTGTCCCTGCTCACCACAGAGAAGAAGGGAATTGCTTCCTGGAACCTCTGAGCAGAGGAGGCAAGAGAGAGGGGCTGTGGGGATTCCCTGCACTGAGCAGCCTGTGAGGATTGGCATTATCTGCCCGGCTGTGCTGATGTCAGCCACGGGAACTGGGCATGGGAGGGTTCCAGGCTGTCCTGGGACACGGCCCTCACCCACCCCACCCAGAGGAGGTTGGAGAGGGGATGTGGTCCCTGCCTTCCTCTGCCTCCTCCAATGTCCTGGAGCTTCTGTGGGAAGCAGGACACTGGTTTTGGTAGGGAAGGGGCAAAATGGACCTTTTGGATGCCATTCCTGTGCCAGGCTTTCCTCTTGCCTGACGGTGCTGTAGCTCACCTCCAGTCCATGGCACACTGAGTGATGGTGTAGGGATATATGGAAAGTGCTTTCCACATGGACAGCCAAGGAAATAGAGGTTTGCTCGGAGTCCTCTCACCCAGCAGATCCGTGGAATCACACGGGGGATCTCCACACAGTCCCGAATCTCCCGAGAAACCCAAATTCCACCTGACCCCCTCAGGCAGCACAGCAGCAGCAGGGAGGGTGGGAGTTTTCTGCTGAGGTGGCTCTTGCAGCAGATCCCTCTGTGGGAAGGGAATGCAGCACAGATGTGCCAATGATTATGGCTTTCACAGTGGGGGGAGCTGCTGCTGCGACTGTTCCGGCTCCATTTGCTGTCCTGCTGCAATTCCCTTCCACTTGTCCTCTTTAAGTGTCAGCCACGCAGCAGAGGATTGTTTATGCAGCACTTAGTAACATCTACGGGGTAATGGGCTGTGCAGAAGACCCTGGGATAATTGGTAAAATGTCTGGAAGTGGATTAGCCCTGTGTCTGCACGGCGGATGTCGGGAACTATCCACACACGTTCAATTTTTAAATACATATTAGGCTAAAGTCCCGCTTCACCCGGGGACTGGGGAGGGGGGTGATGTTGTGTGAGTGGAGTGGGTTCACATCTCCCTGGCAGAGCTGGGAGAGGGGATGCTGGACACCAGGCAGGGTCCCAGGAGGGGCTGTGTGCCCACAGTGGGAGTGGACTGAGCTCCCCCGGGAGGACCCCCCAGTCCCACCGTGGCTACAGAGCTGCTGAATCCCAGAATCCCAGAATGCTTTAGGTTGGAGAGATCATCAAGTTCAGACTGTGACTGATCCCCACCTTGTCATCCAGACCACAGCACTGAGTGCCACATCCAGTCATTCCTTGGACACTCCAGGGTCGCTGCTTCCACCACAGACAAGGTGATTTTGGGATTGAGGCTCAAAGAGAGTAAAGAGATGAAGCCTGACAATACTCTTTGGCTCATGGTGTGACTCTTGGGGATGTTCCTACGCAGGGCTGAAGAGCTGGACTCAATGATCCTTGTGGGTCCCTTCCAAATCGGCATATTCTGGGATTCTGTGATGTAGGAGCATCCCGGGAACAGCAGCTCTGATGCCAGCAGTTTATTTGCACTTTGCCCTGGAGGTCAGGCTGTTCTCTCTCTGCAGTGCCCCAGCTCCCCTGGGCCTTCATCCTGCTCTCTTACATTCCTCAATTTTATTCCTATTCACTTCCAAGCACCCTGCTCCCTACCAGCAGGAGGGAGAGGAATAACTGACCCACTCCATCCCGCCTGGAGCAGGGAATGGCCACTTCCAGCCGTGGGCTTTGGGCTACCCCAGGCATCCTGGGAATGCAGAGTCCCTTGGGATGCAGAGCCCTGTCTGCCTGCTGGCACCAGCCCTCCCAACCCTCCCAACCCTCCCATGGCTCATTATATTCCAGGCGCTTTCTATGGATTGTTTAACGAGCTTTCTGCGAGGCTGAGCAGATGAGAGGAGAGCAGAGCTTGGAAAGGAGAAGAATAAATTGGGAATGCTTTTGATTTGTGAAGAGCCGTGATGAGCAGGAGGGAAATCAGAGCTGGAGCATCCCTATTGAGGGCTTGGCATGGAATAAGGGCTTAAAAAGGGAGATTGGCCCCGTTCTCTGGTATTTTTAGCCCCGATGCAGGATTGCAGGACCTGCGTTGTATCCATGTGCAATGTGAATTCCAAAGGGTTTGGCGTCTACTCAGAGCAATGGTTTGTAGGTATCAGTTTTTTGGCTTTTAAAGCTCCCTAGTAATTTATAATTTCTTAATACCACGTGCTATCTCCCTCCATCTGACAAATCAATTTGCTGTGGGATATATCTGCTGCTGAACCGTGATGGGGAGGAGAAGGAAGAACAGTGTTTTCCCTCTGCTTTTCACATTCCCTTTCATATCCTAAAGGTTGTCAAGTCAGGCACCAAAATGCCACAACTTACTGGGATGGGTATTTAAAGAATAAAACAGTCCCAACAACAAGTAATCCAGCAGCAGAGGCACTAAACCACATCAGAAGTGATGTGCTGAGGTCCAAACCTTGCTTCCCCATGTCCAGGTGTAATAGAAAAGCCACTAATAAAATGGAATCACAGAATCATGGAATGGTTTGGGTTGGAAGAGACCTTAAAGATCATCTCATTCCACCCCACTACCATGGGCAGGGACACCTCCCACTAGATCAATATGTCCTGGTGGAAGGGTCTGAAATTCAATTTAAATCATTTGGTCTCCAATAAATATGAAAATGATCCCAAATCTTCCCAGGTAAGTCTTTGCTCCAGCATCCTCATCATCTGCAAGGAAAAAGGAATTGAGGATCAACCAAGAGGGCAAAGGTGTGGACACCAAAGATACAACAGCTTTGATGTGTTGGAGGCTTCCCTCCAAATTCCAGACTGGATTTGTCAAGCCGCAAGGTTTCATTAAAAATGAGCGGAGCTTAGACTGGGAATTGTATGGAAAAAATGGGAATTAGCCCTCTAAAATCATCCAGGTCCTTTGGGAAGTGTTGTCCTCGTGGTGCTGTAGGTAAGGACACCGTTCCCATTCCCAAAGCTTGGCATGGATGTAAATGATCCAGCTCCGGTGGTGGCATCGATTTCCCGTCAGGATCCGGCTGGAGGGGCTTTTCCTTCAGCCAGCCTGAGATTTTTGCAGCTTTGTGCTTCGGCATAATTAACATCTGGGAGGAATTACAGGGGTCTTAGGGGAGAACAGCGAGATCTGAAGTTTAAATAACAATTTGGTTTCAGCACAATTAAAAATAAGCTGCTCTGTGATTATCGGGGCGGCCGCTCGCACGGAGAGGGGGGAACACGGTTTGGGTGTGTTGGAACGGGAGCTCTGGGAGGAGGAGATAAAGGTAGGGATGAGCAAGGAAAGGGCAGGAGGCTGAAGAAGGACTGAACCTGATCCTCAGGCTCCAGGGAATAAATCCAGGTTGCATGGAAAGGAAAAGCAACACAAAGTGCTGGAGCTCAGTTGCCACTTAGGGTCTCCTCTGGTGTATCCTTGTCACTCTTTATATGCAAATGTGGACAGATCCAAGCTCCAATTCCAGTTAACAAAGAAAAAAAACCCCAAACCTCGCTCCAGGAAATCAAATATTGTGTAGTTTGGGTGCCAAGACCCTCTTGAAACCTACTGGTACCAAGTGGCCATCTGGGAATCCCACATGATTCCTTTAATTGCTTTATTTTCCCTCCTCTGATTGCATCTCACAATGTGGAATTGGGAAGCAGAGAAAACTGCAGCAAACAGGAATTGTTGTGTGCAAATGAAATGCTCCACTTGCCCAGCAGCAAAGCATTTGGAGGAAACTTCAGCTTCGGGTCTGATTTGAAACACAGCCAAGTTTTTACCAACTTGCAGCAAATTGAGGGTTTAATCCTGGCGAGGTTTTGGGGTTGGATCTGTGCAATGAGCAACAGCCCTGAAAAAGCTTTTTGGGGGGTTTTGGCCAGGCAGGAAGGGGCAACAGAGTTCTTGGGGAAATGATAAAATGAGAAATACATGAGTGATCAAAGGAAATAGGATTTTAGGCTGTGGAAGTCACTGATGGAAAACACCACTGGGCAGAGCTGATGGGGAGAGTGGAATGAAGCTTTAAACCTCTAGATTTGGGATGGGGGTGGGATTGTGGAGGTGAGGATGCTTTGCTGCATCTCCCACCATCCATAGATCCCTACACCTGCTACCTCCATCCTCCAGGATGGACCAGCAACAACACAAACCCAGAAGGAATCCACCAACGCCCAGCGAAGGAACAAACACTCATATCCTTACAAACCCTCCTTGCACTTTGTTGGGGATACACAGCAGAGTCCCTGTCTTCCCTTTCTTTCCAGATTTCCATATTTATTACTCTTTTTGGGTCGCAGGGGGGAAAAAACGTTTTGCAATTGGAAATTTCAGTGGGTTTGGAGTTGTCTGTGCTCCTCCTGCTCCTTTGGAGTGTTGGCACCATTTGTTGCTGGGTAATTAAATCGGATCTGTTCAGGTGGGGTTTTGGTGGTTTTATTTGTGGTTGTGTTTTCTCCAGGGTTTTATGGGATGGCTTTATTTAGATCCTTGCCTGGGCATAAAACCCCAAAGTGAAATACAGCCTCTGTTTAATTTGGGGGAGAAATGCATATGGGAACGGAGTGGCTTGGAATTGTTTATGTTCCATGCATTTGGAAGGGTGGGAGGGGGGCAGACATCAATAAAAGAGGCATTTTGGAGAAGAGGAAAAGCAGAAGTGACACTTGACTGCCTAAGAATATTCCCAAGGGTTCTCATAAATACAGCTAAACGCTTCTCAGCCTGGGAGCAGAAGGTCTGTGACACACTCCCGGCTCCAGGCCCTGTGTTGATGGGGAGTTTTGAATGAAATAAACATGCTGGATTTGTGAGAAGCCTGAAAATTCGAGCTTTAAAGCCTAAAAAGCAAGTGGAGAATGAGGCAGAAGAGACCTCCAGGTCAGAGCATCTCCAAAACTAAAAATAATACCCTAAAACTGGAAATCTGATTTTTTTATTTTTTTTTTCAAGTGGCAGTGTGGGATGTAGCAGCTCTGGGAACGTTTCACACCCCATCAAGCCTCTCAGAAATTATCAGTGAGGCTGGCACAGGTCAGAAGTGACAATTATTCTTATTTTGAGAGACATTTGGGCTTGTTTTAATGTCCCTGCCATCCTTCCTCACCTCTTTTTTCCCTGCAAGTAAAGAATGGAGAGCAAACACCCCTTGGAACTGCTTTGGGTGGAAATGAGGAAGGATTTTAATCCGTTTCTCTCCTGTGGTTTTTTTTTCCCCCTCTTTAAGGTAAATTTGATCCAATAATCTCCACAGAAGTAGCAGTTTTGCACAGACACCCAATTTGCATTTCCAAAACACACCTCTTGAAAACACAGCCCAATTCCACCTGTTACTGCTGACTGGTGTTTCCTCTGGGAATGAGTCTCTCATTTGTCTTTTAATTTCTCCCAGCTCGCTCAGTGGTTACTTTTGGACACAGATTTATTGCAGTGATCATTCCCACAGCAGTTTGTACCCATTTCCAGATAATATAGTTGGTGCTTTGCCTTGCAAGTGGTTTGGGCAACGCTGGGAGTTTTGTTCCTTGTACAGAAGCAGCGTTCAGAGCCCAGATTGAGTCTTCTGGGCGTTGTAGTTGCCTGAATAATAAATAATATTAACAAAAGTCAGGAGTAGCGGATAATTGGGCAGAGAAATACTTTGTGTGTGAAGTTCTGCTGCTGCAATAGACTTGTTCCTTCCCTTTATTGACCCTTGATTAAATTTCTGTAACAATTACAGACCAATAATGGGCAGCTATTGATTGCTGGGAAGGTGAATATCAAGATTTACCGATGAGAGAGTGGAAGTTATTGACTCTGAGGAGAAGAATGGCTGGTGTTGAGCAGGGGGGCTGCTCATCCAGGCAGGTTGATTTGCATGTCCAAGCAGGTTGGTTTCTGTCTCTCCAGCCTTGGGATGGACAGCCTATGGAATTACAGTGCCCTGTGTGTGTATCTGTCCAGTGACAACTATTTCCCTGTGGCTTGTCATCAAATCTGTTGGAGACTGGAAGTCTGATGAATCTCTACATTATCACAGAGTCCCAGACTGGTCTGGGTTGGGAGGGATCTCGGGGATCATCTTGTTCCAACCCCCTGCCGTGGGCAGGGACACCTTCCACTATTCCAGCTTTCTTTAGAACCACCTTTGTCAAAATCGAACATTTTCTACGCAAAATCCAGTTTTGTCGAGTTCCCACATGGGTGGAGAAGTTGGGACCTGCCCCAGATCCCTGAAATTATTCCCTGTGGCATTTTTCAATTCAGCTCTTGGCGTTGCAACCAGCTCTTCTGGTTTGGGACGCAGTTTGTGCTTTTCTTCAAGTTCTTTCCCTTTCCCTTGCTTTTGGGAGGACAAAAAGTGCTGATGAGCCAGCTTTTCATCTCAAAAACTCTCCTAAGATCCCACTCTCATGCTCATCACCTTCTCCAACTGAGGCTGGTGTGTGTTATCCCAGGCACTCGAAATTAAAAGGCACTTTCAAACAGTGCTTTCAGTGGCACGGGGAGGAGAACGAGCAGCTTAAAATCGGCTCCTTTGTCTCCGAACCGCCACGAACCTGCTGCTCCAGCTGCCCGGGAGGATCTGGAGGTGACGCTGTTTCCCCCATCATCCCCATGGATGTGCCAATAGGTGGCAATCTCTCCCCGTGGACGTGGCGTGTGGCACCTCTCCTGGCACGTGTGATCCGTGCTTTGCAGGAGCCGATGCGGGAATTGGACCTGGAGGGAAAGAGGAGGAAAAGGGGATTTCATCCCTTTTGTGCTGCTGCTTAGGATTCCCTCTGAAGTTTGGTGGCTTTATTGGGATGGAAAAGGGGGACAAACCAACGTCCATGTCCCTTTAAGAGCCTTTGTTGGCGTAATGGACTCCTTGATCTTGCCACTGCATAAATCACAGGCAGCCAGTTCAAGTCAATTCATATTTTTGCAGTTCGTTAGCAGCTCGGGAGGAAATTGCATTTACTATAATTGCCTCTAATTGCACCAGATTAGTGATTACAATTATTGATGGTGGCTGATTATTCATTAGGCTTCAAATCAATTCCCCTGCTTCATCATTACCCAAAACAGTAACTCTGATGAGGAGAGAAAGAGGTCTGGAGGAGACCACGGCCATGCTCCTGCCAGGGAGCCTGCCAGCCTCCAGAAGTCATGTGAAATCAGCACTCCAAGCTGATTAATGCCCTGACAGGATGGGAAAGGTCATTAGCCAGGCCTTGGGATGCTTTAGGTGGCCAGGACATGAGTTAAGTCCGTCCTCTCTCCATGGCCAGCGCTTGCCCTGTCTCAGGTGGCTTCCTTAGAGGGGCTGCTCCCTGTTGGAATGTGATGGAGCTTCGTGGAGAAGAGTCTCAATAAGCCAGGTACGATCTTGAGGTGATTTGAGGTCCTGAGTCAGGAGGGCAGTGGGAAAAAGTGCCTCAAGGGGAGCAGGTCTCCCAGCCCAGCCCTGGATTCCCGGAGCGCATTCCCAGGTGCAGGCAGCCACCTGTGCTGCCTCTGAGAGCTGTGTAATTGTCACCAGAGCTGCCTGACTCGCATAACAACCATGGCTCCAGGTCACACACGGCCCCCAGCCTGCTTGGGTGTTCAGCTGGGATGCTGGGTGGTGCAGGAATCCGGGATTCCAATCACTGCTGTGCTGCCCCTTCCCTCTGCCCTCTCCTCAGTGGGTGCCCAAGCTGCAGGTGGGGTGGGTGCTTATCCTGGGGGGCTGAGCTGCCTTCCCACCCGGATAAGAATAGCTCTGAGGTGCTGGAACTGCTCAGGGTAAGGCTGAGGGGCTTGTGCAGGGCAGTAGCTGTGCAGTGGCTTTACCTGCTATGGGCCCTGAGTGAAGATGGTGGTGCTCATGGGTCTGACCCATCAGACTATTCTCCCTCCCATTGTCACCACTGAGCCATCCCAGGATGGTTTGGGTTGGAAGGGACCTTGTAGATCATCTTGTTCCAAGCTCCCCATGGAAAGGGACACCTTCTGCTATCCCAAGCCCTGTTCAATCAGCACTCCAGGGATGGGGCAGCCACAGCTTCTCTGGGCAACCTGTGCCAGGGCCTCCCCACCCTCACAGGGAA
>NW_016690207.1:4847696-4902107 GCF_001604755.1 Lepidothrix coronata | reverse complement strand
CAGGGCCTCCCCACCCTCACAGGGAAGAATTCCTTCCCAATATCCCATCTAACCCTGCCCTCTGGCAGTGGGAAGCCATTCCCCCTTGTCCTGTTCCTCCAGGCCCTTGTCCAAAGTCCTTCTCTGACCATTCCTGGTCTGCAGGTGGTGGATGCTTCAAAATCCCAAATTGTCCCAGTGGCTCCTTTGCAAATCTGAATTATTTTTCCCTTACACGGACTGGTGGGTGCTGACAGTGGGTGTGGTGTGGCAGAGCTTGAACACATTCCCAGAAATGGTGGATGGATCGGAAGCCTTCCGTATTCTGGGGGTCTGATTCCAACCATCCTTCCTGCTGCCCCATGGAACTGAGGTCCTGGATGCCTTCCTTATGTGGGGACCAAGGGATGAACTCAGTCCTGGAAGCACCTCTGGCTGCTGGCCTCTCTCCAGTGCCTTGCATCACGAGCACTGTGTGCCAAAGCCAAGCCTGTCGGGCAGGATTGGAATTTGTGGTTGAGCAGGACATGCAGGTCCCAGCTGTCTCCTTAAAGGCCAGTTATTACCTACATTTCCCACCTATTGATCCTGCTTCTACTGCCGTGCTCAGACATGGCTGGGAAAAAACAACCATAAAAAGAAGGAAGAGGTTGGTTCTGTTCATTAATCTCCCCTGCTGCCGTTGCTGGGAGGAGCAGAGCCTGAAGGCTCAATTTAGCCTTGCTGGCTGCAGCTCGGGACACATGGCAGCTTCCATCACCTCCCCTGGGGAGACTTTCCCTCCCCACATCCACCTCCAGCTGTTTATCCCTTGCAGTACCGAGCCTTGGTGGGGGGACATGAACTGGGGGCACCCTGGGCATTGCCTCCTGCCCCCGGGGGGGGAAGGATGGGGTATGGGGGGAGCTGGGGGGCAGGAGTTGGGACTGACGAGGTCAGTGGTGTCTGTCTCCTCCACTTGCAGGATTGGGAACTGCTGTGAGATCTCTAGGGACAGTTCTTTTCGAGATCTGAGGGTTTTATCTGGAAGTGGAAGGATTGGGATTCCTAAGTCTCCGTTCCTAAGACGGCACTGTGAGTGCTGTCACCATCTCAGGTGTATCTGCCACCTGCCAGAGCAGGGAGGGAATTACAGGGGTGAGAGGGACATCTTGGCTCTCACTCTAAATATCCCAGCTGAAGAGATGCAAATCTGGGTCCCCTGGACCTCCTGCAGCACCAGGAATTGCATTTGTCCTGAGGGAGATGGAATTCAGACTGTGCTGCTGCAGCTGATCCCTCCTGCTGGGCTGGGGGCAGAGCTGGGGGGTCTGTGCCTGTCCCAGCAGTGTTTGCAGAGCGTGTGAGTGTGCCAGAAATGGAGTCAGGGGATCACAGGAGCAGGGATTGTTTGGGGTTGGAAGGGACCTTGAAGATCATCTCATTCCACCCCCTGCCATGGGCAGGGACACCTTCCACTAGCCCAGGTTGTTCCAAGCCCTGTCTAACCTGGCCTTGGACACTTCCAGGGATGGGGCAGCCACAGCTTCTCTAGGCAACCTGTGCCAGGGCCTCACCACCCTCATAGGGAAGAATTCCTTCTCAATATCCCATCTATCCCTGCCCTCTGGCAGTGGGAAGCCATTCCCCCTTGTCTTGTTCCTCCAGACCCTTCTCCCAAGTCCCTCTCCAGCTCTCCTGGAGCCCTTTTAGGCCCTGCCAGGGGCTCTCAGCTCTCCCTGGAGCTTTCTCTTCTCCAGGTGAACCCCCCCAGCTCTCCCAGCCTGGCTCCAGGGCAGAGGGGCTCCAGCCTTCCGAGCTTCTTTGTGACCTCCTCTGGATTTGCTCCAGCAGCTCCACATCATTTTTATGTTAAGAACCACTCCACATGGCTCGTGACTGCTTCCCCAAAAACCCTCCGACTCCCACCTTCCCAGTTATCCTCTTCCCCTCTCCTGGGCTTGGCAGGACTGAGAAGCATCAGCTCGTTTGGGAAGTTCCTCTCTGTTGCATTGTGTGTATCATGACTGGCCTGTTTGGACATCTCTGTTTTTCCTTCTAATTTGTCTGAACAGATGCTCAGGAATTATTTGTTTGGGGGATTACTCCAAGACAGGAGTTATCCTTTCATCCTGCTATTCCAAACAGCCACGAGCATCTCTAGTCCCCAATTATTTTGCAGTTTACATTCAGCAGGTGTTGCCACATCAAAATGCAGACACTCGGATTTCTCTCCCACCGTCTCCAAGTGTCCGGCCTTTGCAATCATAGGTAGGATTTTGGAATGCCAGGGAGAAACCTCCTCTTCCCTCGGGGCAAGAAACGACTCAAAAGCAGGGACCAAAAGCAGCTTTTAGGTTAGAAAGGTGAAAAAGCCATCCTGGTATTTTCCAATCTGATTTTGAAGGACTAAACTCCTGCTGCAGGTTTGGGATCAACAATAGTGGGAGCGCTTTCCGCAGGTTTGCATGGAATTAGTTAATATGGATTTCCAGGAGGCGAGTTTTGAGCAGGTCTCTTTGAAAACTTTAACTTGCAAAAGTTAAAGGGAAAAAATTTTATTCCAGTAGGGAATAAAACTGGCATCATCAGAGCCTTTCTAGTGGAGCAACACAGCTTGAACTGGACTAATGAGCCTGAGACTTAAAAAAAAAATAAAATATATATATATATCTATCTTGCCTTTTTAACTTTGAAGTATTGGCAGTTGGAGATCTGGGCTGCAGACACGTGATGTTGGATGGCCACTATTTACTCCAGGTTTACTCCATCGTTGCAAGAGGTTCCTCTCCCCCTGTGACACTGCCCGGTGCCCAGAAGTGACATTAAGTGGCTGCAAAGTTTTTCCCTGGGGGTATCCACGACCTGGGAGATGGGACAGGGGTTTCCTCCTCACCGTAATGCTGAGTCAGTTGAATAAGGGATTGGGCAACTGGGATTCTCCTTTTGGGGCGGAAAGATCTTCACCTGCAGATAAAAGAAATCAGAAAGTGAACTAACAAGCTGAAATTGCTGTAGCCAAGCCGGGTAATTCCCCTGCTGCCAGGCAGTGTCCTTGCAGGATGTGAGCTCGGAGCAGCACCATTCCCTGCCTCTTTCCTCTCTTGCCCAAGTGCTCCAAGGGAGTTTTCAGGCGATTTACGGCTGACTCAGGAGATCAATCTCTCCTGGCAGATGGGAGGGAACTCATTTTGGGGGTTTGAAGCAAACACAGTTAAATCTTCTTTTCCCGGCTGAGCTGCTTGTCTTGGAATGACAAGAGGGCGGACGGCTGGGAGCTCTTCCCTGCCTCTGCTGTGAGTCCCAGGGATGCTCCTGCCCTGCTCCTGGCTCTGCAGACTGTGCATGGCTTCACTGAGGGGGGCAGGTGCTGTGGGGACCTGGCGTGGGGAGGGGAGCAGGCTCATCCCCACGAGGGGCTGTGGCAGCACATTTTGTAGGAGGAAAACCCCAAATGCAGTGATTTATCCAGCAGAGCTGAGAGACAACCTGCTCATGGGGGTCCAACCCCAGGGCTGTCACTTCTCCATGTCTCTTGGACAGCTTGCTGCCCTCTTTTTTTTTGATGGCTTGGAGTGAAGTGGCCTGCAATTGTCATGGAAACAAGCTTGGATGCAGGGCCAGGTGGCAGCAGGCAGCACAGAGCCATCTGACCCTCGCCTGCCTCTGATTTCCCCCTGCCATCCTCACTCCAAACCCCCCCAGTGTCTCTGCCAGCCTCTCACAAACCGGCTTTCCAAGGAAGGATGCTCAGCATGGAGTGAAAGCAGTGGGTTGCTCCAAAACTCAGCAGGAGATTCCACCTTTCTGATGGGCTTTGTGTTGCCTGAATTCATGGGGGGTGATTCCACCACCCCAAATTCCCTCTGTTCCAGGCCCAGGGGGAATTTCTGAGCAAGTGGAAGTTGTCAGAAAAAATATCCCATGTCAAAAAGAGGGAAGTATCCATATCAAATTGTACCTGAGGCAGAAATCCTCTGCTCTGATTGATGTTACAGGAGGAAAATTGAAGTGAAATGCTTGGAGTTTATCAGGGAGATGAAAATTGACAATTTTACCTTTTTATTCCTTTGGTTTCGATGCCATTGCTCAGGTTTGGAGTTTGCTTCTTGACAAGTGGGATACAAAGGCAGGATGTGTGGATAGCTAATCCTGGCTCACAGCCAGGCCTCGTGGGAGTCATGAAGTCCCCTTCCAAGTCCCTCACAGGACTCCTCCTTAGCATTAACACCTCTGTTACTGGGGCACAGCCCCGGGGACAGGGAGCGGTTTGGAGGCTGGAAGAGCTCCAAAATAACTTTTTCTCAGTGCCCAGGTTCCCGATACAAGCGAAAGCACTTCGGAAAGGTCCCAGCTGCTCGCAGGGAAGCGGGGCTGCTCAGCCAGGCGGGACGGAGAGGCTCATGATACAGCGATGCGGGGCCGGGGAACGACAGCCCTGTCACGCTGACTTATGATGGATGAGGAAAAATCCCATTTCTCATCGGCGGGGGGAAGATGTGAAGTGTAAAGAAGGATGCACCAGGAGTCTCCGGGCGATTCATCTTGTGGCGGGCGTGCTCCCAGAGTCGGCAGAGGAGAGAGAGAGAGTGAGAGTGTTGGCAAAGCCAAAAGGCACAGGAGGAAAAAAAAAAAAAGGAGGGGTCGGGGAGAAAATTCATTTCGTGAAGGATAATCTCAGAGGGAAATATCAAAATGTCAGCGGCACCCCAGATAGGGGAGAGGAGAAAATGAACTGGGGGCGTTTGTCACCTGCTTAACCAGGCGTGGATCCAGCAGAGCGGCTGCGATGGGAAGCGCTGAGCAGGAGGGAGTGGGGCAGGAGGGCAGCTGGATTCCATGGAGCAGGGGAATTTTGCCATCAGGGCTGGGCTCCGCCTTGCAGGCAGTGTCTGCTCGGAGCCATGATTGGCACTTTGCTGGTTTTTTTTCATGTAAGTTAAATAAATGACCACATCCCCGCTCCCCGGGAGCTGCTCTTCACCTCTCAGGAATTTAAAATCTCAGGGGTGTTTTTTAGTCTCAAGAGGTGATGACATCCTGCTGGCAGAGCAAGGGCCAGAGACCTCCCTGCTTGGCCACTGGTTTTGGTCCCATTAAATGCTGTGGAGCCTCAGTAGCCACAGCAGGGAGTAGAGTGGGTAAATATTTGCCCAACTGGAATCAGCTTGGCCACATCCTGAGCTTCATTCTTGTCACAAAGAGGAGCAGTTTCCAGGAGCTGAGCTCCCATCTGGGCTTCAGTCTGAAAGAAAGTCAAGACCAAGCTCTGCCAGAAGATAAAACCTTGATATTCTCCCTGCCCAGGGTTTTGAGGGTTTTTTTAGTGTTTTGTCCCACCCTAGAGTGAATTTACATGCCCTGCAGGAGCTGGGGAAGGGTCTGCGCTCTGGGAGGGCTCCCAGTGCCTTGTTTTCCATTGGGAAAATCTAAACAGCAGTTTTGCTTCAAGAAATCTCTTGGGTCAGGTGGCAGCAGTAAATAGCTGGGGCGTTTAGGAATGAGCCATTTATTTCTGAGTGTCACCAAACCCAGCAGCGCTTTTGGCTCTGTATCCTGGGAGAAGGTTTAGTAGCTGGAGTCCCAGGGTTTGGGATAACAGTTGGGGCTTGACACCAAATAAAAATCCCCTAATAAAGAAATCAGCTTAATTTACTGTGTGAAATGAAGCAACTTAAACTGCTCCCAAACAAACAGTATATTGTACTTTTTTAGTGGGAGTGGGAAAATTATTGGAAGGCTCAGCAAGCAGCCTGTTGGTCTCCTGCCCGTGCTGCTCCCGGGGTTCTGATGGATGCTCCATGCCTTTCTTCCCCACTGGAAAACCCTTCCTTGTCCAGGTGACACACAAACCCCACAGATGGGAGCACTCAGCATCTCACAGCTGCTCTCCAACAGGCTCTGCAGCATCCAGGGAGCTGCTGAGTCCATCCTGGGAGCTTTTGGAGACGATTCTGCCTGTGCCTAAAACCAAATCCATGCTGAGGAAGAGGCTGCAGACCCTCTGAATGAGTGTTCCTGTGTGATGTGTTGTGGTGATTGGGGAGGAGACCCCTGCACTGAGCTCCTTCAAACCCAGCAGGGACCCAGCAAGGTCTTCTCCAAACTTAATTCCGTGTTTTTTGAAGCAAAGGAGCATTGGTGAAGGCTTTGGGTGGGTGGGAGGCATCAGCTTCTCAGCTGCAAAACACCACTCTGGACCCCATTCTGCCCTCCTAAAAAACCGGTGTGTCTGGATCTGCACCTCATATTCCCCGTTTTCCCGATGCTTTTTCCACCTGATTTGGCTGAAACTCCTCCACCCCGGTGTCCTTCAGCAGAGATAAGCCCCGACTGACTTTCCCCATCGATCCTCACCGTGAGCATGGCGGGGAACCAGAGCCGTGAGTGCCACTTTCTTTTCGCCGCCGCTCCTCTAAGTGAGACTTTCCTCGGCGAATCTTGAAAGGGAAAAAAACAAGTCTCCTCCACAGCCGGAGAGCCCCTTCTCCTTCCCGCCCCAGGAAACCACGGTACAACTTGAAACCGATTAATAATACACAAAGGGATGAGGTGGTTGGGCAAAGTGCGCCGGTTTCCTCAGCTACCTCGTGTTATGCTTTTATTAAGCCGCGATCTAAAGCGAAGGAGAGGGAGTGATTTTATAGCCTGCAGCGTCTTGTTTGCAGATTATTTTCCAAAGATGCTCGGTAGAATATCAATTGCCTGCGCTGAGACATCCCGGCAGGTGCTGCCTTGCACCGAGGAGCTGCACGAGTCGGCACAGCCCCTCCCGGCATCCGTGTGCTGATCCCGTGCTGGCTTGGGATGGGGATGGGCCCTGGGGCTGGGGAGAGGATTTTGGGGTGGGCAGAGGGCTGGAAGCACAGGGGGTGATGGGGTGCTAAGCCAAAGCCCTGCTGCCTGTGCTGTTCCATCCTCCACCCCCTGAATCCAGAGGTTTCCGTGGGAGCACAGATGCTCAGCCCTGCACGCCCAGGTTTCAGTGGCAGCGCTCATTAGCATGTGCAGGGAGTGATGAGGCTGCTGGAGTTTGGACGGGGGACAAGGAAACAGCCCATGTGTCAGATGGCAGGGAAGGGCAAAAGGGAAGGAAAAATGAGAGGGGGACCAGGGGAGCGCTGGGACTCTCCCAAAGTGCACGGGGACAGAGCCAGGCACCTGGCTGCCCCTCAGCCCCCTGACCTGTCTGCTGGATTGTGCTACTCGAATTAAAAGTGTCTTTTCTCTCCCTCATGGGGATGGATCGAGGACAGCTCAGGGTGATTGGCATCCTTCCTCATTGCTGCGGAGAAAGCAGCTGAATTCCTGAACGTACAGCAGGAAAAAAAAGGGGGAAAGAAGCTAAGCAGGGGTTTGGCTTTAGGAAAGAAATACTTGCTGGTTCTTTGTGATGCTCTGAGCCCCCCATGATCCCTTGGAGCCCTCTTAAGCGCAGTCAGTGGAGGGTGCAGACAGGTTCCTGCCATCAGGCAGAAGCTTCCCGAGATCCACAAAGCCCAATCAGCAGGAGAGGAACAATCGAGGCGCCGGCGGTCTCGGAGCTCTTCAGCTGATGAAGAAGAGCAGGGCCTGGACAAATTTGGAATAAGAAATGAGCCGCTGAGGAGGAACACCTAGTGACCTAGCTGGGGAGAGGAGGGGAAAAGTTCTCCTCTATTACTTGTGTGTCTTTTCAGAGCATCTTTAATCATATCCCACGTCATCTTCATCAGAGGGAAGGTGGTAATCAAGGCAGCTGCCTGGGGACGATGCTGTGCCTTTCTGCTGCCGAGGCTGTTCTTTTTGGGGTAGTCAGGAGAGCAGCTCTGGAGTGTGGGAATGCATCTGGGAGGTGTTTGGCTTCTTATTTTTTTATTGTAGCCACTTAGGAGTTGGCTCACATTGTGCTAAGGGCAGGGATTGAGATTCTCTTGCCCAGGGGGGTAACGAAAGACAAATGCAATGTTGGCTCTTACTTATTTTTTTCCTCCTGCCTTCTCTCTTTGTAGTGGTAAAATGATAGAATTTCATGCAGTCAATTGAGGCTATTGAGTTGTTTTGCCACTAAAGTTCTGGAGCATTGACTGTATAGATTCACAGTGTCCCCTCGCAATAACATCCCTTTTAACAACGTGCTATCAAGGGAGAGCTGTGCAGGCTTTAAAAGGTTTTCCAGGATTGTATTTCTCTCTCTCTCTCCCCTCTCAATGTGCTGAAAGCAAACCAGGGGAAGGTTTCAAGGGAAGCAGGAGGCCCCAAGCCAAGGCCATGAGGGAATTGGTCGTGCCTGTGTCCTGCTTGATGGCAAAACACCAAATCCCAGATTTTCTCGGGGCTGGGGACACATGGGAAGCTCGTTTCTTCCCTGCTGGGTCCATCAATCCAACTCTTGGCTCCTCCAGGAGTTACTGGGAGACAGCTAATGTTTTGTACTTACAGTAAAGGAAGGGATAAAAGGAATGCAAACCCAAGGTTGAGAGGGAAAGCAAACAGCTCAAACCCCCTATTTTCTCTGAATTCCTGTGATTTCCCCCCCTCTGTGTGTGCTCACCCTCATTTTCTGTTAGCTCTGGTCTGCTGCCCGAAGGAGGGACCTTTGCTTGAACTGAGCAGCACAGGGATGTGCCAGGCCCTGAGTTCCTGGGAGAAATCCCATCGTGGGCCCTCCCAGCCGTGATTCAGAGCTGCTGTTGGTCTTTGCTCTCCGTAGGCAGTGAAAATGGGATTTTCCTTCAGAAGAGAAGAGCAGCTTTGCTGTGCATCCCTCGGTGTGGTCCCTGTGGCTGTCACTGCCCTGAGTCACACGTGGGCACCCAGAGGGTTCCAGGGGGGGCTGGGAACACTGGGCAGACCCCAGTGGGTTCAGAGCCTTGGGATGTAATCCAGGTGAGATGAACTGCAGCCCAAAAAGGGCTCAGGAAATGTGAGCCAGGGTGAGGCTCAGCCCCCTGGGCTGTTTGTGGTGTTCAGTGGGGCAAATTAGAGAATCCCAGAGTGCTTTGGGGTGAAAGGGGCCTCAAAGCTCATCTCGATTCCACCCCTCATTCCATGGGCAGGGGCACCTTCCACTTCGGGGTGAAAGGGACCTCAAAGCCCATCTCAATTCCACCCCTCATTCCATGGGCAGGGGCACCTTCCACTAGACCAGATCTTGGCAGCTCCAGATCCCCACAGGTCTCCTGGGGAGCTCCGTGCCTGTGCCTGCTCTGGGAGCATTCCAACCCTCCCACCAGCCCATCCATAATGCAGATCTCCCCGGGTGTCCTTGCTGCAATATCCCTGCTGCTGATCAGGCTGGGGCTGGGATATTTATGAAACTCAGCTTTCCAAATCTCAGCCTGTTTTAACCTTCACTCCTCGCTTTCCTGGCTCTTCGGTGTGTGCTCTTTTAATAACTGTAACCCATCTGATAATGTTGTTATAAATTAATGATCTGTTTACAACCTTAACTCTGTTTTAATGAAGACTTTTTTTGTTGAGGAAAATAAAAGCTTCTGTAATTATACCTTGTAACTGCAGGGTTTTATAGCCGGTGAACTCATCCAACAAGCAATTTCGATTAGTTTATCCAGGCAAATATTCTGGTGTTGATTTCATACATATGAAAAAACACACACAGCTATTTCCATGAGCAGCAGAAATAATTATTCCTGGATCCCCGTGCCTGTGTCTCGAGAGCAAACTCGCGCTAGATTTTCTCATGCTTAAAAGAAGTTGAATTCACAGTCCTGCCTTTCTCTGGGTAAAAGCATTAATAGTATCTTTCATCTGACTGGTTGCCTATTTTCCTCAAACTTGTGTCTTGGAGATAAATGTGTCCTTCCATCAGATTTTATTGAAATGGGTTATAAGGTTTAGAAAGCACTGGAGATGTGGGAAGGAAAGAGCCGGGCAGGCACTGCCGGTGTGTGAGGCTCATTTCCTCAGGAAACCAGGCTGAAAATACTTCGGGTGCCATTAAAAAGTTGGAGCTGTCGTTTCAGGGTAAAGCTTCAGAGAGACTTGGAAGGTGTTTTCCAAGTGGTTAGTTCAGTGTCTGTTTCCCAGAGTGCCCGGCTTGGATTGCTGGAACAATTCCTGCGTTTCTGAGGAACTCAACTCAATGTTGAGCGCATTGGAAAATTCAGCTGTTTCTTTTGGTACCTACGTGGAGCTGGGTCCACCAGATCCTTCCGGAGATGTGGGCCATCACAACATGTTGGTACCTTGGTTTCATTTTACTGGAGACTCCCAGATGTCCTGAGATTCACCAACAAGCCTTTGCTTTCCCCCAGCTCAGGTCGGACCTGACTGCCAGAACTTCTCTGGCAAGGAGAAAGAAGGAGAGCAAAGGGATTGGGAGCAAATGGGTTGGGATTTGGGGCACCTCTGTTTTGGGGGGCCTTCAAAGCTGTGCTGAAGGCAGAATTATAGAGGGGATTGCAGTTGGGAGCATCTGGTTTTGGGTGTCCAGAAATGCCTTTGGGATTGAGAAAATCAGGTCAGCCTTCCCTGCTCATGCTGCTGCAGAGGAGTGCACCAGGATGGTGAGCCCACCACCTGAGGAGGCTTCCTTCTCCTGTCTCCAAGCCACCCCTTCTTCTATCCACCTGGAAATCCCCCCCCTAAGGATTTGCTTCCTCCTCTCAACCCTGCTGAGAATGGTTTTGGTGGAAAAGGACCTTAAAGCTCATTTTCTTCCACCCCCTACCATGGGCAGGGACACCTTCCACCAGCCCAGGTTGCTCCAAGCCCCGTCCAACCTGGCCTTGGACACTTCCATGGATGGGGCAGCCACAGCTTCTCTGGGCAACCTGTGCCAGGGCAGTTCCTGGACAATCTGTGCCACTCTCACAGTTCCTGGGAATCTGCAAGATTCTGGGATGTCTTGGAAAAGTTCTGATGGTCACTATCCACACTGAACTCTGGGATTATTGTGCCCACCCTTCCTTGCACATTGTGTCCCAGCCCTCCTTGTTCCCTACTCTCGTGTTCCTTCACCCCCTGCTGCTGTTTGCCGTGGACATTCCTTCTCCCAGTGCTGGCTGGAGCCTCCCATCTTCCCAGCTTTCTGCTCATGTTGGATGTGCAGGTTTAAAAATAACCAGCGTTGGGCATGAAATGGGAATTCTGGCTAATGAGGGCACTGGGAAATGGTGCCACTTAGTGCCCATGGTCACTTCAGTTCACACTTGGCATAAAACCTGCAGGGTTTGTGCCTCAGAAACAGCCTCTGCCACCTTGGGGTGGAACTTATCTGGTGTTTCTCATCTTCATTGCATGGAAAAAATGAATTTCCTGGAGGTTTTCCTTACTTTATTAGAGCCTTTTCCCTGCAGTAGGACTCTGCCTCTGCCCTGTGGATTCCCCACTTTACCACAATATCAGTAACAATAGTAGGATGTTTTTTTTTCCCTGGGGGCTCTCTAGGAATGACCCTGGAGCAGGGACATGCTCTCCCTGCTGGCATGTGGAGCTGCATCCCTGCCCTGCAATCGATTCCTCCAATTCCAGTCGCCCGTTGCAACAACAAAAAGTTGTACCAAAAGCGTTTCCCGCCCCTGAAAATCCATTACAGCCCCTGTCACCACTCTCGTCTCACAGTTGCTTTTTTAAAAATTTATTCTATTTTTTTTTTCTTGCTGGGTTCAATGGGGCTGTTTTCCCACCCTGATTACAAGGAGTTATCGGAGAAATCCTTTGCCAAGTGTCAGCCCGCGGCCGCCTGAGGCAGCCGGAGTCGGAGTTATCAGTGTTTGAACAGGTATGAAACAGGCTCCTGGCCACGGGCTGGGGTGATGTCCTTCCTCGTGTCCTTGTGACAGGCAGGAGGGATCAGCTAATTAAAGATCCTGAGGAACTGGGCTCAGATCTGAGCCTGGCCAGCCCCAGGAACTCCAGTTCTCCGTGGGTGGGACGAGGTCCCCAGATGCTGAACCAGGACCGTGCCTGGGGATGCTCCCCCTGCTTTGAGCCACCAAAGCTGCTTTTAGATCCAGCACCACATCTTAAAATTCCTTCTTCCTCTTTCTTAAGAGCAGAGCTGCAGGCGGCGGTTTTCGATCATTTTATTGGACTTATTTATTTATTATTTTTTCAATTCCCGAGCGACGCTGGTTATCTGAACCTCGGGGGTGGGAGGGGGGACGCCGTGAAAAATCTATGCCTTAATTTTCTCTCTGGTTTTTATTTCTTCTTCTTTTCTCCACCAAGAATCTGCATAAAGCTCCTCCACGTATCATTTATTCACCCGTATTTCCGAGCGAGAGGCTCTGCCTTCTGATGGAGATGTCATTTGCAAAATAATAAGGTCCTGCTTGCTGCAAGGAGAGCACCCCCCGCTCTTCCCCCACGGGGTCATTGCCTCCGAATTATAAATCTTTTTAACCATTGCCTCGTGGGTATCCATGAGCACAGCTCTCAGATTAATTCCAGGTCTGCTTCCTTGTCGTCTCCTTTGCTTTTTTTCTCCCTGCCGTGCACATAAACCACCCGGCTCTCGAGTGTCGGATCTTTATTCCTAATTGGGTCGCATCAGAGGATCTGTGCCTTCAGCTGCCGAGGTTCCTGCCTTGTGTAGGGACGTAAGTCACAGATATCATCAGATAATTAAGCTGCTGGTAGGTGTTGGAAGTGGTGCTCCCCTGTTTGATCCCTTCCCGTGCCGTACACGGCGTCCAACGGCTGGGCTGCTGAGGGGGGAGGTGGGGGCATCCCTGAAAAAGGACTTTATTTTTATTTACAGGGCTCTTCCCGCAGCAGGTCACTGTGTAAATGAGGAGGGAGAGTGGGGACTCCAAAAAGGCCTTTTTTTTTTTGCCTCTGGCCGTCCTATCCAGCAGGACATGATGCAGGACAGAACACATGGAACCAGGGATGCAGCGCTGACTTCACAGCCCTTCTCCCAGACTCCAAACTCATGGACACAGCCCTTATCTCTAATGTGGCTCCTTCCAGAGCCAAGGGAACTGTGCTGTGCCAGCAGTGAATCCCTTCCTATATAAAGATGCTTTTATGGGACATCTCCCCTGAGCCCACCCCTTTGCCCTCTTCTTTAAACTTTGGATTTTATCCTCTGCCTCTGCCCTCAAACCCACCTGGGGCTGAACCAGCTGCATCCCAGGAGCTGCTCACGTGGCCCCTCTCGCAGGGGGGGAATTATTAATGACCCCAGGTGTAATTATATGTCTTAAGCCTTGCTCAGGCTCCGCTGACATCTTTCCAGAGGAGGGAGGAGGGGTTTCAGGGAGACACCTTGCTGTTTAATAAATAAAAGAAGAGATTCATAAAGTGTCTGGCAAGCACATTCCTCACATAGAAATGTTACGGAATAACACGGGATGAATAATAGAAAAGGTTATTGAAAAATTCATAATTTCCAAGCGCCAGTGAAGGCCAGGCTTCCATGCCGTTTATTTGCCTGTAGAAAAGTGATTAAAATATATATTATTGTCCTGTCTATAGGAAAATGTATTATTAAGTGGATACTGGCATGACATTTGAAAAATCCATTTCATTCCACTTAGTGGCGGGCGGTGGGAGGGGAAGGGGGGGGTCCTTTCTCCCGCTCTGGTTTTCAGGGCATTCTAGTCAGGCCTCCAGAAAAAACCAGAGAAAGTATAAAGAGGGGGGAGGGTTTAATTACAGCCCCCTCTGCCTCCCAGCAGCGCCCTTCGCTCTCCATTTTCGTGCCTTTTGCCTCCAAAGTGAAATGAGATTCCTGCACCTTTTATTTATGGCTTTAATTGCCGAGGGTGGGAGGCGAGGACGGGCGGTGGGTTTGCTCAGGGTGGGGATTGGGGGGTTTTTCTCCGTGGGTGGAGGGTTCTGCCGTGGGTTTGGGTGCTTTTCAGAGGCTCTCATTAGGTGACAGTCTCCTGATGTTGACCTGGACATCAGCTCAACCTCAATGGCCTGGAAGCAGAGGGACTGCCCTGCCTCCAGGCTGTGCTGGTGACACCCAGGTTGTCACACTGGGCTCATCCCTCTTGTTTTTGGGGGCATTGCAGTTGTTTTATAAACCTGAGTCCATGCACAGGCCATGCTTTCAGACCTGTCCTGAATGTTGGCTTGGGAAGCTGGAGGATTTGGAGGTATTTTTGGGATGCTGGCTGCATTTCCTGGGCTTGATCCCTCTCCTAATCCATGCAGGCAGCCCATTGGTGCAAAGAGGGGTGAGAAATTGTGCAAAGAAGTTTCCTTGACAAAAGTGCCAGGGTTTTGATCAATATAACTGAAAATAGCTCCAAGTTATCCTCCTGGTCTTGTCCCCTTGGATAAATTAGTGAGTGTCTCCCTGCTCCCTGTGAAGGGTGGGTGCTTTGGGCATGGGTGGGATGCAGAGGTCACTGGGCAGACCAGGGCAAACCAGAGGGTGGACTTGTCTTGCACCCATGGGATCCTGTTCCTACAGAACTCCATGTAAAAAAACCACCTTTCCATTGGCAAAACCACCTTTCCAATGGCTGGATGAGCCATTTCCAACGGCTCATCCAGCAGTTCAGTTTGGGACACTTGGCTTTTTTTCTCCAAGAGCAGCTACATGAGATGGGCATTTTGGGTGGGAAAGTTGTGCCATGAAAAGCCATGGGCATTTTCAACACCCACTGAATTTGTCTGGGGACTAAAAGGCAAGAACTGTCCCCTCTGCTCCCTTCCTGTCTGTGGGGATGTGTCATTCCACATTAGCCTGGATCCACCCTCCAGAAGAGAGGAGGCAGCTTTGCTCCCCCCCTCCCTGCCTTAGATCTCGAGCAGAGTCTATATTTGCTGCGTTAATGACTCGGAGCCAATCTCCAGCTCCTCTTCAGTTTTATTCATAGATCCCATCTGGGACTGTCGGAAATAGAAAGGCAAAACCTGCAAAGAAGCCATGTGGCAGGAGAGGACATGAGGCAAGAGCTGCTTCTAAAAAGAAAGCAAGGCTTGGGATTGACTTAAATCTATTCCTCAATCTGGAAGGATTTGCCACGTATCTTCAATTAAAACCATTTAAAAGACAGAGACGCTGCTTTTATGGTTTTAATGAAATGTTTTGATTTTGAGGGAGTGTACAGAATTGAACAGGGCCTTCAGCATCTCCAAAAAGCAGCTCCCATCATATCTGGAGGTACCTCCATCCATCCTTCCCCTGTGTGGAAAGGCTCAGACCCTGCCTCTCAAATTAGATAACTTAAAATACATAAAGCCAAGCGTGTCTGAGATGCAGAGGTGTTCATTGTGTAAAGCTCTTTAAATCTGCATGGAAAGTCAGGCTGGGAGGACAGGAATATAGAGATCTCTCTGCAAAGGAGAACTTAATGTACCCAGAAGCCGTTGATAGACTGTCTGATATCCGGAGTCACAGCCGGATGGGCAGCCTCTTCCTCTCCTGCCTGGAAAAGAGACCTCTGAGCAGGAATAGAGGCTGTGCCCAGGAAAAATGGCAATATTTGGTGATAGGGGGGCTGCAGCTGAGTGTTCACCTTGGAATGGTGAAGGATTAGGGGGCACGGAGTGCGGGCAGGAGGAGGGATGACGACGTGGCAGTGACGGCTCCATGGTCAGCAGGGAAAAGGACTGGACACAACTTTTGCAATCAGCAATCTCTCCTTGCTTATTTATTTTCCTTTTCTCCCCCGCCCCGCCTTGCAATGCCCCCCTTTCCCCCCCCCTTTTCTTTCCCTACCTCTCCCTGCCCAGCCCCAATACCCATCTTGGAGGATCTAAATTAAAATCTGTTATCATTTCCCGGATAATCCCCTTTGATGCCCTGAATGCAGCAGAATCTGTCCTGCTTCAACCTTGCATGTAAGTGCTGATAGCTTTTGAACAGCTAAATGGCTTTGTATATCTCATACAAATGTCTGTCTCATCCAGGAGCTGGCAAGCCCCGCGCAGGCGGCTGGGGAAGCTTTATGAGTTACAAGTGGAATTACTTTGGAGAGATGCTAAGGAGGCCAAACCTTTCAGAGCACGTTCCCTTGGCATCTTCTGTCTGGCAGGGATGGGATTTGCATTGTCTTAACCTCTCAGAGCAGCTAATTGGTGTGGCGGTGCTGATGCCGTTTGTCATCGGGGCTTTCCTGCATCCAGCTCGCTGTGCCAGCCTGGATCTGCCCCCTGGGGCTTGTCTAGGGATACGAGTTTGCCCCAGTCCAAGCTCCTCGTGAGCTTTGTTTTGAGGAGAGCTCGTGCAGGGACTTTATTCACGTTTGGTCCAGAGCTGGGGGTGAAATGAGTGTTTCACAGAACCCCAGCATGGTTTGGGGTGGAAGGGACCCTAAAGACCACCTCATTGCAACCAACCCTGTCAGGACAGGGACACCTTCCACTAGACCAGGCTGCTCAGAGCTGGTTTGTGCATCTCTACCCAGCCTGGCTCCTGGAGCAGTCGATGTCCCCAGCTCTGACCCTCATGTTCCCCCAGTAGAGCTGATGTTTGTGCTGGGGCTCCTGAGTTCATTCCCAGTGATTGACCACTTGTCCCTTTCCATCCTGCCTTTTCCCATCAGCACTGGGGCTGTGGAAGCTCTGCCACACCCTCACTGCTCTGCCTGCCCTGGGGGTCTGTGTTGTGCCCGGGGGTAAGGTGAGGGATGCTTCCATCCTCAAACCAGCCTGTCCCAGCCCCACTCCTTGTGCTGCCATCCTTGCAGGAGAACACAGAACCTCGCAGAGGGAAGCTTCCCTCAGCAGGAATATATTCCAAACTGGCTGAGTGGGGCTGGTGCTGGGAGCTGAGCAGGTTGCCAGTGTTCCCAGTACATCCCATGTCCATCACCTGCTTGTTGTGACTTAACCCCAGCTGGCAACTGTCCCCCAGCCCCAACCAGCACCGTGCTGCAAAATGCAGAGTGCAGCACAAAGCTGTCAAAAATAAAAACCTCTCCATCCAGGGGACCAACCAGGAAATGCTGTAGCTGGTGATGTCTTTGTGCCCCCTCTGAGGACCCAGAGAGATCTGTGGGTGTCTGGGGAATTCAGGGGGAAAAAATTCTGCAGGAAGCTGGTAATAGTTTGGTAATGGCCCGATGACATGAGCTGATGTGGCAGGACACAGCTGGGACTGGGAAGCATCTTCCCAGCTCTCCAGGATATAAAACTGCAGCCCCCTGCTCGGGGAGCGAAAAGCCCTGAGGAGAGAGAATTAAAGGGAAGCAGTCAAAGGGAAAGGCAGGCAGGGCTTTATTTTTAAAAGAAAAAAAATAAATAAACCCTTTTCAGTTGCAATCACTTCTCTCCCATCAGTGCTTTGCTGCTCCTCTCTGGTGCAGAGCTGGATAGCGGTGGGTCCACATCCCTTGGTTAAATTGTGGGAGCATCAGTGATGGGTGGGGAGCTGCTGGGACTGCAGGAGAGGGGATGCTGTGTTTCTACACATCACCAGCCTTGTGTTCAGCTCAGGGGAGAGGACAGGGCACAGCCAGCACCAGCTGCATTCATCCCTCAAAGCTGCCTGTTGTGCAGGAATTCATCTGCCAAATCGGCCGGAGAGCCGGCAAAGAGCAGCAGAGTGGACTTAACCTCCCACCTCTGCTTGTGCTTCCTCAACAGAAAAACCCCAAACAAACTGCTCCTGCTGAGCAGGGACTTTATCTGAAAGGAGGAGAATGCAGGCAGCTGCTGGCTCAGGGCAGGCAGCCCTGGCTCCTCCAAGGGTCCCCCTGGAAAGGAGGTTTCATCCCAGCTTCCTCTTTTCTCTCCAAAGGGTCTGAAATCTCCCAGCAGTGCCAGAAGGAGCTTCCCCTGGGAGGGGAACACAGGAGTTGAGATGCCATGGATGCTGGGGAGCTCCCAGAGCTGGGGCAGGAGACAGGAGCTGACTTTGCAGTGTCAGATGGAGCTGTTCCCTGAGCCGTGGCACAGGTCTGGCACAGGATCCGGCTCTGGATGGCACTGCTCTGCCTCCCTTCTAAGGAATGATGATTTTCCCCTTTGGACAGATGCTCGTGGCTGGGGACAGCAGCTGGTGCTGTGAGTGCCTGCAGGAAGAGCAGGGCTGGATGCAGCCCATCCCTCTGGGATGGCAGAGCCGCGGGCACAGCGCCTGCCTTGCCCCGCTGACGAGGGCCAGATGTGAGTCCCTGTGGCTGGTGACTCTGCTCCAGCAGTGGCTTCTGCCAGTGATGCTCCAGGGGCCCACGGGCAAGGTCAGCTCTTCCCAGGGCTCTGCCTGGCTTTCTCCCCTCTGCAGAGCTGGGATCTCGCCGGGGAACACGGTGCTTGGTTATTTTCGGGCTTTGGGATCAGAGCTGGTTGCTGTTGGTGACGTGGAGGGCCCGAAGGAGGGCAGTTCCTTCCTTGGGGTGTGAGGATGCCGAGGGCAGAGATCTGAAGCTTGAACCCCCCAAATGAGCAGCGTTTCACAGGCTGCTGCTCTGGGGCACTGGTGCGACGAGCTGCTTCCATCCTCTGTATCCTCAGGGGCAGGAGCTCCTTCCCGCTGATCCCTCTGCCTTCCCTGCTGCCTTCTGCCTGTGCTGAATCCAGAGGAAAAGCAAAAAGCACTCACCCCCCCCCCCCTTAATGAACTCAGCATTAATCGCTTGTGTCAAATCCTTGTGCTAACAAGCTGAGGAAATCAAACAGGGCTCCCCGGGGAGAGCCGGGGAGTCAACACTCATCCATTAAAATGGTAATTTTGTATTTTTCACCGAGGCATTTGTCGCCTCTTGCCCTTGTGCTCTCGTTAGCGCTTTGGCCTTTAAATTATAGTGATTTTTTAAAAAAAAAAAAAAAAAAAAAGAACAACTAAACCACAAAACCAGCTCTCATCATCCTTCCTCCCTTCCTCCTCCTCATCCCGGGAATGCTGAGCCGCGTGCAGGGCGGTGTGTCTGCACGTGGGCTGTTATTTTGGCTTCAGTCATAACAACAAAATGCTCGTTGCTTCCAAGACAACTCCTTTTCTCCCGGGAATTCAAACAACCAATCCCATTCCCTCCAAAAAAAAAAAAAAAAGTGACTTTTGAGCATTTTGCTGGAATCCAAGTAGGAATTTCTGGTCACCCTGCTGTTCGAGGGCTTGTAATAGTTTCTTGTTGTGGGGTTTCTGGGAAATCATGGAGATATTTGCAAATCCCAAGGGTTTTTGTGGGTGTCTGAACACAGGAGGTTGGGGTTAAAAGCTGTTTGCTGCTCCTCTGGTTTTAAAAAGTTAGCGGGGGTGAGGTTTTATTAGGCCCGAGAAGGTGGACAAATGCAGCTTCCCTTCCTCAGGTTCAATCAGATCTGGATTTTCAGCGAAAAAGCTGCTTTCTCCACCTGCCTCAGCTGCTCTAATGGAAGACATCCCCTCTCCCCACAAACCTTGTGCTTCCTCCCCGTGGTGGTGGGAAGGCTGTTAAAATTACCGTGCGTGCAGCAGAGAAACGAGGAGTTATTGAAAGGCAGCATCTCCAGAGCAGCCCGGGAAGAGAGGAGCAAGCAGGAGCCACAGCACTGATGCTCGGGAATCACGTGGCACAGGGAAAGCCAGTTTGCTGCCCAAGTGCCTCCGTTTCCCCCATCAGCAGGAAAATATCCTTCCTGGTGAGATCACTGCCCTCTGAGCAACCTGGGCTAGCGGGAGATGTCCCTGCCCGTGGCAGGGGGTGCAACAAGATGAGCTTTAAGGTCCCTTCCAAGCCAAACCATCCCATGATCCCACGATTCTACATGCATATGGAAAATGCCACGGGAGGCACAGATTGCTGTTGTGTCAGTGACGCTGAAAGCAGACACGATTTTAAACCAAGCTAACACTTGCTCGCTGTGAAACAGGCGGGAGCACGAGGGGCTGGGCTGGGATTTGTTTGCCTTTTCCAGCCTGGATAACTCTGCAGCTGAGGGACTGCTTCCTGCCGCTGGAGTGGCTCATTCCCCGGCTTTACTGAGGCAGGAGGGTGCTGTGTTGAACCCGCAGCTCTTTGAGAGAGGGACACTCTCTCCTCTCTCACTCAGCACCGCAATTAATACCCCCTAACGACGTGTCAGGGGCGCAGGGATGCGAGCGCGGCGCCGGCGTTTCCCCGCGGATCCCGCCGGGTGGAATCCGATGAATAATCATGCCCGCCCTCCTCTCCCCACGCGGAAATATCCCAATAAATAAATAAATAAATAAAATGACATCTTTTCATTTCGTTAGATTTTGTTTTGTTGTTGGTGGTTTTTTTTCCCCCCTCCCTTTCCGTTTCTCATCAAAGCTCTCCCTCTGGTGAGCAATTTGCAGGCAGCGTGGCAGGAGCGGCTCCGAGGAGAGGGGATCTGCTGGAGTTGATGTGTTTTTTATCATCTCATTGTCCCATTTTCTGGGATGAAGGGGACTGGTGTTGCCCTCCCCATGCTGGTTTCTGCTTGGCATCATCGGGCTGCTCGCCACATTCTCCTGGAGCTGGTTCTGCCTGGAAAACGGGAGGGGGGAAAGCCACGAGGGGGCTTGATTTTACTAATCTGGTGTTAAAATTAGGGCTGGGGAGTGGATGTCAGTGCAGGTCTGGCTGCAAAAGGAGCCGAGGGCGGCTGTGTGTGTGCACGGTGGCAGTGCCATGGACATTCCACAGGGCTGTGGAATCAGGATTAATGGCTCCAGCATCCTTCAAGCAAACTGTATCTCAGAGCGCTTTGTGGAGTTAAATGACACAGGACGGTGGGTAATATATGGTGTAAAGCGCCGGGAAACAGCAGCACAAAGATATGGCAGGGGGAATAAATTAAAGCCTTCCGTCAGAAAGCCAATAATGGGGAAAGGGGAGTGGAGAGGTGGAAACAAGGGACAGGATATTTATTTGCAGCTGAGGTGTGAGAGCAGTGGAGAATCAATGACTAGAACATACAGCACTTCATGTGTAGCACCAATATATACACAGCCCTGGCCAGATTTTGGGGGGGCTGGGGGTGCCCCAATTCCTTCAGCCACTGTTGAAGGGGATGCACCCTGTGCCTGGTTCATGGCACGGGCTCCTGTGCTGAGGTTTTTCCCGTGGCAGGTGGATTTTTGTTCGGTTTGGGTTTTTTTCAGAGGTGCCGAGAGCTTCGAAATAGGTCTCCTTAAACTGCCTCAAGCTGGGTCCAGCTTTCCACCACTCCAAGGTCAATCTTGCCTGGTCTCATCCAGCAGCTGCTATGAACCTCGTGGAGAAAACTGGATTTAGCCTCATTCCATCCCCAGACCTCCCAAAGGAGGGAAATCTCATGCATCAAGCTGGGAATGGGAAGTTAAACAGGAATTTTTACACCAGAAGTGAGATAGCAGCATAGTTGCATTGACTCCTCGGAGCCTGATCCACTTGGGAAGGCAAGGAATGAGCCCTCCATCCCCTGCAAGGATGTTGTCAGTCTTCATTTACGATTTATCCAAGGTCCTATAGAGGAGTGGGGCGATGCAGCATCTTTCCCGAGCCTGTTTTTATCGAGGAGGGACGAGAGGTAGAGGAAGGGGGGTGAGGTGAGGGGAAGAAGATCCCTCGTGCGCCTTGTTTGACAAGGTTGCAAAGCAGGGAGGGGGTTTTCAGGCGCCCTCACGTCCCTGGCTGTGCCAGGGAATGTGTCTCGTGCTCCCTGGCTCCCCTCACCCCCTCTGATAAGGTAATGAGATGCGAGGCTTTGGTGTGTTTGACAAGCTGCTGTCCTACAGCGCGGGAGCTGGGAGTGCTCAGAGGCTGGGAGAGGAGATTAATTAATGCTAAAAGACACAGTTTGATGTGGCAATGAAATTTCGATTATAATAATCTCTAATTATCTTGTAGCACAAGTGCCTCGGCTCTCCCAGGTGTCTTCCCCAGTTTGAAATTGTTATTTGTCAGCATCAAAGGGAGAGGGGAGCTGGTGCAGGGTGTGCACGTGTGGTCCCTTGGGACGGGGAGCCCAACTTCTGCCAGGGATATCCCTCAGTGGAAATATCTGTCTGCTTCCATGGATCCCATCAGTGCCTGCTGTCCCAAATCAGGGCAAAACAGGGAATTTTTGGGGTCTTCAGTGCACTTTCCATAGGGTGTAAGAGCACAGGGAGGCAATCTGAGGTCTGTGCAGATGTTTTGTGGCACCTCCACTTTTTACTTTCCAAAGTGTGTCAATCAACCACCTGGTCCCTTGTGCCCTTCCCCCCCCCCCCCCCCCGATAGTTTTTACTCAAAATCAGCTCATTCCCAGGGAGAACTTTGGTCTTGACAAAACGACACTTCGCCCAGGAAAGTCATTTCCTTCAGCTGCTTTATTGCCTCCCCTCCAGGCTGAGCGAGCTTTAAAATCATCCTCCTTCTCTCCCATCAGCCTGAGCCCTTCTGTTCCCAACGTCTTCAGCTGTGACCTGTCCCTTCCCAGAGGGATCTGATGGCCTTTGGAGAGGTCCCTGTGAGTGGGGCTGGACAGTCACGCTCCGTGCACTGAATAGCAGATGGACACACTGGCATCTCTGGGAGCAGGAGTAATTGGCTGCTCTGCTCCTGAGGGTTGTAGAGGGGGTCTGTGCTGCTCTGAATCATATTTATCTACTTAAAACAGTCTCAGGAGATGAAACATGTTGGGTTTGAAGTCGCTGCCCCCGGGGCGTGCTCGCCATACAGAGGCTCCGTTTCTCTGGTGCTTCTTGGGGCTGAAGGCAGGAGACATCCTTTAACCACCCCCAACCTCCCCCAGCCCTGCAAATCCTTCCCTGGAGCTCCTGGGAGCCTTCCTTCCTTCCCAGGAGCTGCAGCAGGAGAGGGGAAGATGGGGGTGCCTCACTGAGCCCAGGGTGGGAAGGGGTCCAGTGTGTTCCTGTTGTCTCTGTCATCGCTGTAAGATGCAAAAGGGTGGGAAAAAAACACCTTTTCCGAAGCCTTTCCTATTCTTTCACCCTTATGGTTGATGGAAAACCTCCCTTCAGCCCCTCACTACCCTCCCATGCAGCTCCAACCCCCTCCAAGCTGCAAGCAGCATCCTTCATCCCACCCTTGCCCTTCAACACCTCTGGAGAGGGAGGAAAAGCGACACAAACCACAAAGAAAATCATCCCCAGGTGGGTTGTTTGGAGTCACAGATCTGTTTGCAAATGAGCTTGGGGGCTCGCTGGGTAAAAAAAGGGCATGCTTGGTGAATCCCATTTCACTTCCCCAGTGAGCTGAAAAACTCCTGGATAATGGGTTATGAGTTGTAGATCTGTTTGATTGCATTGTTGCAAAGTGGGAATTGTTTTGCAACATAGATTCTTAATCACTGAGGCATCTGTGATTGAGTGCGTCGAAAATTGGTTGAAATTGGAAGTTAACTATACTGCAGACAGCTTATTCTTGTGTATAATTGAAAATAAATTCTAATACTCTTCTTCAAAAGGGCTGCCGGGAGGAAATTTCCAGCCCTGTCCTCTCCTCAGCCCCCTCCTCTGAATCCACAAATCCTCTCCTCTCTCCTCTGAGCCTTTTCCTCTCCAGCCTGTAGAGCTGGGGAAGAAAAGCCAATCTCTGCACGTCACTCTCTGCATCATCAGCTGTAAAATAGACAACTTGCAAATAGTTCCTGGGGATGGGAGGGGTGGAAGGAATTAGAGGATCAAGACACTGGGATGAGGGGCTTGTTTTCCAAATAATTCTGTTCTTCCCTGGACTCTTCACAGTGTTCACAGAATCCCAAAATGGTTTGGGTTGGAAGGGACCTTAAAGCTCATCTTATTCCACCCCCTGCCATGGGCAGGGACACTTTCCACTAGCCCAGGTTGCTCCAAACCTTTCCTGACTTGGCCTTGGACACTTCCAGGGATGTGGCAGCCACAGCTTCTCTGGGCAACCAGACAGCACTTCCCTCCTGGGAGGGTTTAGTGACAGAGGGGAAGTCACCTGCAGCTCCTCGTTGCTCTCTCTTAATTCAGCATCCAGGGGATGCCCTGTGGAATTGAAAATTAACCAAATTAAGCCTGATGCAGGGGAATTTTATATCCATAATAAAATTTTAGTGGGGATGCAACCGCCCCGTGAGACCTCCTGCCCCAAGTCATTACAGAGGCTGAGAGTTTAGCAAACCTCAGGAAAAATGAACTGTTCCAGGGAATCACGTCATCTGGCACAGTCTGATGCGGGGTAGAAACCTTTGGCAAGGGGGTTCCTGCAGTTCCAGGTCTCAGTGCACCACAGGGTCTTTAGGGAGGAGACCAGACCTCTCCTACCCCACTTCCAGGTGACTCCTCCATCCTCATCCCACCAGAGCACATCCCTAGGACTGCAGTACAACCCCCTGCCTCGCTGTGTCCCCCCAGCCGCTCCCACGGCTCCCCACGCTCCAGGAATTTGTGGGTTAGGGATGGAGATGCACACAAAGGGTCCTGCCTCGGAGCTTTATGAAGCCCAGAGGTGAAAATCAAATGGTTCCCTGTGTCTTCCAAGCTTTTGGGAGTCTGCTGGGGGTTATTCTTCGTGGGATGAGAGGTCAGTTCTGCTTGACAAAGGGAAGGGACTTTGGTGGGTTTTTTTTCCTCGCACTGATCTCGAGCTATTTTTATTCCCTTTTCTCCCCTCGTGATGGGCCAAGGCATCAACAGGGGGCTTTCATGGCCTCCTTTCGGAGAGGGCTTTGGGTTATTGTTAACTCCTCATCGTGCTGAAGGTGCTTTGAATTTGATTCCACACCTGGTCCCGCTCACAATCCAAGCCTGGACCACCAGAGATGAGAGGGCAGGGCAGTACCCCAGGATGGGGAACAAAGAAATGAAAAGCTTTCTTTGTGTGTGTGTATTGACTCACCTTTGGTTGCTTGGGAAAAGCAGGTTGGAGCTTTCTGTGCTTCCCAGAAAACTTTGGGCAATGCTGATGCCTTTTGGAATCGTGCCATGACTTTTACAGGGGATAACTGCTGTTTAAAGCTGGATTAACTATGGAGTTTTCATTATTACTTAAAATTATTATCCAAATTTGGCATTTGGCATCTTTTAGGACAGCAAGGAAATGAGGCAAGCAACGACCCAAACTCAACCTGAGCTTAGCTTGTATTAGAAAAGTTGCACAGAATCAAGTAAATTGATTTTAAATCAATTTATTTAAAATGGTGCAAACTCCTAACACAGACAGAACTAGTTTAACCTTTGCTTAAATTGATTTTGCTTGCAACAGTAAATTACCAAGTGAGACTGAAGTGATTTAATGGAGGGTTAAGCCTGTTTAAGTGTGTCCATTTTCAGGGGTTTCATTGGTTTGGAGAGTGAGGGTGGCCCAGTCACTGGGAGACCTCAGGAAACCTGATTTTCCTTTCTTTCTCTGCCACAGATGTTGTCAAA
Source organism: Lepidothrix coronata (assembly GCF_001604755.1). Taxonomy (NCBI): domain Eukaryota; kingdom Metazoa; phylum Chordata; class Aves; order Passeriformes; family Pipridae; genus Lepidothrix; species Lepidothrix coronata. The sequence goes on along the minus strand of NW_016690207.1, from coordinate 4,876,987 downwards.
TTCTCCTCTCTGGGGCTCAGTTTCCTACGTGGGATGGGGGATTATAACTTTTTTCCTGTTTTGTTGTGGTGAGAAGCACCTTGGGGAGGGTGTCTGTCCTGAAAAAAATAGCTGCTACTTCACTAACTCGAAATAATGGTAAAGTAGCTGCCAACAGTTTTAATTTAATCAGTAAAGCTAAACCAGGGCCCCCTTTTGGGTTGCAGGATGGAAAAACAGACATTGTTAAGGGTTTAAATCCCAACCCTGCACTGCCAGTGTCCGTCTTCCATCCATTAGCCTCTGGATTTGAGGATGCCTTGGGGCATCTCCTCCAGGATGGAGAGGGCTGCACACTCCTCAGTCCCACGTCACTTTGGTTGTGACATTTGCTTTTTAGGGCTTGTTTGAAGAGGTGGAGGGAGCTGCTGGGGATGCCTCAGCTTAGGCCAGCTCCCCCAAAGCTCCCCAAGGCTGAGTTTAAGCTTGAGGTGGTATTTCTGTAATGCCAGAGCAGCTCAGACCTGGATCTTTGGACCTGGAGCAGCCTCAGTCCACTTGCACAACTGTTTTCCAGTGGACAGTAAATCCGTGTGGCTTGTCTGGGAGTGATGTGATTTGAATTAATCAAAATGCTCAACTGCAGGAGGAGAAAAAATATCAGGTCCAGATTGACGGAAGCAATGGAGTGGTGATAACTGTGTTATAATCCAGTGGTTGAGGACTTCGAGCAGCCACCTGGGAGTCAATCCTCCTTTTTTTTTGTTGTTTTTCTGGGGAATTTGAACCCTCAGCTCACTGGGAAGTGCTGAAGGATGTTGGCAAATGGGACATGCTGGGCTGGCCTCCTGCTCGGAGCTCTCTGCTTTGTGTACCAATAGGTATTTATTAATTAGGAATCCGAGTGGCTCCCTCGTTCAGGGGTTAGGAGACTCGCTAGGGAAGCTCTGGTCCCTATTCTCATTAAGGTTTAATTATACAAAGTAAAATATCATCAACAGGAGGGAGCAAGGCCCCCTGAATGCTGGATGAGGGGGTGGCTGGCAATGTGCCTGCAAACGGGAGACGGACGTGGCTTCGGGTCCCTGTGGATGGGGGAAGATGAATGGCTCCCATCTGGAGTGGAGGGGCTTGGGGCCTTTTCCCTTCTCCCCATTGAAGAGCTGTGGTGCCAGTTTGGGGTGCCCACCCTGCAGTGGTGGTGGGTATAGGACAGAGCTACAGCCACTGGGGTCGGTCACCGACCGAGTATCGCTGTGGGATGATTGGCAAACGATCCCAGGCTGCTGTTAACTCAAACATCCATCTGTGTGCATCCCAGGAGCCCATAAATTCAAGGGATAATTAGTAGCTGCCACACAGAAAGCAGCGGGGCACTAACCATTTTCACTCGAGGTTCGGAGCATCCTCTGCCCAGGCAGGGCAGGGCTGGGGAGGGAGGGTTGGTCGGTTCCTCCCCCTTGGAGCACATCTGCCATCCCAGAGGATGGGAGGACTCAGGGAATGGCGTGTACATGGATGGATTCATTCTGAATTGGAGAAATGGTGCTTAGGGAGTGAAAGCACCTCGCTGAGGAGCCACCCCAAGCTCTTGCTGCCTGCAACCTTTGCCTGTGCTTCATCTCTGGGTCTTTTACCACCAGGGGCACCTTGATCCTGGTTTTACAATGTGGAAACTGAGTCAAGGTGCTAAACAGTGGTTTTACTGCCAAGATAAGGACAAGTTTCCTGATTTTCCTGCCACTCAGGTCAGGTTTCATTCCCAAGGTGGCTGTGGCCAGGGCGGAGGCAGCTGGACATGGGGAGCCGGGAGGAGCCAGGCGTTAATGAGTTCACGTTTTGGAAGTGCTCCCGACTCTTCAGGTGAAAGTTGCTCTCCAGGAGAAGTGCAAAGAGTGCTGATTTGCATTCTTATTGCAGGCAATATCCATAGGGAGAGAATGTCAGAACAGCTGTTATGTCAAATTACCTTCCTCCAGTAACAGGGGATTTTATCTGTCATCTCGTGGAGGGCAGAGGCACTTGCACCCCTTGGGGGAAGCCTCGCTCTGCATATTTTTTGCATCTTGTGCTTTGTGGAATGATTTAGTGGAGCCCAGCATGGAGCAGGGTGAGGGACGGAGAAGAGATGGAGCAGAGCAAAGAGGACAGGGCAAGAGCTGGGATCAGCTCAGGTGCTCCTTTTTCCCACCACTTCCCCAGGATGATGCCCAGCTCCTTCCCCCTCCTGGCCTGTGGCAGCATCTCGGTGTGTCCTGCGTCGGGAAGCTTTTATTGCAGCCTTTCCATATAATCACTTCTTAATTAACTCAAGAGATGGCTTTACTTCTTGGAGCTCATTTCCAAAGGCTCCGTTTTATTTCTGTGCAGAATTAATATTTTACGTTTTCCTGCTCGGAAGAGGCGCCTGCATCCCCCCGACGGGGGGGGAGAGGAGGAAGCTGAGCCAGCACAGCTCCTCGCACCGAAAGGTTTCTGCTGCCGTCTGTGTTTTCCCAAGCAGCCATCAAGTTCTAGTGATCATTTGCAGGGAGGAAAAAATAAAAATAAAAGCGAGTGTGGATCGGGATCGTTAAAAGGCTCCATCTGGACGGTGCTAAGGAGGGGCGATGGCAGCAGGACTTGGCCCGGCCTGGTCTCAGCTGTCCCCGTCGCAGCCAGGGGACACACAGCGGGAATAGTTTTATATTTAAGCAGGATTTGGGGGCTTGCAAGAGCCTCCCAATGTCCTTTGTACCTCTTGGCTGTGCAGTGAAGCCCTGCAGCAGGGGGATGCTGGGCATGGGGTTGGTGCATGCGGACTCTGCATGTGGAGGGCTGGATTTGGGCAGGGATTGTCCTTTGGTTTCGTGCTCCTACGGGCTGTGATCCAGGGCAGGGCTGCTCTCTCTCCCCTTCTTATCCAGCCAGGAGACCCCCAGGCAGCCCTGCCCTCCCAAAACCGGCTCAGGCTCAGCTCAGGCTGGTTTTGTGCCTGGGGATCCCATCCTCAAGCTCCAAGCCGACAGCAGATTCCATTCCCAACACCCCATCGTGCCTCAGTTTCCCCTTCCACAGAGTCGTGCTGGTGCCTTTTCTTGAGGTGCTTTGAAACCTGTTGATGTCCTTAGGAGAGCAAGGTGCCCGTGCTGCTGCCCACGTGGGTGGCTCCAGCCTGGCCATGCCTTTTGCTCAGGGCAGCTCAGAGCAGGGCCGGGCCCAGCCGTGTCCGACAGGATGTGCCCCTTCCCCAGCCGCTAATCCCGAGTGTGCAGCCCAGCCCTAAGCTGCTCAGGGGCTTTAGGCTTCTAAATAAGCCTCACATGGGACAGGGCACTCCAGGGAGAGGACCACGAGCAGAACTGGGTGTCCCCAGCCAGGTGAGTCAGGGAGCCCCAAAATAGCCACAGCCTGGGTCAGATGGGCTGGATGTCCCCAGCCTCTTTTTAAGAACTTTGGGATTAAATCTCATCCCCCAAATCCCAGCCTGGAAGATGTGAGTCACTCCTGCAAGGGTCAGGACATCCAGGCTCTGCTCCTCATCCCCTGACAGGCATCCCTGCTGGTGGTACCCCCGGGGTGTGAGTGTGCCCTGCACCCCTGGGTGACACAGGGTTAAATGTTCTGTGTTATTAATTGTAACGGCTGGATCCAACTGACGAGCTTTGATCCATAATTCCTTTGCTGTGCTATCATTCCCATGCTCCAAACAGAAAGAGTCTGGAGCGAGTTAAGCTCTGGAAGTGAGGCAGAGGGACGCTGGGAGAGATATTAAATCTCTGTAGCCTTTCAGAGGCTCCATAATTCATAATCCTGAAACGCACAGGCTGATAATTGCCCTAATCACTGGAGAAACATGGCCAAAATGTACTGAAATAAGCCATAAAACTCATTACAAGATAACAAGATTCTATCTATTCTCGGAGGTCGCGTTAAAGCTCGGCAGGTCAGGGAGTTAATCACCTCCTCCGGCAGAAGCGATGCCGATAAGCGGCGGCACAAAGCCCGTCTCTGCCCGGATCCCGGGATATCCCCCCTGCCTCCCAGAGGGATGGAAAAGGGATGGGGTGCAAAGGGGTTGGGGAAGATGGTGTGTGCTCACTGGTGTTCAGCTCGGCTGGGAAGAACTTTCCTTGGGGAGAGAAGAGACAGGGCTGGGGAGGATGAGTTTTCCCTTCTCATGGGAGAGGTGATGCTTCCCACACTGTCCGCCACTCCTGTCTCCTAAATCCTAGAATCCTGGAATCCTACAATCCCAGAATGGTTTGGGTTGGAAAGAACCTTAAAGACCATTTAGTTCCACCCCCCTGCCATGGGCAGGGACACCTCCCACTAGCCCAGGTTGCTCCAAGCCCCATCCAACCTGGCCTTGGACACTTCCAGGGCTGGAATGACCCACCTTGTATTTTCTGCTGCTTTGAACCATCAACCCAGCCTTGGTAAAACACACTTTCAGGGAGGGATTCCTCTACAAAATCTTTTGCAGGGTGTGATGCTGCGTGCCCTGCTTTTCAGGGGTTGGTGATTCAGATGCTTTCTTCCCCTTCATCCCTCCTGCTGCGTGTTCACTTTGCTCAATCCCAGCTCTGAGCTGTGCCTTATCTTGGGGGGGGGAGCTTAAAATGATCACTGCTTGGGGTCACCCCTTTTGGGCCCTGTTTTGGACATTCTGGAAATGTCCCTGTTAGGGATCTGTGTGACAGGAGCCCTCAGAGGGGCTGTGGAAGTGGCTGCAGGTGCTGCCCCATCACGGAGTAGCCACGTTCCGGCCCCTCCGGCTGCTGCCTCCCCGCTGGGTTTGTGGTGATGGATCCTGGGCACGCAGCTAATCCATAATCCTTGCTAAATGCTGCTGATGAGTCAGTGCTCATTTAACATGAAATAGCCCTCCTGTGAAATCCATCTCCTTGGATTTAGCACAGCTACTTGTTGACTAAATATTAATTGGTTATTAAAAGCGTCGGTGAGGGGGAAGAAATTCTAAGTTTCCCCAGGGCTGTGGGTGGTTCTGTCTCCCGTGGACGTGCCTTTTTCTGGTCCCTGTACACAGGGATCCTCCCTCCTCCAGTGCCTGAGCCCTTCTTGCCCAAATTTGTTATCCTCCTTTTATTCACCACCCTGGGCCTTCAAGAAACTACAGAGAAAGGAGCCAAGGTCCCTGTACTGATAGTTGCTACACCTCGGCACATCCCTTCTCTCTGAGTTAATCCTCCTTCCCTTTTCCCTCTTTTTCTTATGGATTTTCTTAAAAATGATTAGTTTTTCCCTCTATCCTGCCTCTGGGGGTTAAAATGCAACGAGGCAGCAAGGACAAGGGTTGAGACATGGTACTGGGGAGCAAGAGGGGCTGGGAGGAGGGAGAGGGATTTGGGGTAGTCAAGTGTCCTCTGGTGTCTTCCAAATCCCACCAAATCCTGCTGTGGATGCTGGAGGGAAGCTGTGAGGAACTGGGAGAGCTGTGCCTTCCCCTCCATCCCTCTGGAATTGCAGGACCTGTGGAGATTGCCAAGCCTAGCAGGGGACAAGAACCAGAACATCTCCTGTCCTGATGGAATGGGGTGTGTCAAAGGGGACCCTAGACCCTGGATTTATTTACAGATGTTGGAGAAGATCAGCAGTAATACTCCCTAAGGGATGCAGCATCCCTCTGTGTTGCTGCTTGGGAAGGATCCATTCACTTTGCTGTGGCTGGAATGGGGTGTTTTAGGGAAAGAACTGGAAGAAATGTGTATATTTGTTTGTCCAGGGGAGGGTGACCAGTGGCTCTGCCCTTGGTGCTGCTCTGAGCAGACCCTCCACAGCATCCCAGGGTCATTTGCAGTGATTTTGTCGTGGACAAGCTGCAGGGCAGGATTTTAACCGGGAAAATCATGTCAGATGGAAAAACACATCAGGGTTTTTTTTCGGTACAAAATGGATAAAAGGAATGCTTTTTGTGTGCCTGCCGTGGACCTGTGTCCTGCTGGGTGACAGGAGCAACAGTTTAAAGCTGTCATGGCTTTTCTATCCCTGAATCCTCCCTCCTGTTCCAGGAGGGATGGCAGGGAGCCCCGTGGGTCCTGCAAATGAAGATCCCCACAGGTGCAGAACGTGTTGTGTTGCCCAGTGTGAAAAATCAATAAATATGCTGGCTGCAAAAAAAAAAAAAAAAAGCAACAGAAAACCACAAAAAAACCCAACCCAAAACCCACAATAAAGATGAAAACTTGCTACAAAGCAGGGAGAAGGGAGAGCAAGAGCTCCTCTCAAAGGAATAGTTGTTGGAGAGGGAGATCTTAGGAAGCTGATAATAAAGCAAAGCACTTTGCTGGGGAGGTGGAACAGGATCAGAGTGGGGATGCTGCGGGCACCCGGTGGGAGGACACATTCCTGCTGAAAAGGTTTTTACCCTCATCCTGCTTTTTTTTTCCAGAGGGTTTTTCCTCACAGTCCCATTCCAGCTTTGCAGTGGGTCAGTGGAAAGGGGCTGTGGTCCCTCCCCTCGTTGCTGGAGCATCCCAGTGCCTGGCCTGGGGGATGCTGGGCACCTTCCCGGCGTCGGTGGGACTCTGTCCCCATCTAGCGATGGCTGTGCCGTGCCTGGCAGTGCTGCAGCTTCCCGGATTTTGCTTGGCTGTGATGGGAAGAAGCTGAACTTGACCCCTGCCTTGACCTCCCTGCACCAAACCCTCACCAGGCAGCGGGAGAGAGGAGAGGGAACGTCCCCCCAGCCACTGCTGCTCCTAAAGCTCCGAGTGAGGAGAGCCCAGGAGCTGAAGGGGGATAGGAGCAGCCAGGCTGCCACCACTGCTGATTTTAGGATGGACAAAAAAACAGGAATTCATTCCAGTGGGGTTCATTTGCCAGCTCTGGGCTGGGGTTGGAGAGCACTGGGGTTGTGGAGCATCTTCTGAGTGAGGATCAACCTCAGGTCCTTGCAGGCCAGAAAAAGGGGTTTATGTCTCCTGTCCCCACAAAGGAGGGGTTTAGGGCCAGCAGGAGGGGTTGGGATGTTTGTGGATCCATCAAGGGGAGGAGGAGGAGGGGGGTGAGGAGGGAGCACTGGCAGCCAACTGTGACATTGCAGGCGCAGGGATGGAGGTGATGGAACGTTCGGAGCCTCCCGGCGGGAACAGGGAATGTTGGGCCGTCTCAGTCTGGTGCTCTGCAGTAAAACCCCGTCGCCCATCACAAGGGCAATGGGTTGGGTCAGTCTGAAGCAGGAGGATTTCTGTGCTGTGCTTCTCTCTGTACCAGCCACGAACCTGCAAATCTCCCACAGTCCTGCAATTCCAGAGGGATGGAGGGCAAGGCACAGCTCTCCCGGTTCCTCACAGCTTCCCTCCAGCAGCCGCAGTCACAGCAGGATTTGGTGGGATTTGGAAAACACCAGAGGACACCTGGCTACCCCCAAACCCCTCTCCCTCCTCCCAGCCCCTCTTGCTCCCCAGTATCCCGTGTATCAACCCTTGTCCTTGTTGCCTCTTGCTGAGAGCAGGAGAGTGGGAAAAACTAATCATTTTTTTAAAAATCTATAAGAAGAAGAAGAAGGGAAAAGGAAGGAGGATTAACTCAGGGAAGGAGGGATGGAGTGTTGCAGAGACCAGGACACAGCAGGACGTGCTCTCCTCCCTCCAGAACATCCGTGCTGCTGCATTCAGGCTGTCCCTGTCACCACTGCCACAGCCCAGCATATGGGAGAGGCATATGGATGGATGCAGGGGTCCTGCAGCTGTTCCACCCGCTCCCTGGGGGATTTAACACGGTGCTCAGCCTAAATGAACACCCCCCACCTCTTAAATACACCCTCAGCTTTCCCCTTCAGGCAGCACAGGGGGCTGCAGAGGCTTTGCAGGGGATCAGGAGGGGTGAGACCAAATTTCTCCCCTTTCCATTTGGAGTAGGTGAGGCCGTGCATCCCCACAGGTTTGGGGTGTTCAGTACAGAGCTCGTATGTGTGCTGTAAAGGTGGGCAGGTGGAGGGATGGGGGCAATAAAACTGCTTTTTGATAACAAATATCTCTTCTTGGCACTCAGCTTTCCTCAGGGGTAGGGCCTGTTAGGCTGCAGGCAGCACTGGAAAAGGTGGGGTTGGGAGAATTTGGCTTCAGTCATTCAGGAACGGGCTGTAAAAAGCCCTTCTTTGAGTCCTGAGCTGCAGGAGGAGCAGGAAAACTTCCAGGGCTGCCCTTGTGCCTGGATTCCCATCCCTTAAATGGGATGTGCGAAGATGAGGCCACTGAAGTGCTCAGCTCAGGAACATTTGAGATGAATTCCTCCATGGCACAGGGTGCCCAGAGAAGCTGTGGCTGCCCCAGCCCTGGGAGAGTTCCAGGCCAGGTTGGATGGGGCTTGGAGCAACCTGGGCTAGTGGAAGGTGTCCCTGCCCACGGCAGGGGGTGGAACAAGGTGGACTTTTAGGTCCCTTCCAACCCAAACCATTCTGGGATTCTCTGATTTCACCTCCTTTATCTGATATTTTGCTTTTTTCCAGCTCTTCCCTTCGCCCCCTCCGAGGGTGAGCAGCCATGTGCACACGTGTGGCATCACCTCAGCAGGGAGAAAAAAAAAAAAAAAGCCATATCAGAGGGAAAACTGGACCCAAGGAAACCTTTGAAAGTAGAGAGTCCTTTAAAAGAGTTGGGGAAAAAAGAGGAAGGGAAGTGGGAGGAAAATATCTTTCAATTTTTGCCATTTCAAAGCTCTAAGGTGACCTGATTTCAAAGAATACGAGTGTAATACTTTCCCTCTTTCTTCTCTCTTTTTTTTTTTCCCCCTAATAGGGAAGTGACATTTTATTCTACTTATCCTTAAGGCAAAGTTGGATTATTTTTTTTTTTTTGAAGTGGTGGGGGGGGGGATAAGACGTGCAGGGAAGGAGCCACACAGGCACAGCAGCCGGTGGCACCGGGAGAGAGGGATCCCAAAACCATCCAGGTACGTGACTCCAGCGCTCCAGGGAAGGGGGTCCCAGCCATGAACCTGCCCCTGGGGGGCACCAAGCCATCCCCAAATCCTCCCTTGTGTCCAGTTTGGAGGAAAATCCTAGGGAAAATCTTCCAGAGGGGCCTTCCCGGCAGCCGTCGGGAGATGCTGGCGGGCAGGAGAAGCACGTGCCAGGGGGGCAGGATGGTGGGCGTGGGATTTGCCCCTTGGTTTTGGGTGCTGCCATGGGTTGGACGTGCTAAGGATCAAGGGTATGGATGTGGAGGCTCGCTGGCATTTTTGTAGCCTTGTGTTAACGATGTTGGGTGATGTTTTGGTGCTTTGGAGGATGGATCTGGAAATGCACCCAGATAGCACATGGAAATGCTGCCTTAGCTCCTGGAATATGTATTGCAATGGCACTGGACATCTCCTTGTGCATCCCTCTCACCCCTAAAAGCTCCCAGTTATGGCACCCACCTTACTCTTGTATTTCTGGGCTGTTGCATGTGGGAAGCACGTCGTGAATCTCTGGGATAATTTATTGGGAGCTCGTTTTGCTGATGGTCTGCGGCAGGAATGAGGTCATTTCTTGGGGGCCTTTCCAGGCTGATCTTCCCTGAGTGTGCTGACTCCTCCTGAAAATTTGGCCTGGCAAGACAAACCTGAATTACAACAGCAAGTGCCCTGGGCACCATGCAGGGGAAGAATTATTGTTCCCTGCCCCGTTTTGCTCTGCAGTTGGATGTCTTCAGGAACAGGAGCAGGACACGGCACTGCTGGGCGGGAATGTGGCTGCAGGGCTGAGCTGAGGAGCCTGGAAGGGACAAAAATGCCTGTAAACAAGAGCAGGAATCCCTTCCTAAGCAAACAGCAGCACATCCTTCCTCCCAGCATCCCTGTGGAGGAGTGTGGAGCAGGGTGTTGTAACCCTTGTTGTCAGCTCCCTCCTTATTTCTCACCTCCAGTTCTGCTCCTCATAATCCTCATTGACCACTGGGTCACAATCCCACCCTCCCTGCTCCACTGAGCTGGTGCTCCAAGGGTTATCCCAAAGCCTGGCTCTGGCTGAGCTGGGAAAACACACGGAAATCTACATTTTTTTGACTCAAATGGAAGGCAGAGTTAGGAAAAGAGGCTGGAAGAGAATAAATATGGGCCATGGAGATCACAGGCCTATACAGAGTTGTTTTGTCCATGAAACCCTACCCCAGGTTTGCAGCTCCCTGGGACTCTCTGAGACCGCTGTTGTTCACTGTGGGGGAAGTGTTTTTTAAGCCATATCCCTGTTTTTCATCTGCTTATTACCAAAAAGGAAGTGTCAAACCCTTTTCCAAGCATGTTTTGCTGCTCCATTGTGGGGCTCTCAGGAGGAGCAGGGATGGAGACACGGGGAAGAGACAAGGAGCTGAAGCACCTGCCTGCAAACACTTAATTAGTTGAATTAAAAACATAAATTGATCAGTTTTGGGGGGAGCTGGGAGGGAAAGAAAGGTTTGATAAAAGTCAATGTTTTGATTTCCGTGTTGAACTTCGGTGTTCTTTTTCCTCCCGCCCGGATTTGCAGAATAAAAGGGGAAATAGAAAGTAAACGACTTACAACCCACTTTGCTCCAAGAAGATAATTTTCCCTTCGCTTTGATGTTTTGTTTGGGGGCGAGGGAGGGAGTCAGCGCGTAGGCTCGAGGTTTGTTTTATCTGGTGATGCTCGAGATCCCGTCCCCGCGCTCCCGGCGGGTCCCGAACCCCTCCGGCGGCAGCGGGGCCCCGGGATAGATGGGAAAAGCAGAGCGGAACACCCCCGAGGGGAGCCGAGCTGAGAGGCAACACACAAAGTGTGTTTGAGGCAAATATTTGGACAATCTCAAGGCTTTGTTTAAACGAAACGTCGGCTGTTAATAGCCGACCCCGCAGGGAAAAGCGGATCCTCCTGCCGAGCGCAGATTAGAGCATCGCTGATGGGGGGACCGCAAAGTCAAAGCAGTCCCGAGCTCCGGAGTTTTTCCTCCCGTCCTGCTTGGAAGAGCAACAAATTGAGCAGTTCTTTCCCCAAAAGGATGAGCTTGTGCCTCCCCTCGACGCGGCTGGGCGTCGGGAATGGAAGAGGTGCCCCGTGGTGCTGGGGCAAGGCTGGGGAGGGCTGGGTTTGGGGCGGTGCTGGATGGAGACTTCCGTGTGTGATTTAATAAAAAATGCGGGAATATACGGGCTGGGAGATTAACGCCACGCCGAGGCTGTTCCCTCACCCCTCCAGCCCCTCTGTCAGACTTCACAGGAATTAGGAATCAGCACTACATAGATTGTAATAATTTTTCCTTTGATCTTGCTTGTCCTCATCCCTCTCCCATTCACACCCCCGTTTTTGATCTCTCCTGTAAAGTGTTTACACCCCTCAATTATTGTAATTACCTGTAGGAAAACCAGGAACACGCTGCCAAACCTGTGTAAATCCAAGGGCTTTTAACCCTTTCCGTGCTGAGCAGCCCTGGCAGTGGATGCCTTGGAGCCCGTTCCCATCCTGGTGCCCTGCTGGGTCCTGGCTTTGCTGTATTAAACGTGTTAAATGCTGCAGGTGTTGCACAAATCGTTCAGGTTTTAGCTCATATGGGAGGGGATAAAATAGCTTTTGCTCCTTCTTCTCCTCTAATTCCCTCTGTGTGTCCCTGCACCTCCCCCTTACACTGAGGAAGCATGACCTGGAAGTGGTTCTTCCTCAGCCCCAGCTGGTGACTGTTATCCTTTCTCATTTGGGATCTCTTCCCCTTCTCCTTGGCTTATTTATTTATTTCTTTGCTGCTCGTGACCAGATCCCTTGGACACTGGAACAGGCTCTCCAGGGAAGTGGTCACAGCCCCAAGGCTGCTGGAGATCAAGGAGCATTTAACCAACACTCCCCTTGCGGGTCCTTCCCAACTCAGGATATTCTTTAATTCTGTGATTCTTTCGGCTTTTGGGGGGATGCTGAGCTGGAAGTGCCACTGGGAGCAAGGCAGCGGGAGATAACAGAAGCAGAAACGGATAATCATGGAATATGGAGCTGTAATTCCATCACACCGAGGTGGGGAATTCCCAAAGGGAAGGGTGTTACAGGGATTGCTGCAAAGGGGGTGGGTTCGGCAGGACCTGGTGGGGGTTTGCTTTGCTTCAGCTCCACCCAAGTCGGGGGGGAGCTCGTTCCCTGCATCCCTTGAGCGCGGCCGATGGGAGAAATTCAACTGCAATCCAGCATTTCCCAGGCCTTGGGAAAGCTTTAAGGCTCAAGCCCTGGCAGAGGAGCCACCCCTGCAGGGAAGTGCTGGACTCAGGAATGCTGTCTCTCCCTGAATCAGCTGGAAAACAGGGGGGGAAGCACCAAGCACCACAACAGGTCGTATTTCCTCCCTCTCCTTTTAATCCCTGATTTTGGACAAACACCGACCCAGAAAGGGAGAGAAGAGGAATTAAATTAACGAACACAATTTCTCCCTGTCATTGCACTCTGACTAATGAGTCTATTTCTGGGTAATAAGAAGGAGCAGGAAGTGACAAGGCACTGTAATGAATTAGTGGCCCAGAACCTCGTTAGTCAGAATAATCTTTCCATGAAAGATAAACGATGCAAACATTAATTATGAAGCCGCTGCGGAAATGCATTTTGTTATTTGGCATCCCAAGACATCCCTCCAAGTTATTACTGAAGTGAGGTGCTTTAGGAAACAAAATAAAAGGGATTAGGGAAAGAAATGGGGATAATATGTCGGGCTCCAAGCAGGATCACCTCTGTGAGGTGCCAAAGGAGGGGACCAGCCGGGTGATTTCCAGGGAACAGCACAGATTTCCAGGGGTATCCCTGTCTGGCTGGATTAATCATCCATCTTGCAGTGGTGCCTGTGGGTGCCTGCCAGCCCAGAGCTCCAGGCCAGGAGAAATGCCAAAGAATTGCATCCTAGGGGGGGTTAAAAATATTAATAATAATAATAATTAAAAAAAAAAGAGGTTTGGGAAGTAGGATTTGGATTATTCATCTATGTCACTCTGCAAATAGGGGTTGCAGGGTTTGGCTGGGACCAAGCTCTAACTGTAGCTTGGTCATTGCTGCTTTCTGGTTTAAAATTTAGGTAGGTACATCCCTGTATGAGCCAGGAGAATGCCCTGGATAGCTCTGGAGTTAGTGGCACAGCAGAATCTGAAACCAGGCTGGAATTCAAGGGGGAAAAAAAAAAGCAGGAACGTATTTTTTAAAAAAATATTTAAAATTATATAGATATTATATGTATGTCTTTATGTCTCATGAGGGAATAAGGAGAATCATTCCACCCCCACTCTCCAGCTACTGCCTGCTCCCACCTCCACTGTATTAGTGCGGCTTGTCCCAATTTTCTTCTTTGTTGTTTTTATTCCCAACGTATTCCGGAGCTCTTCTCGCGCATTTCAAAGCGGTAGCGCCCGGTGTTCGGGCGCAGCGGCGGCTCTGCCTTCCAGCTGCAATTACTCTGCAACACAACTTGGTCTGGTGAAGTGTCTTTCGTTGGCAGCAGCTGGGGAAAAGGATTTGGGGGATCTGGTGGGGCTGGGGAGAAGGGATGGGAGAGGAATCCAGGGAGGGGTGGAAGGAGAAGGCAAGGGAGAGGTACCCAGGGAGGGATGGAAATGAAAGGCAAGGGAGAGTATCTGGGGAGGGATGGAAGGAGAAGCGGTGGCTGCATCCCGTTTTAACCCAGCAGCATCACCAGTGCCACCCTGTCACCTCCCAGTGCAGCTGCCAGGGTGGGTGGGATGGGTCTGGGGGACGGGATGATCTTCCAGGGCTTTGCTTCCGCCTGATGCTCTTCTTGGAGGATTTTAAGTCAGGGCCGCGGGTGACCAGGTTTAGTGTTGATGCCCTGGGCGGGTTTTATCCGAGGAGCAGAATGAGTCAGGCACTCACACTGATGCTTTTGCAGATCTTGCTGAGCACTTCCAGCACTGTGTAAGGGTTATTTTGTCTCTTTGCCTCCCCAGATCGGAGATCACGGGCTGTTAATGGGAAGCAATAACGGTGCTTTGCCTTCAAGGGTTGCGAGGATACAGGCATCTGTAATTACGAGGTGCTCAGAAAGTGCCATAATGGGGCCAACCATGTGTTGTGGCAATGCAGACACTTCATAATAATATCTGTGCTGCTTCTAAGAGTCTGTCTCTGACCGTGTCGGTCCGGCTCCAGCTGCCTTGCTCGGAGATGGGTCCGGTCAACACGACTCAAAGAAAAATAAATCCAATAGCCCGGGTGTAGCTGTGCACCAAGAGAGTGTTTGGGGGGCTGGCTCAAAGTCATGCCAGTTTAAACTCTTTTTATGCTGTTCCCCATCTCGGCGGTCCGTGTCCAACCTGCTTAACTCCTGGGGGTGGGAATGTGATGTGGATGGAGAGGTGAAAGCCCTCTGTGGTTAAGGAGCTCGCTGGTGATCCCGGTTATCCGGTCCTGTCCCAGCACAGAGCCTGCAGCAAATCCATAAACATCTTTCCCTGGAGGCAGAAACACGCAGCATCCCCCCTGTCCCTCACCCAATTTCTTATGTCAATACGGAGTCTGATCAGAAAATCACGGAATGGTTTGGTTGGAAGGGACCTTGAGGATCATCTCCTTCCACTCCCTGACACAGGCAGGGACACCTTCCACTAACCCAGGTTGCTCCAAGCTCCATCCAACCTGGCCTTGGACACTCCCAGGGATGAGGATGCCACAAATTCCCTGGGCAACCTGTGCCAGGGCCTCCCCACCCTCACACAGAACAATTTCTTTTGTGTATCAAACCTGAATTTCCCCTTATTTCAATTTGAACCCAGTCAATGAATGATCTCAGCTCATCGTAGGCCCCCGATCAGGGCGTGAAATCCGCAGTAATCACCACCATCATCCTCTCTGTTGTCTCATGAAGGGGAGAGAGCAAAGAAATAACCCCGACCTTGTCTGTTAAAAACGTTGTTATTGTTTTCCGTCAATTGTCGGCTCGTTCTGCGGGTGCTTGAGTTAAAGAGAGAGAGGAGGCTGGAAATAAGCTGAGAAATGACCGTGTTAAAGCGCTTCTACCGCAGCTAAAGGACTCGGGGCTGGGTAATTAAGGAGCCCAGCGCCCCCCGCACCCGGGAACCGTGTTTCTGCCTCAGGTGCTCCTCTGCATGTTCAAAGTGCGCAGGAATGGATCAAACAGGATTTACTCCTTTCTGCAAGGGCTGCCTGACGAGCCGGGATTATGCGCTGGGAAAGCACCTGATGAGGAATGAAATGAGACGGCGGAAAAAGGGCTCCTGAGAAATACCGGGAAGGGGAGGGGAGGGGAGGGGAAAGGAGGAAATGAGGATGCTGTCCTGGCTTCGTGGACAGGGTTTCAGTTTGATTGGCTGTGAGAGGGGGCTTGAACCTGGAATTCCCAGACGGGATCCTGACGTGAGCCGGTGTCGTCTCCTGTAATATTCCTGCTGTGGCTCTCTGCCTTTTCGAGCCCTTCTCCAGAGCCCTGGCAGTCCAATAAAACAATCTCTGATTTCAGTGGGTTGAGGATGGAGCCCACAGGAAAAAGAGAGCACTTGTCCTGATAAAATGTGCTGAATCCCCGGGAAGGAGGCCACAAGGGGAAGGGGAGAATCTCTGCGAGGAGATTCAGGGCAAACAGCCCTGTCCTAAATAAAGAGCACAGCAACACATCCTGGGGATGCGTGTATCCCCTTTCCCCTCCTGCTGCCTACCAAAGGGTGACAATTTAACTTCTGGATACAGCTGGAGGTGGGATGAAGGTGGGAGCAAGATCTGGAAGGCGCCTGCAACCCTCTCTGCTGGGCTTCCCGTGCCAGTGGCTCTCAGAGCACTCGCGTGCTGCCGGTTGCCTTTCGCAAGGAATTGTCATTTTGGAGGCTTGAAATCCCCATCAGGAGGTTGTGTTTTCCCTCTTCCCATCTCTCCTTCATCCCCCCAGCGCTGTTTCTGCCCCCCTGGGGTGGCTGATAAGGCAGAGCCGAGCAGGGAGCGCAGCCTCCGGGAGATAATTGACTTCGTGTGAGATCTGGGGAGAAAACAAGAGAAAAGATGTTATTTTACAACCTTGGTACTCCTGACCTCACTGGAAATAAATACACACATAACAGCCTGGAGAAATCGGAGGGTGCATTTAAAGGAGCGGCAGGGATGGGAGCGCGGGGCTGTGGTGGCCTCGCCCGGCTCCGGCGGGTACTACAAGGACTAAAATGCTTGGGAGGACGCGCGGGGCGCTGGAGTGTCCGAAGGCAGGAAGGGAGCAGCCCCGTTTGCCCCATTTTCCTCCCCACCCGCCTCTCGGGGCGCGGCGCCAGACGGATGGCACTGGTGACACTGGTGACACTGGTGGCACTGGTGCGGAGCTGGAATGGTTTGCTGTGCTCTCGGGGGGGGAAGTCAGAGGGAGCTCAGCCCCCGGTGGGATGCAGGAGCTGAAGCAAAACCCCCCCATATGCCATGGTCCAGCTGTTGCACCCCCAGAAGGCGAAGCTTTGGCGTTGACACCCCCCCGCACTGACAGTCCCCGGCCCAGGTGGGTGCTGAGGGTGCTGGGAGACGGCGCTGCGACCCCCAAGCACCGACTGGAGCCCCGCGGGGGTCCAGGGCACCTTGGCTGCCCCTGCCTTCCCCCGGCCCTCTCTGCCATCTGTGCCAGGGTCGTTAAAGGTGTGAATTAGTGCTTGTCGCGGGCGCTACTTAAAGGTAATGAAGTTTACTTGGCTGGGTAAATTACCAGCTCTCTTTAAATGGCCCTTTTTTCCCTTCATTACTATGCAGATGTATGCTAATGCGATGGTCTCCAAACACAACTTTGATGACCTTCTAATTTTTATTTATTTATTTACTTGACGAAGCAGTTTTGGCTGGCGGTGTAATTTAATTAGCGTCTCCATTTCGGAGCCTGCCTGGCACGCCGGGGAGCGGAGCTGGGGATGCAGAGGGGTCCCCCAAGAAGAGATTGGGGGCTCCCCCCCCCCGCCTCAAATGAGAGTCGTAGAGTCCCAGAATGGGTTGGGTTGGGTTGGGAGTGACCTTAAAACCCATCTCGTTCCACCCCCCTGCCATGGGAAAGGACACCTTCCACTAGCCCAGGTTGCTCCGAGCCCCGTCCAACCTGGCCTTGGACACTTCCAGGGCTGGGGCAGCCACAGCTTCTCTGGCCAACCTGTGCCAGGGCCTCCCCACCCTCACAGGGAGGAATTCCTTCCCAATATCCCACCTAAGTCTCTCCTCTTTTAGTTTAAAACCATTCCCCCTTGTCCTATCACTCCATGCCCTTGTAAAAAGTCGCTCTGCCTGCTTCTTGTCATCCCTCTTTAGGTATTGGATGATGCAGGGGGAAGGGTCTGGCAGGTCTGGACCACCCAGGGGTGTAATTAGGGAGTGATCGTGCATTGGTGGGGTTAATGACATGGGGTTTCTGGGGTGATACAAAAGGAAAGCGCTGAAAATAATCTGAATAAGAGGAAATCTTTGCATCTGGGCTGAAGGGGGGCACTGCAGGGAGCATCTCCTGCAGGCAGAGCCAGCCCGTGCCAGCTGTCCCCTGCCCGGGTGGCCGCTGCCAATTCAGTATCTGGGTGTGGGAGCAGCTCCGGGGACAGACCAGTCCCAGCCCGGGGACAGGGACCTCGAATGGAGCGTTATCACCTCCTCTTGCAAAGCGTCTGCCTCCTGTGATGAATCGCAGCTCGGGAGGAGCCTCCGACAGCTCCGCTGAGAGATCTGGAATTTCTCTGCTGCGAGGGAACGTGAGGCACAGCAATAATCAGGGGCTGGCTTGGGAAATGAGGTGCTCGGACATGCAGGCAGTGACTGAGGGCCCGCGGAGAGGTTTGAGAAGGGGTGATTTCCCAGATTCCCCCCTTCCACTGGATGTCTCCTTTCCCCCCATCCTTCTCTCTTGTGCTGCTTTGCCCCTTCCCATTCCCAACCCTCCTGCAGTCCTCTCGCATCCTCCCTGCCCGTGCCGGCTGTGCCGCTGCCGTGGGTGCCCTGGGGTGCCCAGACACGGCAGCTCCAGCTGCTGCTGTTTAGGTAGAAGTGTTTACATTTGTTTAGCACAAAGACGCCCCAGAGATTTCCCGGTTCATCCACGAGCCGGGCGGGAGGGCTGAGTGAAGAAGTCTGAGAAAGGAATTCATCATCAAAACCACCCCTAAACCCACCCCTAAAAGCAGTCCCTCGCTGTGTCCTCGGCTCGGAGGTGCAGGGAGCGGGGCTGGGTGCCTGGCTGGGGGCTGGGGGTGCTGCTGGAACCCCCAGCTGGGGCCAGGCAGGACCTTTCCATGTTTTCTGGGTGCCTTTGGCGTGTGACCAGGCACTGCCAGCCCCGTGGTTCACTTGAGGTGCTCATCTTCCCACCGTCACTCCCCGAGCCTGCCACGGGGACAGTCATAATAATAATGATAATATTAATAACAAGAATCGTGCCCTGGCAGTGGGATTGCAGCCTCTCCTGCCCGTTTGTTCCGCCTGGTTAGAGGCTAATGTGAAAGCCGGGGGAGGGGACCACAGCCCTGAGGGACCTGGCTAGAAGGAGGCTCCCACAGCATCCTTCATCCTCAGGGATCCAGAGCAGGGATCTGAGCAGCTCTGCACACCTGGAGGTTGGTGGTGGCCAGGGAAAAGCCTTGAAACACCCAGTAGGTGCCAAGTGTGATGCCCATGGAGTGTAGGGACACAGGGCTGGGTCTGAGGGCTCCCACAATGTCCCTCTGGACTTCCCAGAGCTCTCCAGCTCCAAAGAGGATGAGCTGCCCACACCCCTCTCTCAGGTGCTGTTCGAACCCTGCATCCTCTGAGCAGTACAAGCAAACAGCCCCGTGCCAGGTGGGCACAGAGGGGGCTGCACCCCTCCTCCCGGCCTCTCATCCCCCCGTTTTGCCCTGGACCAGCAGCTGGGAAGCACAAAACCGTTTAGTCGAGTCTGGTCTCCCTCCAGCCCGGGGCTGGGCCAGGCCGGGGTGCTGGCAGCAAGGAGGGAGTTCAAACTTTTATTGGCGTATTCATGTCCTCCGATTGACTGATAAACCGGCTCCTCATTATGTTTTTGTGTTCTACTCGTCTTTTTAATTAGCCTAAGGGCCTCATTAGCAGCAGCAGCAGCAATGACTCTGTGATCAGCCTTGCCTGGCATCCAACCTGCATAATGTCACACAGGCAGCACGCAGAAGGGTTACCTGTGAAGGTGGCAGAACTGCCACCCTCCTCCTCCCCAGACCCTGTCCCCAAGGCAGGGGACATGAGGACAGTCCTAAAATGGGATGGGGAGTGGTGGTGTCGACTTCACGGTGGGATGCTGCAAAAAAAAAGAAGGTGCAAGTGTTGAGATGCTGCTCAGAGCTTCAGGGTCCTCTGCTTTGCTCCTCTCCCAGTTCATTATGGGGTTGTGGTTCATGCCCAGTTTCCCTGCCCTCATCCTGACCCCTTCCCCTCCTCCTGCCCTCAGGGCAATGGAGGGTGAGGATCTCTCTGACAAGAAAGGCTGGAAGTTGTTCCCATCCTGGGAATTGGGGACCTCGACTTCTGCCCCCGACTCTGCTGGAGGAAGCCCAAAGCTCTGGTGCTGTGCAGCAGCCAGGGAAGGCACTGCCTCAGCAGCCAGCTGGTGCCCCCTTGCTCTGCCTGTGCCATCAGGCAGCCAATTAGCAAGAAATTAATATTGTGATTAGCAAATATTATGATTTTCTATCTGAATCTGTAATAAGCTGATTATTCACTCGTGAGTGGAAGCTGCTGCTGTACATGGGGCTGCCTTTCCCACACTGGGCTGGGGCCGGGCAGCCTCCTGGACCAGGGGCATCATCCTGCCTGGGACGCTGGGTGCCACCCCCGGGGCTTGCTGGGCTCCATCCCCAGTGGGAGCAGCGCCAGGAGGGAAGCAGGAAGGCCCTGCCTGTGCAGCAGCAGGAGCAGGCAGGAGCAGGCAGGGTGTGCTGCAGGAGCAGGCAGGGTGTGCTGCAGGAGCATGCAGGGCTGTGGCTTGTCAGCAGATGGCAATGCCCTCCTGCGGCACGGCAAAGCAGCCTGGTGGCACTTTGGGGCCATCAGGGGCTGCTGGAGGCCACCCTCCCTGGGCAGCACTGCCCTGCCTGCAGCAGCTGAGCATCCTGCAGGGAGAAAGCGTGGGGGGTGAGCTCTGGTTCAGCATTTTCTGGTGTGTGTGGTCCCTGCTGCAGCTCCACGTTGGGCTGGGACTGTTCTTCCTGCTCATTTCGGAGCATCCACTGTGCTCCTCCCCAGACAGGGTCACAGAATCATAAAACAGTCTGGGTTGGAAGGGACCTCTAAAGGTCATCTAGCCCAACCCTCTTCCATGGGCAGGAACACCTTCCACGAGACCAGGTTGCTCCAAGCCCTGTCCGACCTGGCTGTGAGCACTTCCAGGGATGGAGAATCCACACCTGCTCCAGAGTTTTACCCCTGGGCCTCAGGAAGGACTCGCTGTGTTTTCCCTATCAAGCAGTTTGCAAATATCTGTGCTGATGGGGGACACACTGGTGGACATCAAAATCTGCTTTTCCTTTGCGTGGATCTTACGGAAAACATCATCCAATCAGGCATTTATCATTCCAGAAGATATTGGCAGACTTCCCTCCCTTACAATTCCCAGCATACTGATGAGGTTTGACCAGAGATTATTTTCCCTGTGTTGTTAAAGAGAGAAGTTTTCCTCTGCTTGGGGAAACTGAGGCACTCACAGTGATTTCTCAAAGCCAAGGAAAAGGGGCATAGGAAGCAGGAGAAGAAAATAATGTTTCATGGACTGAAAACTGTGTGTCCTCCCTGTATCTTTTCTGTGCCAATCTGGGACTGCTCAGTTCGGTTCTTGTAAAAAAAACCTCCTTGAAAGTGGCTAAAATATAAGTATTTATGACCATGTCCTGCTCTGGGGCTTCAGCTGCACAGAGGCCAGGTCTGAACTGCCTTGGAAATGCAGGTTTTTATTCTGGACAGCTCTGTACTTGTGAAATGATCCGAATGGATTTCGGTGGAAGGAGTGGGATCGCTTCAGCGGGATTGTCGGCGGAGAGCTGAGCACTAGATGGCGAAAACGAGCCGTGGAAAAGGCCCGCGGTCCTCACCCTGCATCCTCCCCGCTCTCGCCCCATCATCTCGGCTGAAGATTTGGGAAAAAAGAAGAGATAAGTTGGGGGAACGTGATTTCTCGGAGCGCGGCTGCGGCGCAGAGCTGCAACTCCTCCCTGACCTTGAGCATCCTCGGGCCGGGCTGCGGTGCCTGTGCGGGTGCTTTGGCTTGGCCCTCCCGCTCTTCTCCTGCCTCCTTTGCTCTGTGATCCCGCCTGGCTGGCGGTGAAGCCCCTCTGTCCCCACTTGCAGGGCTCTGAGGACTGACAGGACTCATTGCAGCAGTGGGAGGTGCTGACGGGGCGGGAAGTGGGAACAGTGAAGGGCTGCTGGGAGAAGGGGTGAGGGGATGTTCTCCAGTGCTGCCAGGCATGGACTTATCCTGGGCTTCCCGACCCTCTCTGTGGGAAACACTGCACCCCTGATGGGCATTGTGCCATCCCAGCCCATCCCAGGGTGTCTCCACTGTATCCTCAGCCTGGATCTCAGGGATTTTCCATATAGGTGTGGGTCACTTCTCCTGCCAGCGCCACATCATCCCTGGCCCTGTGCAAACACACTGACCATTCAACACGGCAGCATCATCTCATCTCCTTCCTCCTCCTCCTCCTCCTCCTTCTCCTTCTCTTCCTCCTCCTCCTCTCCCATCCCACGCTGGTGTCACAGGGTTTCTGGATCCCCTCCGTTTTGGGAAGCAGCTGCCTGGCTGCGCTGGGCAGAGCCCTTCCCAGCTCCCCCACGCCGTGGGCAGAGCGGGCTCCTGCTGGTCAGCCATTTGTTTGCTTTGCTGCCATCCGGCTCTGCCGAGCTGGAATTGCTCCTGCTCGGAGCAGCCTCTCCGCACGTGTGTTTACGACCTGTGCCTCGGGCGTGTTTCCTCCCGCCGAGAGTTGGCCGGGGCTCCTGCAGCTGCTTTTCCTCCCGATGCCAAGTCTGGAAGGAGTTTGTTGCATGCTAAAGCACGACAACCCAGCCCCGCAGGAAGCAGAGGCAGAAGCGCCGGCTCGGGGGGAGCCGCGTGCGCGGCTGTTTGTCTGTCCGCCCACGGAGCCTTTTCCACAGCCTCTTCCCAACTCCTTGGTGCTCCCACCAACATGAGGGCCGTGGAAAGACAGCAGTCAAGTCCAGGTTGGGTGGAGCACTGAGCCCCCTGGTCTAGTGGAAGGTGTTCCTGCCTGTGGCAGGGTGCGGGAATTAGATGATCTTTCAAGTCCCTTCCATCCCAAACCATTCTGGGATTCTCAAATAAGTCAACGCCAGCTGGGAAGCCAAAGGGATCCGTGGCTTTTCGGAGCGAGCTCAGGGGAGCTGACATCACCTGGAGCAGGAACTGGGATGTCTGCACGGCAGCAGGGGTTTCAGTGGGGTGAAATGCAGAGAGGAGTCCTGGGGTACATGGCAGTGGGATGGGAGCGGTCCCGAGATCCATCTTCGAAGCACACACTTATCCAGGGAATTTATTTTCTGCTGTGGATTTGCCACAGTGTGGAATTTAGCACCGAGAATTTCAACTTTCTCCCCTTTTTTTGGGGTTTAAATTGCAATTTTGTTGTCTGCTGCTTTTCCTGAAAATCTCGGCAGTGTGGATCCAAACTCCCCTGAAGGCTCAGCAGTTTGTAAATGCATCAAACCCTCTGCCAGACCACACCAGGGGAGGTGACCATGGGCTTGGTGACGCTACTGGAGCAACACCAAGCAGCCAAGGGAGCAAAAGGTGACTCGGTGGGGACATGGGGCCTCTGATCCAGGCTGAGTTAGAGACACCAGCTCTGTAATCACTGGCAAAAAGGGGATTAAGAAGGGGCTTCGTTGAGGGCTTACACATCTCTGAAGGGAATTGAGCGGATTGATGCCAGGAGGCTCTTTGAGCTCGTGTCAGATTAGAGGCACAAGTGGGCATCAGTTTAAGCCAAGACGCTGCAAAGCAGGACATTAAAGGAATTTAGGTGAATATACATATATTTAAAATATTTTTATGTGTGCTGTGCTCAGTTAATCTAAGTCATTGACTACCCAAGGCAGCAGTCAGAGTAATCAGTGCAAATGACTTTAAAATGAAGCCAAGCTGGTAATTAGGGATAACAAATGTCATGTCAGGAAAGCAGTGACTTGGTTCAGCAGCACTGGAGCTTTGCAAAGGTTGCCTGGACCCCGTGTCCACCCAAGGAGTGAGAAGGAAGAGCAGGAGAAGCTGATGATGCAGAGCATGTCAGGCCATGCTATTAGTGCCCTACCCAGCTCTGGGTGGGTTAATTCATGGGGTTGGTGCTCTCTGACCACCCTTTTTGGGTTGGTTTCAGGGGGCTAAAGGACCTTTACTTGGAGAGGAAGCAGAAGGCTGAAGGGTTCAGCCAAGGAGTAGCTGAGCATGTTGACCAAAACCCCAAGATGACTTTTAGCTCACCATCAGTGGGCTTCAGAGTTACCATCTCTTGGTGGGAACGCATGATAAGACATCTGACATTCGGCTTAGCCCCGAATCTCCTCTGCCTGTGCTGTAATTCAGAGCCAACACAGACCTTTTCTGAAGGGAGGGATGATTTTTGCATGTTTGTGAAGTGCCCAGCAGGGCCCCCGATTCCAGCCCTTATCTCCGGGGCTCGCTGCAACAGTAACAACATCTGAGAGCCTCGCCTCCTGTAATGGCTGCTTTTACAAAGTCTCTCTCTAGTCGAGTTTGAATTTTATTTATTTTATTTTTTTTTTTTTAGAAGTTGCTCTGTGCATAAATTGAAGGCACGCACAGCCCACAGCCAGCAGCCCCCTGGAAAGTGTCACCTTCACGGTGACGCCGAGCGTGGCGCTGACAACGTGGGCTGTCGGGGTGAGGCGCTGGCAGATGGCACCGTCCGCTGGGACAGAGAGAATGGGAGTGAGAAATGCTGCAAAGAAACGGCCAGAATAACCCCCAGTCCACCCAGGAACGTGTGTCTGCTGGGAGAAAGGGGAATGGCAGCGCTGCCGGAGGAGGAGGAGGGTGTAACGGGCTGCCTTGGGGCCTCCCGGCTGGTGTTTGCCAAATCCATGGATCCAGAGAGTGACAGGACAAGGGGAGAGGGTTTTATGTGGAGAGAGGGCACAGTTAGATGGGATACTGGGGAGAAATTCTTCCCTGGGAGGGTGATGGCATCCTGGCACAGGTTGCCCAGAGAAGCCGTGGCTGCTCCAGCCCTGGAAGTGTCCAAGGCCAGGTTGGACGGGGCTTGGAGCAACCTGGGCTGGTGGAAGGTGTCCCTGCCCATGCCAGGGGGTGGGACTGGATGGGCTTTAAGGTCCCTTCCAATCCAAACTATTCTGTGATTCCATGATCCTAATCCCAACCAGCTTCCCAACAAAAACAAAGCTAGAAGTAGCCTGGGAGTGCCTTTTCTTCCTCTCCTTTCTCTTTCCCCCTTCCATGCTCATTCCTTTCCGTGTCTCCAGCAAACAGCTAATGAAGGGAAGGCATTTCTCCTGGCCAGAGTGGAATGTATGAGGCTGTTGGCCTTCATCTTATTACTGTTAATGGAAACCCATAGAGATAAATCCTCCTGGCTCGTGATGGAAGCTTACCTTTAAATATTGGCCATGCAGGGTGAAATATGGGAATGCTGAGTCCCAGGGAAGGGGAGGCACACACGTCACCTGCTGCAAACCACAGGGCTCAGTGTGCTCCTGTGGGGATTTCAGGAGTGAGATGCAGAGATGGCAGCTCTGGGCTTGAACTTTGTAGAGGTGGGGGTTCAGTGGCTGCTTTTGTGCATAACGAGGGTTTGGGCACCCCCTGGTTTGGCCCTGCAGCCACGTGAGGTTGGTGGCCACGTGGGTGGTGTCCTGGGGCTCCTTCACAGGCTTTTCAGCCCCCCCTGTGCTGGGTCAAAGGGGACAGTGGGGCAGGTGGAGCCACAGCCTCACCCTCCCCACACCTCTGAGGGGCTGAAGTGGTCACCCAGAGAGGTTGGGAATCCTCATCCAAGGAAGTGTCCAAGGCCAGGTTGGATGGGGCTTGGAGCAACCTGGGATAGTGGGAGGTGTCCCTGCCCATGCCAGGGGGTGGAATGAAATGAGCTTTAAGGCCCCTTCCAACCCAAACCAGTCTGGGATTTCTGATCCCTCCCTGATGGCCATTTCCTCTCTGGACAGCAAAGAGAAAGGAGGAGCTGTTTCCCAGGTCTGTCAGAGCTACAGTCCTGTTAGTATTTAATTTTTTTTCCCCAACAAGCCTTGAACTCCCTGGCTAATTAAATAGCAAGTGGCTATTAAGCTGATGCCTAGGACTAAGGTTTAATAAGGCAGTAACAGGCACCGTGTATTTGCACGTGTGTACCCAGCCTGAGGTGGGAAACCTCAACCCAGGTGCTCTTTAAATAGTCAATAGTTATTTATTAAACATGGGGCAGCTATCCAGCTAAAGTTAAATTAAAGGCCTGGCTGAGAGATGAGCTTGGATTTAAAGTATTAAAGGGTTAGCAGCCTAGCCCAGCATGCACTGGAATCCTAAACCTGGCTCCCAGAAACTGGAATAGCAGAAGGAAGCAACACGCTGCCATTTAATCTGTGCGAGGTCCCTGTTTGCTCTGCAAATACCAGTGAAGGTTAATGTTTTTAAAAGTTTGGAGCTGGCTCCTTTCCCTCTGATGGCAGTTTGGGTGTGGAAAAGTCCAAGTGAGAGCTGTCCTGGTGGTGCTGTTTCCCACTGGAGCCCTCCAGCTCCTCTGGCTTCCTCAGCGTGGAGGTTATGGAAGAATCATGGAATCACAGAATGGTTTGGGTTGGGAGGGACCTTAAACATCATCCAGTTCCACCCCCCTACCATGGGCAGGGACACCTTCCACCAGCCCAGGTTGCTCCAAGCCCTGTCCAACCTGGCCTTGGACACTTCCAGGGCTGAAGCAGCCACAGCTTCTCCGGGCAACCTGTGCCAGGGCCTCCCCACCCTCCCAGGGAAGGATTTCTTCCCAAAGAGAACCCTCATTTTTCTATAGGCTTCATCAAAAAGGTGAGGCTCAATGATCTACAGGAGTGGGGGTATAAAATACCCCAGTTAGGGTAGAAAATTGTATCCATGGGTGGATGACACCTGCTCAGAGTATGGTATTAAATTGTTAAGTCTCAGCATAATTTTCCTGTTTTCCCATTCCTTTCCTTCCCTTTCCAGCCAAGGAATGCTCACTTATTTTTAATTCCATCTTTCTCCAGAGGGGGATGGGATGGCTCTGTCCTGCTCACACTTGAACCAGATGCTTTCTGACATGTGGGGACTTGCAGACCTCCCCCTGCAGAGCCACTTTTCCTCGGGGTTTGTCTTCCCTGCTCAGGCAGCTGGCAGGGAGCTGTTCCCAGTGAGTCAGCTGGGCATGGGGGCACCTCCCTGTGTGTCAAGAACTTCGCTACAGTTGGTTCAGCATTCCTCCAGGAGAAAAGAAAAGGGGGGGGAGTGTGGGAGTGTGGAAAAGAGCCTTAACCGCTGCTGTTTATCCCTCTTATTTTCGGTTCATTTTATGCAGCTTCAAACACAGCCGACACTCACCCGGCTCCATTAATGGAAAATAAAGGTCAGGGCTGGAGGCACCGGCGCTGCTGTCCCTGGATCCCACGTGGTGTGTGGTGTGAGTGCCACAGCTGCAGGGTTTTCAATTTGATTCCCATCTGGGGGAAGAAATTGGGGCTGAATTGGCCCCGAGCGCCAGCTCCCACCAGCCCGGCCCAGGATGGGGACAGGGCTGGGCAGGAGGGGTCCTGGTCACTCCTCAGTCCAGGCTGGGTGTTCTGCAATGTGTCTCCTTGAAGGAATAATGTGGCTAAACCAAAGAGCCAGTTCCAGCTCATGGGTCTGGTGCAGGGATTTGGGATAATGTTGGGCAAACTGTGCCCCAAAACCTCACTTGCCCCAAAATAAGGCTGTTAACCTTCTCCTTAGGGGGGATTTACTGGTGTTAAGGGCTCAACTAGCAAAAGGTTCTTTGCTGGTGTGCTGGTGGTTTCAAGGCAGGTTCCTCCTCTTCCCCAAAGTGTACCAGGAGCTGTGATTGGTGGGAATATTGCTGGTGAGAACTTTGGGCACAGGTTCTGGGACTGAGGCTCCTGGGCTCCATCCCTGTGGGAAGCATGTGTGACAAACATCCTGAGGCTTTGTCCAGGTGATATGTAGGGCTTGAAGCTCTTTTTGGGTGTTTTCCAAGGTGTCCAAGGGATTGAGGCACTCTCCTCCTCCAGGAGTTATCCCACAGTGAGGAGTGGGCTCTTGTCCCCTCACACCTTGCGGGTCCTTTGGCGTGTGGATCCCACCTCTTCACACAAAATGAGGGAACCCTGTAGGTACCTCTTAGGATTTGACCTGTTTTGGTTTTTTGTCTGTTTTTTTTTCCCCTCTGAAATCTGCTGCTGGGCTCTTTGCAGGGCAGCAGGAGATGCTGGAGAAATGGCTCTGTTTTCCCATCAGCTGATCCCAGGGCTGTGTGGTGCCTGGGGCTGCGATGGCCACCTCACCTCGCTGTGCCTCTCACACCTCACTCAGCTCTTTGCTTTGTTGCCTTTGCTGTGTAGAGCTGACCAAACCACAGATCCTGAATGAGAAAATCAACAGCAACAGGCTGGAAGGGGCTGGGTGACAGCAGCTGGAGCAAACCTGGCGGGGAGCAGACCCTTCCAGAGCAGGGATTTGCCCCTCCTGCCTCCCACCAGTGCTGGATAACTTACACAAGGCAGCTGAAAGCTGGGTTTGTATCTTGTCTTTGCCTTTCTTTGTGGCTTTTCCCCCTGGTTTTAGCCCTGTGAGGCAGCTCTTGCCTCTGTCCCTCAGGCACAGTGCTCTGTGATGTCTCTATCAGGCAGTGGCTTTGCTGAGCATCCTTCCCCAGCCTGGCACTGCTCCCTCCTTCCCAACTCTCCCAGCCACCTCCCGGTGTTGCTACATGACAAAGTCCTCCTGCCCCTGCCCTCAGGCTCTGTGCGGCAGCTCTGACCCAGGGATGGGGACAGAGGAGCTTCCTTTCCAGGCTGGATACAAAATCCATGGTGCTTTATTCCTTCCAAGGCACTTGCCCATCGAGGCTTCCCTGTGGTCAGGATGCTCCTGCTTTCTCTCATCTCCCTCTTGCCTTCTCTCCCAGCTTTTCCTTGCACAGGCTCTGATGACTATTCCAAGGATGCTCCAAGGAGCATCTCCAGGACCTCTCCATGGGCAGCGAGCCCTGGGGCAGTGGGAAATGCTCTTTAGGACCAGCAGATCCTCCTGTTTGTATTTCAAAGCACCAGTGGAGTGGGACTGGGATTTTTGCCAGAGTCTTGCTAGAGGGAAAGTTTTCTCTGGCTCAGTTCACACAACGAAGGGTTCTCTTTTTTTTTCCCCCCTCTGCTTTATTCTGATACCTTTTTAACAGGATCAGCTAAATAAGCACATAGAGTGTACCAGTTCACATGCCCCTGGAGGTGAGGAGCCACTGCAGATTAAAGTATTTTTTGTGATCTCCTAAGCAGCTGTATTTTATATGCTGGCCCTGTTTTGCTGATCCTATTAAAGGGTATCATGAAACACAGCACCTCATGGCTATGTATGTTTGGCTTTCTGTGAGCAGGGGGTTTTGGTCAGGTGGTGGGTCCTGTGCCCTGCCTCAGTCCCTGACTATCCCTAAGCATAAGGTCTCTCCTTGAGCTGGAAGGGGATTTCCATTAACTCGGGACCGAATTCCATAAGGTCCTTCAGGAAAACTCATCCACCCACATCTGGAAGGTCACCCTCTGCTTTTCTGGAGCAGCTGATGGCCTTTTGGGGTGGAGGGAGCTGTGACAGTTCAGGGGTCAGGCTGGAAATTCCTTAATCCCTGTACGGGATGCAGATCCTGTGGGCAAGGGTAGGGGACGTGTCCTCTCCCCTTTACCAACTCCCCCATTTCTTGGTGGTGCAGCTTCATCAAACCCCACCAGTGATCCCCAGGTGCATTATTGCTCTTCCCAGCACATGTCCATCCCCTCCCTGTTCCCACTGCAGCCCTTGGCCCAGGGACTGTGTGGGGATTTGGGGAGTCAGCGTGACCCAGGGATGAGAGCCACGGATTTCCCTCCTCCCCCTGTTCTTGCAGTGCTAAAAATCCCAACACTGATCCCAATGCTCAAAACCAGCCACCCTGCAAAGCCCTGCACCCACACCCCCCTGAGCCACCTGGCAGCTCCAGGGGAGCCTGCCCAGGGCCCCCCTGTGCTAATGAATCAGGACAGTAATTAATGATCATTGCAGTTTGTGGGGAGGACTGTGAGTGCTGTCACTGCTGACTGCACTGACAATTCCCAGGGCTGCTCCCACATCGCTCTGGCCAGTGGGAGAGGAGGAGGAAGAGAAGGAGGAGGAGGAGGAGGAGGAGGAGGAGGA
>NW_016690207.1:4846163-4847611 GCF_001604755.1 Lepidothrix coronata | reverse complement strand
TGAAGACGGCAGAGAGACATGTCAGCTCCTGAGATCCATCCCCGACCTGCCACAGGGCTTGTGCTCCTTGGCAAGAAATGTGATTATTCTGGTTTGAGGTGGAGATTTCTTCAGTGTTATCTTAGGGGAGGAAATCACAGCCCCCATCCATTTCCTTCCCATCTCCCAGCCTGGCAGAGGCTCAGTGCTTATCCTGGCCCTTGTAGGGGTGACTGTGCTACTTCTTCACTGAGTTAAGCACAAACTGATACTTGCTGTGTGAAAATCCCAGCAGCACAGGTGAATTCATGGCCAAAATAGGGGAAAAGCCCTTTTCTTCCTTTATGGAAGTGCCCTGAGCATGGAGATCTCTCCTGGAAGCTCTGATGCCTGCTTGCTGTGGAGGGAGAGGCTGGGCAGTGGCCAGCTGCCAGCAGGTACAGTTTTACTGCTCCAGGAGCCTCGTACCTTCCCATTCCATCCTTCCAGATTCAGCCAGGAAGATGCTGAGCCGTGCCCCAAATTCCCCCAAGATCCAGCTGCTCATCCCTCTCAGCAAGGTCCTCACCTTGTGTTCCAGCTGCTGTCTGGGTGACATGGCTGCTGGGAAGAACTCATGGCAGAGGGAAGAACCCACTGCATTTTTCCCTGTTCCCAGGGTTTTCTGTGTGTGTGTCAGTGTCCCATAAACAGTAACAATGGGCATTATGTTTTGAAGCTTTTGAAGGGGGGAACATGAAATCTAATAGGTAAAAATATGCTTTTCCATGCAAATTCCTTAGGAAATTACCCACAGCCCAGCTTTCAGCGGGTTTTGTGAGGCCCCTTCCCACGGGGCTGTTGCTTCCAGGGGCTCAGCTCTGCCCCACGGAGGTGGGATGCCATCCCTGGGCTCTGCTGCAGTCGGCTCAAACCAGGGGGAAAGATGTCTTTGGAATTGTTGGCAGGTGGAAGAGCTAAAGGAGGTGAGGATTTAAGAGCCTGGATTCCTCCCGTGGCGTACTGGGGCTGTGACTTGTGATAACGCCCCAAGGCAGCGACTGAAATGCACGTCATAAATTAGACCCAAAAATGTGATTACTTTGTCGCTCGGAAGACAAATGCGTGTGCCTGGGGAGTAACAAAGCAGGTTTGATTTGTTGTTGTTTTTACTATGTTTACTATTATTATAACTTATTCCAAATTATTCCAGCCTGAGACAGAGAGGAGACGGCAGCTGGCAAAGCTCCTTGGAGAGGGTGGGTTTGGGGAAGGAGGCAAATCCTAGAAAGCTGAGTGTCATGGTATGGAATGGTCTTGGTTATCTGGATGCTGGTGGGGGGACTGGGAAGGCCTGGATAAGGTCTGGATAAGGGAGGGTGTTAATTAGAGCTGATGCACATCAGCTGGAGATCCAAACCCAGGAGTGCAATCGCTTGGAGGGTGGGGAGGCCCTGGCACAGGTTGCCCAGAGAAGCTGTGGCTGCCCC